>NC_054537.1:61724977-62075810 GCF_017654505.1 Polyodon spathula
TGTGTGTTTGCAATTCCCAGGTAAGCATACAGAACATGTTTGGGGAATGCATTACAAGTACAAATGTATGTTGTTATGTTCTATTATAAATTTTAACATATTTATGTATTATTTTTGGTTTTAGAATGGATCCTTTTACAATAGCATATGTGCTTAAAACTACCGATAATGAAGATTTCAAACATGGACGGTATACTGAGGCAGTCAAGAAGTATGATGCTGCTTTGCACTTCTTGGTCAGTCATATCGGTCTAAGGTAATTCTTATCCTGAGTTTGTAATGGATCGTTTCATGTAACATTTCTTATCCATTTTGTTTCCTGGCAAGAAACGGCATACTTACTTAAAATATGTGTGGTGTCTTCAATTAAATCCAAATAAATCTTGCTGTACGTTTGGATTTGTTTTCTTCACTTAATTTAACTTTTCCATTTATGTTCACCCCCTGCTAAAATGTACACTGAATTTGGACTTTGAGTAAAGCTGATTTAGAAGGTAGTTAAAAGCAGTACAGTGTATAGTACTTATTATGTATTTGGTTCTTTCTGTATGTGCTCACGTTGGGGAACATAAAATGGCTCACTGTCCCGCTACATATAACGTATTACTTCAATTTGGCGCCGCAGCATTTATTTTAAATTGATCAAAATCATTGCGGCCCTTAAGTGAAGGTGGCCTTTATTAATAATTATATGCTTTACAAACATTTTAATATTTTATTACATTATTTAAGGCATTTTAGAAGCGGCGCCGTGAGAGGCTCCGATCTGCAGCACTATACTCTTGTGTGTTTTTGCGGCTTGAATGCAGTACATTTACCGACAGTTAACGAGACCCTATTAGGTGGAAGTTGGGCGGTCAGGGAAGTACTGTACTGGAGAATCAGGAGTGTGTGTTGGTTGTTATGGGGCGGGACAAGAAGAGGAGAGTGTACGGTAGTTGAGTGTGATGCAGTTGTTTTTCTTAACGAAAAATACTACCTCTGAATATCGGTTTGATTTCTGTTAAAACTAAAATAGATCCTACTCGTTTTTTTTCTCACTGTAATTTATCTGCTTGTTTGTAAAAACGAAATCTTCTCATAAATAGTAAGCATGTATGTGTGTGTGTATATATATATATATATATATATATATATATATATATATATATATATATATATATATATATATATATATATATATATATAATTGTACAGGACTGAGTAAAATTACAATTGAATAAAAAACAAAACAACTAAACACCCTACATGACGATAACTTACTCGGTTAGCGCTTAAAAGTGACCGGCAAAGCTTTAAGTTCCTCTGAGTTTAAATTTTCACCATCCAAGCTGATGGCGAGGTAACCAGACAACCCTTGTTTTGTCCTCTGCTGTGTTGGTGCTGAAGGGGGAACAAATGACGTGAAGAACTGCTGTGCTGTAAGTAGTTCATCTTGGGTTGGCTGTCGGGACTATAGCAGAAAATAAAATGTGCTTACTAAGGTGTGTGTACATTAGTTTGTATTACATGGTGGATTGAGGCTGCAGTCTCTCTGGGGGGCGTCACATGTACATAGCCAGAGTTGTGCATTTCTTTCTTTATTTTTTAACAGGAGTAGAAAAAAAAAAAAACACCTTTACCTTTCTATATTGAGAGCGGCGCTTAAAATAGGGCGGCTGTTATACGAAAGCGACTTCTATTAATAATACTACGATTTTCAAATGCTGCAATATTTTATTAAATGATTTATGACGTTAGAAGTATTGAGGTTGCTTATTTTCTGTAATACTGTAGCCTACCTATCTGTAGCATTGTGTGTGGCTAACCTACTTTGACTACAGTACATTTATTGGTGACAGTTACCGAGAGCCTATTAGGTGGGAGTTGGAAGGTCAGGGCAGTACTGTACCAGCGAATAAGGAGTGTGTATTGGTTGTTAAGGGGCGGGACAATGCTGGTCTGGCAGTTCAATCTAAGAGTGTGACGTAGATGTTTTTCTGCAACAAAATTTACCTCAGAATATCAGTTTGATTTCTGTAAAAACTACAATATATCCTATTCAGTTATTTTTTTCTCACTGTAACTTGCTTGTTTGTAGTTTCTCTGCAACAGAAACCGAAACTAAATCTTCTCATAGGTAGTAAGCACATTGTTTTTATTTGTACGGGATTGATTACGGGAATTACAATTGAACTAAAAACAAAACAACAAAACCACCTACTGTATAAGAACTTCAGAAGCTCTTATGTTCTGTTAGTAGTTTATCTTGAATTTTCGAGGGCGGCCTTTATTATAAAACTGATCTGTGACTGCGGTGTCAGTACAAGGTTGTCTAATTCGAGGGCGGCGCCAAGTTGAAGCAATACGGTAATTGAAACAATGCTGGCAAAATCTTAAGAACTTAAGAACATAAGAACATAAGAAAGTTTACAAACGAGAGGAGGCCATTCGGCCCATCTTGCTCGTTTGGTTGTTAGTAGCTTATTGATCCCAAAATCTCATCAAGCAGCTTCTTGAAGGATCCCAGGGTGTCAGCTTCAACAACATTACTGGGGAGTTGATTCCAGACCCTCACAATTCTCTGTGTAAAAAAGTGCCTCCTATTTTCTGTTCTGAATGCCCCTTTTTCTAAACTCCATTTGTGACCCCTGGTCCTTGTTTCTTTTTTCAGGCTGAAAAAGTCCCTTGCGTCGACACTGTCAATACCTTTTAGAATTTTGAATGCTTGAATTAGGTCGCCACGTAGTCTTCTTTGTTCAAGACTGAACAGATTCAATTCTTTTAGCCTGTCTGCATATGACATGCCTTTTAAGCCCGGAATAATTCTGGTCGCTCTTCTTTGCACTCTTTCTAGAGCAGCAATATCTTTTTTATAGCGAGGTGACCAGAACTGCACACAATATTCAAGATGAGGTCTTACAAGTGCATTGTACAGTTTTAACATTACTTCCCTTGATTTAAATTCAACACTTTTCACAATGTATCCGAGTATCTTGTTAGCCTTTTTTATAGCTTCCCCACATTGCCTAGATGAAGACATTTCTGAGTCAACAAAAACTCCTAGGTCTTTTTCATAGATTCCTTCTCCAATTTCAATATCTCCCATATGATATTTATAATGTACATTTTTATTTCCTGCGTGCAGTACCTTACACTTTTCTCTATTAAATGTCATTTGCCATGTGTCTGCCCATTTCTGAATCTTGTCTAGATCATTTTGAATGACCTTTGCTGCTGCAACAGTGTTTGCCACTCCTCCTACTTTTGTGTCGTCTGCAAATTTAACAAGTTTGCTTACTATACCAGAATCTAAATCATTAATGTAGATTAGGAATAGCAGAGGACCTAATACTGATCCCTGTGGTACACCGCTGGTTACCACACTCCATTCTGAGGTTTTTCCTCTAATCAGTACTTTCTGTTTTCTACATGTTAACCACTCCCTAATCCATGTACATGTGTTTCCTTGAATCCCAACTGCGTTCAGTTTGAGAATTAATCTTTTGTGCGGGAAAAAAAAAAGCTTTCTGGAAATCTAAATAAACCATGTCATATGCTTTGCAATTATCCATTATCGATGTTGCATCCTCAAAAAAATCAAGCAAGTTAGTTAGGCACGATCTCCCTTTCCTAAAACCATGTTGACTGTCTCCCAGTACCCTGTTACCATATAGGTAATTTTCCATTTTGGATCTTATTATAGTTTCCATAAGTTTGCATATAATAGAAGTCAGGCTTACTGGTCTGTAGTTACCTGGTTCAGTTTTGTTTCCCTTTTTGTGGATCGGTATTACGTTTGCAATTTTCCAGTCTGTCGGTACCACCCCTGTGTCAAGAGACTGCTGCATGATCTTGGTTAGCGGTTTGTAAATTACTTCTTTCATTTCTTTGAGTACTATTGGGAGGATCTCATCCGGCCCAGGGGATTTGTTTATTTTAAGAGCTCCTAGTCCCTTTAACACTTCTGCCTCAGTTATGCTAAAGTTATTTAAAACTGGATAGGAACTGGATGACATGTGGGGCATGTTGTCAGTATCTTCCTTTGTAAAAACTTGTGAAAAGTAATCATTTAACATATTTGCTATTTTTTTTTCTTCCTCTATGATTTTGCCATTTGTATCTCTTAAACATTTAATCTCCTCTTTGAATGTTCTCTTGCTGTTGTAATATTGGAAAAACATTTTGGAATTGGTTTTAGCCCCCTTAGCAATGTTCATTTCTATTTCTCTCTTGGCCTTTCTAACTTCCTTTTTGACTTGCATTTGCAGTTCTGTGTACTCTTTCTGTGTACTTTCTTTTTGGTCCTTTTTTAATGCTCTGTAAAGTGCCTTTTTTCGCTGAATATTTTTTTTAATTGATCTATTAAACCATTTTGGCAATTTAGTTTTACATTTAGATTTGTCTACTTTAGGGATATAATTGTTTTGCGCCTCTAGTACTACATTTTTGAAGAACAACCATCCTTCTTCTGTGGGTGTTTTCTCTATTTTACTCCAATCTACTTCTGTTAGTCTCTGTTTCATACCTTCATAGTTTGCTTTTCTAAAATTGTAAACCTTAGCTTTAGTCTTTACTTTTGAGGATTTAAAAAACACTTCAAATGAGACCATGTTGTGGTCTGAGTTTGCCAGTGGTTCTCTGACCTCTGTTTTAGTTATTCTATCTTCGTTATTTGAAAAGACTAAATCAAGGCATGCCTCCCCTCTAGTCGGTGCCTTGACAAATTGTGTTAGGAAGCAGTCATTTGTCATTTCCACCATTTCTATTTCATCCTTCGCGCTACCCACCGGGTTTTCCCATTTTATTTGGGGGAAGTTGAAATCCCCCATTAGTATGGCTTCTCCTTTGCTACACACATTTCTAATGTCATTGTATAACAGATTATTGTGCTCACCGTCTGAATCTGGCGGTCTATAGCATGCTCCTATTATTATGCCCTTTGAATTTTTGTCTGTTATTCTGACCCATATTGATTCGGTTTTATTTTCTTTGTCCAGGTTTAACACCTGGGCTTCAAGACTGTTTCTTATGTATAGCGCTACCCCTCCTCCTCTTCTGTCCTGCCTGTCTTTCCTATACAGTGTATACCCACAAATATTATATTCGTCCCCATCACTCTCAGATAACCACGTTTCTGTAACACCTATCACATCATAGTTACCTGTTAGTGCAGTAGCTTCAAGTTCTAGAATTTTGTTTCTGATACTTCTAGCATTTAGATAAATACATTTAATGGTTGTCTTACCTGAGTTGTTGTTCTTGTTTTGATGCGGTCTCCCTTCTGTTTTTTTGTTGATTTCTCCCCCCTTCCTTTCTAGTTTAAATGCTTCCGAACCTGCTCGAGGATCTTTTCTCCAAGTAGACTAGTTCCCTTGTTATTTAAGTGCAGTCCATCCCGTCTATACAGATAGTCCTCGTTGTAGAAAGTGGTCCAATGATCAAGATAGGTGAAGCCTTCCCGTGTGCACCACGTCTTCAACCATTCGTTTTGATTAATTATTTCCAGCTGTCCATATGGTCCTTTGCAAGGTGCGGGTAGTATACCAGAAAATACCACAGTTTTGGTTTTCTCTTTTAATTTCCTTCCTAGCTCTCTGAATTTGTTTTGCAGGGATTTTGGTCTGTCTCTTCCAATGTTGTTTGTACCGATGTGGACGACTACTACCGGGTCGTCTCCTGTTCGTTCTAGGAGCCTGTCCACGTTCTCAGTGATGTGCTTGACCGAGGCTCCCGGAAGGCAGCACACTGTTGTAGTAAGGGGGTCCAAACTGCGAACTGAACTTGCTGTGTTTCTCAATATGGAGTCCCCAACAATCATGACCTCCCTTCTTTTTACTGTCTTGTCACCACTGTCAATAGGGTCCTGGATGTTGTTCCTTTCATTCTCTTGTTGTTGGTTCTGCTCATCAAAATTCTGAAGTGACTCAAATCTGTTGGTTGTTTTGATTTCTGGTGGTTGTGTTTGACGAAGTTTCTTTTTTTCCCTGCTTCTGCCTACCTGAACCCAGCTGTTCTGACCTTCTATCTCCCTGGTGGCTTTCAGTCTGTTAGGGGTGATGCAGACTTCCATGAATTGTGGGTGTGCCAGTTCCTCAAGATCCTGTTGCTGTCTCACTTCTTCCAGCTCCATTTCTAGCATACTTACTAGTTTATGCAAATCCTGGATCGTGCGGCACTTTACGCACACTTGGTTTAGCTCCGCTGGGTTTTCTCGGATTTCCCACATCAAGCAGGTTTCACAGATTACTGGCTTGAAGACCATGTTGAGGGTTTTTTTTTTTTGAAGTTTAGTTTCTTCTGCAGCCGTCAACCTGCTTTCAAACTGCTTCTAAACTGCTCTGTACTTTTCCACGCCTGTACTTCTCCCACTCGCTGTCGCTTCCACTCGCTGTCGCTGGGAAGACTGCCTCGTTTAACTGCGTTGTTCTGCTGTGCTGTCGGCTCCTCCCCTCGCCCGTGTCTCAAAACGGCGCTGAATTTGAATCAGCTGCTCCGAGTTTCAGCTTGTTTGTTATCAGAAAAACACACGCGGCTGTGTTTCCCCAATGTCCTCTGTTTTCTGATTAAAGCAATTCAAGATGCAATTTCTCCTTTCTGCTTCGAAACTGCTCTGTACTTTTCCACGCCTGTACTTCTCCCACTCGCTGTCGCTTCCACTCGCTGTCGCTGGGAAGACTGCCTCGTTTAACTGCGTTGTTCTGCTGTGCTGTTGGCTCCTCCCCTCGCCCGTGTCTCAAAACGGCGCTGAATTTGAATCAGCTGCTCCGAGTTTCAGCTTGTTTGTTATCAGAAAAACACATAATCTTCATCTCACTATCTTGAGTAGGGGTGCCAATACTTTACCGTGAGCGTTAATAGTGTGACTGTTTAAATGTTAGGCAAGTGTTAAATGTATTAAATTGTCAAAAATATGCATGCCAAATAAATGTGTTAGCCTTACAGTAGTTGACATAAACCCAAATACATAAAATAGTGATGGAGGGCTTCTTATGATGGCTTTTCTGATTGGTTACAAGAATTCACAATATGTTAAAGTCTAAACTTTTTTTTTTTTATTCTATACTGTAGTTTTAACATTTAGGAAGTTAAATCAAATTTAACACATCAAGCCTTAAGATATCTTGTCTTATAATTAGTTGCTTAAATTGCTAACTGTAGGCATATACAAAAAAAAAAAAAAGCTCTTAATCAAGTTATCAAGTATTTATGCTACTCAGACAGTGCAAGATTGTGTTAATTCTCATTAAAATGAGAGAATATCAGAAAAAAACTGGGACACAGTACTTGCAACAATAGATTCAGTTAAAGATAGCCTAAATAAGATAAGTGTTGATTATCTGTTTACCAATACTAGTTGATATTTGCTGAATTGCATATTAACCGGTTATCGTTTTTTTTAATTTGGCTTAACTAGGTAACATTTTATATTTTTTTGACAACAGGCCTCTCAAAGAAGTGGCCATATTGTTTTGCAACAGATCAGTGTGCTTTTACTGTCTTCAACAATGGCACGAAGCGTTTTTCTCAGCTGTGCAAGCCATTGAAACAGATCCCTGTTTTACAAAGGTAAATGATTTACTTTTGTATTCGTGTTTCCATTTGATTACGAAAATTGTAAATAGCCTTTATAATGAAAGTAACACGTGATCTTGTATTTTTAAATGAATGGCTGACTTAACTGTCACAGATATCCAAATACTGTACTTGTATTTTGCCGAAATGTTTATATCTCAAACGTGGGCTCCTCTTCCAAACATGAAGGCACAAGCAGTGGCAATGTGAGCTTTTAAATGCCTGCAACTGCCATAAAAGGACCATTCTGTAAATGTCTGAGAGCAGTTTGGTCTCATTGCACATCTCCTCTGTCTCACTCTCTTATTTTTGCCTTTTTGCTGTAGGTGTCCACTGTTATTTCAACTTAACTGGACTGAATTGGAGCCTATTGCACTTGTGACTGAAATCCAAATCAAAATTCAAAAGCCAGTTTGTTAACTGATGTTGCAAACTGTTACCATGCTTGTTCCAAGAAATGTACCTTTTCTTTTAGGCACACTACCGGGGAGGCTGTGCCTTACTTAAAACTGGGAACCTTGACGGAGCACTACACTATTTTTTATCAGGGCTTGGATTGTGTAAGACCTGATACCCACAGGGCTTTGATTGCGGACTTAATTGTTGGGATCGTCACAGCTAATGAAACGTGGAATGGTATTTTTCATGCATTTTTCTTACTTTCAGTGTACCTGTAATGAAACAGATTAGCCAGTTAGTTGATAGGTGATAGAAGAAAGCTCAAAAGGGTAAATTGTTATGATTAATATGTATTTACACTCACAGAGACAGTTTTTTTTTTTTGGTTGATTTTTTGGAGCAATACTTTGCCTAACATTTACAAAGTGTTCTTTAGTCAAGATTTACCTCAATTACCTCAACTGTGATTTTAAAAGTTATAATAATTCTATTATATGCAAATATTGTGTTCTTTTACTGTTTTTGCCATCTTTAACTTGTTTTTATTAATGTCTTTTTTCTTTAAGTGGGTGTTTTTTGTCAGGTTCTTAGCTCAGTGTTACACAGAATATACAGCACTGACATGTGGAAACTCATTATTGAAAAAATAGCCAGGAAAGACCTATGGCTGGTAAATCTTGACATTAAAATTCTACAACAATGCAGTTATCTTTTGTTACTACCAGTACTAGGCTTGATTATTGTAATGTGCTTCTTTCTGGAGTCTGAATGAGAGTTTTAAACAAGTTGCAGTATGTGCAGAATTCTGCTGCTCGTGTTTTAACCCATACTGCATCTCGGGAACATATAACACCTGTGCTTTTTAAATTACATTGGCTCCCAATACGATACAGGGTGGACTTTAAGATCATGCGCCTCACATACAAGTTGCTTCATGGAACTGCACTAGGATATCTGCACGACTTGCTTCATGTTTACTCTCCTGTTTGAACTCTCTGGTCTTCCAGCTGTGGTTATCTTTGAACACCTAAAACTAAGCTTGGGTCCATGGGAGAGAGAGCCTTCTGGAGTGCTGTTTCCAGAGGAGGAAAAAGTATTCAAATGTGTCGCTTGACTGAAAGTATTGTTACTTGGAAAAAAAATGTAATTAAGTAAAAGTCAAAGTAACCTTCTATAAAACTATTTGAGTAAAAGTACAAAAGTACTCAAGTATCAAGTTTAAAAAGTAGCCGCCCTTAAATTCTACCCCTGGAAATCCGCCTGCAGACCTCCAGTATGTATTCACGTCTGCTATTATTTACCGTTTCCTGCTTGATGGAAGAAAATCTCAGTTTTTATTGAACACACACTCTGAACTCAGTCAGTCAGTGTCCACTTCCTAGCTGTCCTTACTGTAGCTTTTTAAATTTAGAAAAGTAAATAAAGTAAAATAAACTCAATCGAAAATAGTGTTAATCAGCGGCTATAGCATGGTTTTATTCACAAATTGTAAAACAAATGGATACAGCCTGAAATTCAATAACTTTATTTCAGTGGATCACCAGCAACACAGACACAATACCTGTTCTGTAATGGCACTTTGAATAAACTTTATGAACACAACAGCACGATTACCAATAACACTTAAAAAAAAAAAAAGTAGCCTAACATTCTGACATTTAGCTGGCTGTACAAACATGCACTCAAATCCTATTTAAAAAAAAAAAAAAGGAATTGATAACAAGTACTTTACAAAACAGGGTACGAACAGCTGCATGTAAGTAGAATATTTTAATTAAATACAGTACTGTATTAAATTGTTATTTACGCCGCAACTTGAAGTAGCCTACGGTGTCCACCGCTTGGATTAAACCAAAGAGTCTGAACAGACCACGGATGATTTTTGAGAAAACCAAAATACTGAGGTAAACTGTGCAATAAAAACATAAAATCAGGATAAAACTAACTTCATTTTTTAATTTTGTTTAACATATCCGTATTCTAATTGTATTTAGAGCTGTCCCATGAGCCCTATTGGTGCCATTGCCACTATTGGAAGCTCCA
This sequence comes from Polyodon spathula, assembly GCF_017654505.1. Classification (NCBI taxonomy): domain Eukaryota; kingdom Metazoa; phylum Chordata; class Actinopteri; order Acipenseriformes; family Polyodontidae; genus Polyodon; species Polyodon spathula. The sequence continues at coordinate 61,734,974 of NC_054537.1, forward strand.
TTTAAGCGTATTGGCATGGATATAGTTGGACCGCTAGAAAGAAGTGCAGCGGGATACACGCACCTATTGGTCACCTATTGCGTTATCCAGAAGCCATTCCCCTCCACTCCGCCTCTTCTAAATCTGTTGCTAGCGAATGTGTGAAGGTCTTCTCCCAAGTCGGGATTCCCAAAGAAATACTGACCGACCAAGGCACCAACATTATGTCCCGGCTAGTCCACGGAACATGTAAACTTTTGGGAATTAAGACCATTAGGACCTCTGTGTTTCATCCTCAAACCGATGGCCTTGTGGAGCATTTTAATAAGACCATCAAGAACATGTTGCACAGATTTAGTGATAGTGATGTGCTTTACTGGGACCAGCTGATTCCTCCCCTTCACTTTGCTATCAGAAGAAGAATCCTAGGCCTCTACGGGGTTTTCAACATTGGAGTTGCTGTATAGGAAGAGACCCAAGGGTGTACTTGATTTGGCCAAAGAGATGTGGGAGGAACAGCAGGATAATTTGATCAATACTGTCCAGTATGTGTTAGACCTGCGCAAATGTCTTGAGTCTGTTGGGAAATGGGCGCACGACAATTTGCAGCAGGCTCAGCACAGACAGGAGACACAGTACAACAGAGGAGCTTGGTTACGGACATTTCAGCCAGGGGATAAAATGCTTCTTTTGTTACCTAGCTCTGAGTAAACTTCTGGTGAAGTGGCAAGGACCTTTTGAGATTACACTCCGGATTGGGATGTTGGACTATGAGATCTGCCAGCCGGAGCAACTGAGGGAAAAGCACATTTATCATGTAAACCTCCTGAAACCCTGGTTGCAACAGGAGGTGTTGTTAGTAGCACAGGCAGATGACGTCACAGACCTGGGACCTGATCTTTCCATGTTGGTGAAAATAGGGTCAGTACAGATTGCGCACAATCTGATACCAACACAGAAATGTCAGGCTCGGGCATTTGTTTTCTTCCATCCCAGGGCAGACTCGAGTAGCCCACCATCACATTGAAGTTGAGCTGGAGGCGCCAGTTTGCCAAAGGGTGCGCCACATACCTGAATGGAAAAGGCAGGTCATAAAAGCGGAAATTGATGAGATGCTCAGGGTAGAGGTAATAGAAGAGTCCCAAAGTCACTGGAACAGTCCCATTGTTTTAGTAGCTAAGCCAAACGGGTCAACTTGGTTTTGCATTGACTTCAGGCGAGTTAATGAAAAATCGAAGTTTGACGCTTATCCCATTCCCCAGGTAGATGAGTTGCTTGAGTGTCTAGGCACCGTTCATTATATAATGACACTGGATTTAACAAAGGGGTACTGGCAGATACCCCTGACCCCGGAATCCAGAGAGAGGACAGCGTTTTCAACTCCCTTCGGGTTGTACCAATTTAGGAACATGCCCTTTGGGTTGCACGGAGCACCTGCCACTTTCCAGCGGATGATGGATCGCATCTTGCGGCCCCATCAGCAGTACGGTGCTTCTTACATAGATGACAAGGTTATCCACTATGAGGATTGGCTGAGTCATCTGTGTAAGGTAGTGGCAGTGCTGCAGTTGGGATGTGCCATTGGGAAGAGTGAATCTGAGTATTTAGGGTATCCAGTAGGGAGTGTCCAGATCAGACTGCTGATTGCTAAGGTGTAAGCCTTGGCTTCTGGCTGTTCCCTATGACCAAAACCCAGGTGTGCTCTTTCATGGGACTAGCAGGCTATTATAAGAAGTTCATCCCAAGCTTTGCCACGTTCGCTGCTCCCTTGACAGACCTCACCCTGAAGGCTGCCCCAAATATGGTTCAGTGGGTGGAGCTGCGCCAGAGGGCCTTTTTCACTCTAAAGCGAAGGCTGTGTAGCAAGCCAGTGCTGTGCAGTCCTGATTTCAGTAAGAGTAAGAGAAATAAACCTGTTTTACACATTTATTCCAATGATCAAGTGTTTTCATTTTTTTCCAGCTTTTTTATCATCTGAAGGAGAAGCAACTACCAATGCTAAAAGCATAACCTTTGAAGAAGCAGTTGCACACTTTGTTCAGTTCTGTACTATGGATAATAAGAAGCACATTCAGTATTTGCTCGACAGACCAGAAATACATCCCCTCATGCAACATGTTCAGGTTGGACTTTTTAGATTTCCGCATGAATACAAAACAGCACTGTTTGAGAAACTGTCTTTATATTTGGTATAAAACTGTATTCTGTGGTTCAGTCAAATTCCATTACAGGTGTTTTACAGAAAGAAATCAGTATCACTGCCACATTATTTTAACATCTGGCCACATGAGTGGCTCAAACCTCTTTATTTCATAATCATTTTAATGTATGACCACAACCTATAAGCTCTAAACTGTCACACAATTTAAGCCAATTGTTCAGTGACATGTGCTTATTTCTCCTTTCACTAGATGGCAGCATCCAGCATTAGTGTTACCTATTGTAGACTTAGCAGGCAAACTAAGGCAAGTTTCCCCTTTGGAACAAACAAAACACGTCCGGTACTTTTTGTGTTGTTTGTCCAGCTGGTTTTCGCAGCCAAGTGAATGAAATGTGATGCTATTGTTTGCCGCTGCATTTTTTATAAGTTTACCTTTATACTTTATACTTTTAATATATATGAAATATGTTATATATATTATATATATATATATATATATATATATATATAGGGCTTGAAATTAACCTTTTCATCCACTATCCATCCAGTCTAGTGGATGGAAAAATCCAACGGCCCCTCACACATTCTACCAGTATAATGTTTATTGATTGTTCACCCAAATGCAGAGTTTGTGTTGCAATGTATGTTTCATATATTAAATAAAGGGGCAAGAAAAACTGCAAAAACAAGCAGCTATTGGAACATGTAAAAACTACATTGAACAGTTCATAAAGACCTGTGTGCTGTGTATATATTTTTATTTTATTGTGTTACATGTTCCCATGTGTTGCTACAACTGTTCACGTAAGGTGTGTGTATTGTTTTAATTATTTCTTTTTTTTTTTACATTTTGACCACTTTTTTAAACTTTTAAATTTAATTTCCCTGCCGCAAGGTGACTTCCCATGTACCCGCATGAACCTCTCTGAATTGCATTTCCCATCATCCTCCTGCTCACTGGTAAATCCATCTTGGTTACATAAGTGAGCAGGAGTACAATTACTTTCTACTACTTTGGTTTAATTAAATTAAATTTAAAAAACATACATCGTTAATAAATGTGGATTGGTACTTAACAGTGAAAGGAATACTGTGATGTTATAATATTACTTGTTTATTGCTAGATATGTTGACATATGTTAACATGTAAAATATTCTTTACTCAGGGTTGTTTTAAATGTGGTGCTGAATGCTATAGATAATATTTTTCATGAGACAATTAGAAAGTAAACACTCTCACGCAGGGCAATGCTTGGTGCTGATAGGTTGAAACAATAAACACCCGCCCTCACATGGCAATGCTTAGTGCTAAATGGTTGAACTACTAAATGCCAGCCTCCACATGACAATGCTGATTGGTTGATTCATGACATTATTGCAGGCAGTGCAGATCTACCATGCTCATAAACAGGAGGCTGTGTGGTCCAGTAGTTAAAGAAAAGGGCTTGTAACCAGGATGTCCCCAGTTCAAATCTCAGCTCACTCACTGTGTGACCTTGAGCAAGTCACTTAACCTCCTTTTGCTCTCTGTCTTTTGGGTGAGACATTGTTGCAAGTGTCTGCAGCTGCAGCATAGTTCACACACCCTGGTCTCTGTAAGTCGCCTTGGCTAAAGGCATTTACTAAATAAACAAATAATAATAATAATAATAAAAAAAAAACTAAACTTAATAAGAAAACCATTTTTATTGTGGCTGCACCGCCGTTCCACCCCTCCCTCAGCGTGAAGGGATGCGGCCACACCTCCAGCATCCCCACTTCCCACGTCCTTGGGCACCAAAAATTACCCAGCAATAAAAACGGATGTGCCACTACGACATGTTCATATGTGAAATATACCTGCCGCAGACCAAATCAATCTGCATTTGGCAGGTGAGTGGGTGCTAATGTCAAACCTTGTGTAAGGTTTGATTTCTTAAAAATAAATCAATCAGTCTTCTTCCGATAAAGTCAATCAAAAAAAGTTTATTCAGGCATTAAATCAAAAGCAGGAACAAAGAAAACGAAATACATGCAATTCACGGCAGGCATCAGCTGGTGATATTTTCTGAGCGCTGATAAATTGTTACACGCAATTCTTATACTAAACACAAAGGAAGTGGGATGCTCCCTTAATCAGTGCATTTCACCAATAAACACTCTCCTTTTTGGAATTAACAAGCATGATCAAGCAGCAATATTCCAGTCTCTCATTTGTATCTAGGCAGATGATTATTCATGGAGTTTATGAAAATACTTAATTATATTGTGGCAGGGAGCCCCGAGCCTATGGATATTTGTGCGCTGTTTTAATTTGTATTATGATATAGATTATATATGACAGCGAAAAGCCGTGTTTTTGATTTGTTGTTTGGCAAGCATGATCGAGATGCAGTCTGCCATGGTATTGTTTTGTATTTATTGTTATTTTAAATAACTCGTGAGAATGCTTGACTGTCAGCTACTGATTGTTTAACAAGCTGACAGTCACACAGACTTGGTAAACTTGTGCAGAATGTGACCAAATTAATAAAAGATTTGCAGTTTGTTTGCACTCGGTGAAGGGTGTTCGAGAGTGGAGAACGAGTGAGGAGTTAGGAGGTAAAAGCGAATTTATAGTAAACAATTGGCTCAAAACCATGTAGATGTCAACTTTTCAAAGAGCTTTGTCAAGCAGAGTCTTAAAAGGAAGAAGTGGCACGAAGTTCTCCTGGTTCTGACAGGTCGAATTGATGGACTGAAAAGCAAGGGGAGAGGTCTCTTCCCTAGCTTCAGCCTTCATGACCTGAACATGTGCTACATCATTTCTCATTTCAACAAGTGTGATAAACAGAGAATCCCACTTGTTTGCTGTCTTCTTGAAAAAGGAGGTAAGGGGATTATAGTGGTTGTGGCTAACGGAATAATTTCAGGTCTCAATTGTGTAGTTTTGATAGTAAAACATTTTAAAGCAAACTTTTTTAATACAGAATAGCTGGGTACTGCACTAGGCTATAGGTCTGTTTGTGAGCCATGCTTTAGGTAGAGTTTCACTCACCTTGTCATTTCACATGGAACCCAAAACTGCCCTACTACCTCAAAGCCTTTTCTGTCATTATGCATGCTTTGGCACCAAAGACACTTCTGAGGTAAAATGACCACAGAGGTGAAACAGTAACATAGAGTAGGGCAAGCAAACTTTCTATAACATAGTACAGAAAATCTTTGAAAACTGCACCAGATGGAGGGCACAACGAGCAAGATTTAGGGAATTATTTTGGTAGCTACATCCACTTTAAATACACACTTGATTCACAGAAAAGAGAATATTGAGGTTAAATCCTAAATATCTTGCAACTCCAATCCACAGAAACCTGTGGCAAGTTTCGTTTTCCCCATAACTTATTCTTCATGTGAATAAAACATTGTAGCAAAGTTTTTAATTCTTTAACCTTGCCACAGTTGAGAAAATGGTACTCGGAGTTAGAAACAAACTGCATTTAATATTTATTCTAACTATTATAAGTTATGTAAAGGTTAAAAGTTGATGTTCTTTTCTCACCAGCCTCTCCAAATGGATATGGGGCAGTGAAAAAATCGCCAGTTGAGCTCTGCTTTAAGAGGGAAGACTATAAACTGGCACATCTACTTGAAAAGGAGGCCAATCTGCAGGGTGTTTCTATATACACTGGAGATACACCTCTTCATGCAGCTCTTTATATTGCTTTGGAAAAAAAGCCACTTTCTGAGATCAGTTGGATGTTATAACATATATACTGGCTATCTGAAATTTAACTATATTGTGGAGATAATAATAAACTCTAAGCTCTAGAGTTTAGCAGTAGTTTTTAAAAAAAAAATTGTTCATGATTCTTGTTTTGAGCATAGGGAGTCTTATTTACCAAGCCAACAAAAAGCTGTAGAAATGACTTATGAAGTATGTACCTGCAATGTTTTGTAATGTGTTGTATTTTTTAACAATCATAGGACTGTTTATACTCCCACAATTATTTTTCTATTTTTAGATGAAATTGGCTTGCATATTCTGAAATATCTTCAAAGACCCAACTATGTATGACTACCTGGACCCAAACGTACAAGACAATGAAGGCAACACATTATTACACCTCATCTTTCAAACAAATAACTCACCTTGAACAAATTATGGATATGCTGTCAAAGTTTTATATAAACACAAAAAAATAAAAATAAGCTCAAGAAGGAGGCAACCTTTAAAGTTAGTGGAGAAGACTCAAGACTTCTATACTGGAATAAAGTGCAGACGAAAAACAAAAAGATACAGGATTCAAAACTGAAATCAACAGATCAGATGGGGGGAACAAGACTCAGTAGGGAAACCTGAAGGTTGTGGGCAGGTCAAGCCAGTTGAAAAGGAATGTAAACTGTATACAGTATGTGAAAGCTTTGTGTACGAGATAGAGACAATGATTCAGCTTGTGGAATGGGCAAGTGCTTCTGCCAAAGCCGGTACCTTGCTTTCTAAACCTTCACAAGCAAAAGTAATCTTAGAACAACCCACCTGCACGTCGGACAAAGCTGGGAGTTCTGAGAACATTGAAGGGTCTGCTGTAGAACCTGGTGTACTGGAAGTCCTAGAGGTTGAGCCAGTGGTGGAAGAAACCCAGCCTTATGAAATACTGGAGGAGAATTGCCTTCAGGCACTGGACCGAGACAACATGACGTGGGAGATCGAATGCACATCTAAAGTATTGAAGAAGATCGCCAGCAAGGATGTTTCGTAACGTATGAAAGCAAAAATTGTACAAGTCGTTCAGCAGCTTGGAAATGGAGAATGGACATCAAGTCTTAAGAAGAGACTCGAGCATTTAAATAGTGAAATTAAACTCTGTGAACCTAAACTAGACAAGGCAGCGAGGATGTTATGGGAACTTGCAATAGACTTCTCTCCCTGCTGCAGGCAAAATTCAGAGAAGGTTATCAGGACAAAACAGTTATCTCATAGTACAGAAGAGGCCACTGTAAAGGTTTACAGTTGGATTATTCGTGTGTGGGACATTGTTACTGACCATGACAAACTCAAACATGCCATTAATTTAATCTGCCTGGCTTTCAACAGTGGTTCATCGTGCATCTTGAAGAAAAAGCTCAAAGGCCTAAACAGCGCTAAGCTCTCAGCAAACCTCAACACAAAGAAGTGCATTCCACGTTGCTATGTGGAATATGCTGACAGTCAAAAGGTGGAGGAGAATAATATATTCCAAAATATATTCCACCAACTAATGCAGTGAAAACAGAATACAATATAATTAAGTTTCATAGTTTCAGCACGAACATGGCACTCAGCATTATCAGTAACATGGACGCTAAAGTCCAGTACCCTTTCAGAGTCGGGGAATTGGAATATGCAATAATAGACCTCAATCCAGAGCGCTTGGAAGCAATCATCTTGATAGGGAGAAGCAGAACAGGCAAAATCACTTGTTGCCTCTTCAGGCTGTGGAAGCAGTACCAAAAATACTGGGTAAATGCAGAGCAGGCTGATGGGCCCTTGCTTTTGCTCGAGCATTTACATCAGGTATTTGTTACCAAAAATCATGTTTTGTGCAAAGAAGTACAAAAGAACTTCATTGAGCTGAGCAAGTCCATGAAAGCCACCAGCCACTTTAGACCGCTGGAGTCCAACATATACAGGCTGCAGGATATTCAAGATGAGCACTTCCCCCTATTTATCACTTTCAGGCAATTTATGTTACTTGTGGATGCATCAATGCCTAACCCTATCTTTCCAAGAAATCCAGATGGCAGCCTGAAAAGGAATGTTGTGGGTTGGTCTGTTCAGGACGATCTAATGATTCCACAATTGATAGATGATAAATAGGAAGGCGAGTTTGAAGATAAACTGGATGACGAAGGGTCACAGAAAGTCAGGTAAAAGAAACTGACCCACGCCTCTTTGTGACATATGAAGTTTTTGCTTCTGAAATTTGGCCCAAAATGGTCAAGGGCAAACCTCCCTATAACCCAGCTTTGGTATGGAAGGAAATCAGATTCTTTCTAAAGGGCTCTTTTCAACAGTTCAACAGTTCTGATGGTATGCTTATGGAAGAAGAGTACAATAAGTTAGGTAAGAAGGGAGCCCCGGACTTCCAGGAGGACCGAAGTGAAGTTTATCTTCTCTTTCATCTGTACAAGCAAATCAAGTCACAGCGAGGCTTCTTTGATGAGGAAGATGTTCTGTTCAACCTGTCCCAAAGGTTTGCAAAACTCGATGAGATATCATGGTCAATACATGAGCTTTAAGGGGATGAGATCCAAGATTTCAGCCAAGCTGAGCTTATACTTCTCATGAAAGTCATCAATGACCCTAATGCCATGTTCCTTACTGGAGACACCGCACAGAGCATAATGAAAGGAGTCGCCTTTCGTTTCAGTGATCTTCGATCGTTGTTCTTCTATGCCAGCAAAAGCAACACTGACAAAAGGAAACACTTAATTGTCAGACAACCGAGAAGGATTTATGAGCTGTATCAGAACTACAGATCACATTCAGGTAGGTGAACATGGCTATATTAAAAAGAAATTGTGCATTGAGCTGTAGGAAAGTGTAATTGAAGGAGTCACTTTTTTTGATGCTGTGGCAGAGTGTTTATGTTTATTAGTGTTTTATGTTGTATGTAGTGTGTTAGTGTTGGTGTTTATGTATAAAATATACGGGATATAAATATGGGTTTCGAGCACAAGTCTTTAAAATGTATATTTTTATTTAGGCACGAGGATTGCACAACACTTCACGTGCAGGCAAAAAGTAATATGTGAGCACGGGGAATTGCACTTTTATTAATTCACGTGCAGTTGTATGGAGACTCCAATTCAATGATTGATTAGCAATCGAGTCTCGGTACAGCTGCATAAAAGCAACATGTTTTTACTCACTCGGGGTTGTGTGTTCAGTGAGTGGAGAACGGGTGTGGAGAGGAGAAAGTGAAAACGTTAAGTAAATCATAATTTCACTCACCATGTTTGTCTGTTCGTCCGCTGTTTTGTTAGTGTGTTTTGTTTAGTGTTAATTCATTTTGTTTGTCTGTTTATTTTGGCCTGAAGTGCCGTATCCTGTTTTGGTGTGCTGTTTTTCTGTTTAAATCTTTTATTTTGTTTATTAAATGCTGAGCACAGCTCAGCTTCACCAAAAATCTACATCTCTGTCTGTCCTGTGTTATTGTTCCAGGTCTGACGTCACCCACTACAGCCATCTTTGTGACAGATGCATATAAACTTATGTTTGTAGTCAATTTCCCCACTATTTTCCTGTTTTGCTGTGCCTACCCTTCTATGTAACATAGCCAACCCTGTTATGTTTTCAGGTTTAATTGAAGGGATTCTGAATTTGGCCTCTGGTGTTGTGGACCTGCTTCAGCACTTCTTTCCTGAGTCATTTGACAGATTGCCAAGGGACCGGGGACTTTTCGATGGACCCAAACCCACACTGTTGGAGTTTTGCAGTGTTACTAACTTGACAGTGTTACTCAGAGGGAATAAGAGGAAGTCACAGGCCATTGAGTTTGGGGCTCATCAGGTTTGTGATCATTATTGCTCTAAATTAATTCAGTTTCATCATAAATGTTGCTGTGCGACACCATGTGTGCTTCTTTAACCCTTAGCCGTCCATTTATTCAGCGATTGTCAGGCGTGTCATGTCCAGTTTGTTTTCACACACGTTGTTTATTTTACACATGCTGTTTTTTTTTTCAGTAAAACAGATTTAAAAGGCACTGCATAACAAAAGGACATCAGTACTGCATCTCCAGCCAAGCCCCACCCCTTGTTTGCTGTATTTTTCACAAACCTCTTCATAGTTGTGCATACTGATAAATCCTCTCCTGATCACTTGTTTTATCACCAAACTCCTCAATAATGTGATCCAAATCATTATTTTATTACTATAACATCTCAAAAAGCTGTGCAAATGTCTGTGATATTATTTGGATGCGGAAGTAGCTACCTCCTTTGTTATGTCCGTGTTATCTCTGTAGCGCATGAGGCTATGAGATACGCCCTCTTTATTTTTTTCTGCTTCATTCAGCTCCTATCGCTCTCACTCGGCCATTGAAAGGTTTTCTTGGCTTTTTCCGGAGAAAAAACTACTATAGACCTGTGCTTGACGTCTTTTTGATGATGTGGACCACGTGTCAGGAATTTGAGCATATAGCCCACTGCTAAATCAACTCTGAACTGACTGCACTAATCACAGCTTGAATAAGTCTAGGACTGTAAGTCTGTAGGTTTAGTATTTGGAGTTGTTCATGCAGCTACAGGGGAGGAACAGTTTATTTAACAGGATCTGTTGGGTGCCGTACTGGGTGAATGGGTGCAAAACCCAGCTTTGTGTAATATTGTAGAACTTGTTCACAGTATTGTTGATGCCTGTTTGAGATGTATCTAAGTTTGCTTTACTGTAGGTGATACTTGTAGCCAACCAAACAGCAAAAGAAACAATTCCTGAAGAGTTGCATTCGGCTCTGGTTCTTACAATCTATGAAGCCAAAGGTCTGGAGTTTGATGATGTGCTGCTCTATAACTTCTTCACAGATTCTGAGGTGAGATTCTTAAATACCTGTGGCAGTTGTTATATTTTTCTATAAGGTGGCACATCAACAGGGATTGAAATGACTCTCTTTGCATAGCAGTTTGATCCATTCTTGGTTTTACTATGACTTTAATAAGACACACCTGAGCTTGTTAATTATCTGTTGGGGAGCGACAAGCACATATTAAAACCTGGAATGGGTGGAAGTGCTGTGCAATAGCAGTCTTATTTCCATCCCTGAATTAAGGACAGGGAACATAAATAAAACACTGTTTGTTATGTTATGTCAAGATAGTACTGTGCCACCAGATATATATATATCTTTTTGTTTTCTGTCTTTAGGCTGGAAAAGAATGGTGAGTGATCTCCTCATTTAACCCTTTGAATATCCCAAAACCTGAGAGTGGGCCACTTGTAGAGCTACCACTGGAAGAGACGGGTATCCCACAAAGCAGGTCTCTGGAGTTTAATGCTGATCAGCATAAGGTGGGTTCTTCAATTCATGGACTTAGTAAATACATTTTTTTTTATGTATATGGAGAAAGAAAAAACATTCTGGAAATCCGCTGTATAGGAAAACATTTAGACCAGTTTATCTACTGTATATAATAATAAAGTAAAAAAAAAGAAGCTGTTTGTATAATTTGTGTTAAAAGAATGTTATTGTTAATTGGGTATTGTTGACTATTAATGTATGTTGTATATTGTAGATGCTGAATTGGGAATTAAAATAGCTGTGCACAGCAGTGACCAGAGCTAGTGTCAATCTATGGCTGTTCGATGAAAACCGAGAGAAGCACACACCTGCTTTTGAATACTTTATCAAACGAGGAAACGTACAGGTTGTCAGAACTGATGAGAACACAGGTAAAGTTCTGTTGACTCTGAAAATTTGGCAACACTAGTAGATGTGTGTGGGTGTGATTATTGGGCTGGCAGAGAGGGTGTTAAAATCCTTCCTGCCAGAATACATGTAGGGATGTGGCTAGTGCCTTATTTGAATGATTTATTGTTAATAAGGTACATGGTCTCTAAAGGGGAGAAGATACTTTGTTAGGAGAGGAGTGTAGGTGTCTGTGTAAACTGTGTATTGTTTGTACTGTTCAGTGAAGGTGACTGCCCAGCCTGACGGCAGTGTTTGTGTTCAGTATTGTTTTATTTACACCTTTTATTTTAGCCCCAGTGACTTATTTATTTGTTCCTGTGTTTTGTTTGTTTGTTAATTAAAAGCGTGCATTTATGAGCTGTGTTTGCTTTCCTGCCGCTGACCTGCCTTCACCGCAGCACTACCCTACTACATATGGTGGCAGTGGTCGGACAGTGCCCTACTACATATGGTGGCAGTGGTGGGACAGTGCCCCATAGCAACCCAGAGAGAAATGCAGTTTTAAAAAAAAAAAAAAAAAAAAAGTATAATAATAAAACAATACTGAACACAAACACTGCTGCCAGGCTGGGCATGCGTTAACACTGAACAGCACAGACAGTACACAGTTTACACCAGAGGTTTTTTTTTTTTGCTGCTCCCCCTTCAGAGATACATGTCCAATGTGCACTTCCTCCTTCTAATAAACAGTACATTATTTAGAAAAAGATGATTTTATCAACACATAATAACATATTTTTGCTGAAGACAGAAAGCAGCATAGCACAGCACCATTATTCAAATATGTAATAAATTTGAATATAAAAATACACTTAATGAGTCATATTTATCTCAGTGAGTAGGGTGAGCCTGGTTGCTTGCGCACTGTTTGTGGTATCTCGGCTTGATTTTGGAGTTTCAACCTCAGATCTGTCTCTACATTCAAGTGATTTCTTTACTTGTTCTTGATGTAAGTAAGCGAAGAAAACCCTGTTTCAAACAGTTTTGTTGAGGCAAAATGAACAAGTATTTTGATGGCTGTTTGACAATTCAGTGAACTCTTGGAATTAAGAGACAGAACTGATCAACGGGTATAACTTTAAAATAATCTCTCAAAACAGAGTCACCATCAACGTCAGTTAAATTCTTTTTTAGACTCACAGCAATCTTGGTCTTTGCTGCAAAGTTCTCTGAAAACAGATTTCGAACAGTTCTTACCTTGCAAAGGAAGGTTAAGTTCATTGAGCTTGTCAAACATGTCAGCCAAATAGCCCAGTAAAACTTGAAAGTGCTGGCCAAGAGTGTTTGTGAAGTGGGGAGTCAGAGTTTGTCAAAAACTTATGACACTCTTCCCTGAGTTCTCAGGCTCTTGCCAAAACTTTACCTTGTGATGTGAACTGTGTGACAGCCATCAGACGTCTGTATGAAGCAAAAGTTGTTTATGCAAACATCCCATCTGTTCACATAGCGCTAAGAAAAGTTTTGAGTTCAATGGTCGAGCTTTTAGCAATTTTTTCTGCAGCGGGGATACATCTGAAAGCTCTTTTGGCGTCGTTTTTGCAGCAAGCGCTTCCCTGTGAATGCAACAATGATGAATTTAGTGAGCTGTAAGTCCACTTTTGTGTCCACTCATCGCTTTTGCCCCGTCCACACAAATCCCGACACAACAATTCTACTCCGTGCTTTTATCCGTCATGTACCCGTCTTAAATTTGAAACAGCTCCTCAGAAGTAATTCTTGTTGGAGCAGAGCAGCAAAATAAAAAGTATATAGAAGAGTCAGCACCATCTAGTATTCTGCTAATTAGTTTATGTATATATAGAGTAAGAGGAGGATGTGTGCAGAGCAGAGGCTGTTCACATGGGTGCACGTGTGTGTGTGGGTGTTTGGTGATGTAAATTGTGTTTAATTGACGTGTGATTGGAAAAGTGTGGAAAGTGGCCAGGTGGTAATGGAATGATTGGCTGCCAGTTATCCCTGGTCACGCCCTGTAAAAGAACAAAGGAAATAATGTTTGATGTGGGCAGTGTAGGAGAGTTATGAACAGAGAAGGAGTTTGCTGTGTGTATCAAGTGAGTTTCAGTACACTTTCTGGAAACAAGGTTTTTTTTCATAATTGACAATGTTTTACGTCGTATACGTTTCTGTAAATACTTGAAAATGAAAACACATGTTACAATATACAAAACAAAACATAAGGAGTATCAAAGCAATGTTCAAGAAAATTGAAAATTGTCTCTAAATCTTGGATTCCTCAAAATAGCCACCCTTTGCCTTAATAACAGCCTCACAAACACGAGGCATTCGGTTAACAAGTTTCAGCAGGAAATCACCCGACATGTCTTCCCAGCTCTTCTGCTGCAATTCCCAGAGATGTAGGGCACTTGTGGGTAGCTTTCCTTTGACTATTCTGTCCAGTTCGTCCCATACAAGTTCTATGGGATTGAGGTCTGGAGACTGGGCAGGCCAGGTCATTAGATTGAGCTGTCCTTCACTTTCCTTCTTTGTCAGATAGTTCTTGCACAACTTTGAGGTGTGTTTCGGGTCGTTATCTTGCTGAAGAATGAAGGACTGCCCAACTAGCCGTTGGCATGCCTCTGAAGTATGCTATGATAGCCATGCTGGTTGAGCTTGCCATGGACTTGATAAAGACCACCAACTCTGTCACCAGCAAAGCAACCCCAGATCATGACACTGCCTCCTCCATGCTTGACAGTGGGAACCACACATGCAGATCTCATGCACTCCTGTGTCTTACAAATACTCATCAGTTGGACCCAAATATTTCAAATTTTGACTCATTGGTCCATAAGACTGACTTACATTCCTCAAAAGTCCAGTTTCTGTGTTTTTTGGCCCAGGCAAGTCTCTTCATCTTTTTCTGCACTCTTAACAATGGTTTCTTTGCAGCAATTCTTCCAGTTAGGCCAGCTTCGTGCAATCTCCTCTGAACAGCTGATGTTGAATATATATATATATATACACACACACACACACACACAAAAGTTTTGCTTTTGTGGATGAAGAAAAAAACTTACAAGAAATAGATGTCTACAATTATTTATTTCAGCAATCTTTATGCAAAACTCCAAAAATGCTAATTCAGAAGTATTCATACCCTGACAAGGAAAATGAAATTAATAGCTAGTTGAGGCAACTTTATCATTAACAACCTCTTTTAAATGATTAGAATATTTGTCAATGAGCTTTTGGCATGGCTCTTTAGTGATTTTTGACCATTCTTCAATGCAAAATTGTTCCAGTTCATTTACATTCCAAGGACTTCTCTTGTGCACAGCCTTCTTCAACTCATTTCAAACATTCTCAATCAGATTTAAATCGAGACTTTGACTAAGCCATTCCAGAACCTTGATTTTATTCTTTTTTAACCTGAAGTAGATTTTGATGTGTGCTTTGGATCATTGTTGTGCTGGAATGTCCAGTTGCGCTTTAAACCAGGTTCTGTAGTGGAGGGTTTCAGATAATTGGCCACTATCTTTTGATATGGTATGGAATCCATTTTGCCATGTATTGAAACAAAATTTCCTGTTAAAAAACAGCCCCATAGAAGGATATTACCACCTCCATGCTTGACAGTAGGTATGGTGTTCTTTCCTTTGTACACCTCACCAGACTTTCTCCAAACGTAATGAATATCAGCTTGTCCAAATAGCTCGATTTTTGTTTAATCACTCCACAAAAACCTTTCACCAGAACTCTTAGCCGTCATTCATATGCCGTTTTGCAAACTGTAAGCGATTGTCCTTGTGATGTTTTTCTATGGCTTTTTCTTTGGCCTGCGACCATTGAGACCTTCTCCATGCAATACTCGACCTATGGTTGAAATGGAAACCCCAGTCCCACTTGCAGCCATTTCGCTTTGAATATCTTTGGCAGTCAATTTCGGATTGTTATTAATCTACTCACAATTCTTCTACTTGTTCTTGGTGAAAAAAACTTTTTTCTTCCAGACCAAGGGAACATTCTAACAGTACCATGAGTCTTGTAGAAAGATTAGTAGAAACAATAGTTGAATTTGGGATACTCATATGCTTGGAAATCTTCTTGTATTCTTCTCCAGCTTTATTACAATAAATAATTTTCTGCTTAAGTTCTTCAGATAGCTTTTACCATATTGACTTATTGGTAATGACAACAATCATCCTATGCCTTACCCTTTTATACTGTCTAAGAATGTTCACCTGCAGTCTAGCATTTTCTAGACTTTTCTAGAATTAGGTTCTGCATTATCATATTGAAATTTCTAGCACCTTGTAAACAATACTATCATAGCATCAAAGGGTATGAATACTTTGAATTAGCATTTTTTGAGTTTTACCCATTGTGGTATGTAAACTTTTTACTACAACAAATACATTATGTTTTCTTTTTAAAACCTGCTGTATGTCAGCATCATATTTCTCTACTGTCCCGAGTTCCTCTTCTTTACTCTTCAGAGCCTCTACTTTCAACTTCTCAAAGCCCTCTTGTTTGAGTTCAAGTTCCTGATTCAAACTCTGTCTCCCTTGCCAGACCTTCTCTTGATTATTTATTTATTTATTTTTAACTCTGTTACACATTTCAGAACACTGCACTTGAGCATGCTGCAATTGCAACACTAGCTCTTTTTCTTTGACTTCATTCTTCTGCTGCAGCTCAAAGATAAAACACTCGTGTTACTCACTCTTTTTTTCAAGCTGTCTTTGCAGCTCCTTTATCTTGAACCCACAGCATTGTAGCTCAGTAGATAACTCACTGATTTATCTTTCTTGTCCAGAACCTGGTCCCTCTCAGTCTTGCTTATGGACTGTTTAGCAACATCACTTGCAAACTTTTTCATGAACTTGCTCCATCTCTTTCAGCTTGCCTTGTAGTGATGTGACATTGCCATTTTTCTGCAAGAACTTGGTTTCTGCCTTCTTTTTCCACTGTGAAAGCTTGTTCTTCCACTGCTCTGCCTGGTCAAGGGCCATTGAACTGTCCTGCTTGAGAACCTCTGTGCTTTTCATTAGTTCTTGTACTTGGTTTGTGACCTTTTGTGCTATTTCCACTGAACTTGAACAATTGTTTTCCCTCTTCTTGGGCCTGCATCTGTTGCTGCAGGGCTTCCTTTAATTTCTTCAGCAGCACCTCCTGTGGCTGCTGTAGGTCACTCCGTGCATTCTCCTTAGAACAAACATCCGCTGTGGAAATCCGCTCTTCCTGTGGCTGGAGGGCACACTGACTTTTCCTCAGTAGCGCCTCCTGTGGCTGCTGACGATCCCTTGCAGGGTGCATTTCATTACTTCCCTCAGCTGCGCCTCCAGTGGCTGCTGATGGTCATGGACGCTTTGCGCTTTTCTCACTGGCTCGTCTATCCCGTCCGGCCCCTCAGGCTTCCCTGAGTCTTGCTTCATCTCTGTGATGAAGTGCCCGCCCCTGTGTGTATTTTCTGTTATATGTTGCGTGTGATGTGTTAAATGTTGGTGTATAGTCATTGGCACACGGGATATAAACGGGTCTGTGTAACACGAGTGTTTAAAATGTATATTTGTATTTAGCCACGAGGATTGCACAGCACTTCACGTGCAAGTAAAAAGTAATATGTGAGCACGGGGAATTGCACTTTATTAATTCACATGCAGTTGTACCAAGACTCCAATTGAATGATTGATTAGCAATCGAGTCTTGGTACAGCTGCATAAAAACAGCATGTTTTCGCCCACTCGGGGTTGGGTGTTCGGTGAGTGGAGAATGGGAGAGAGAGAGGAGGAGAAATAATTTGTCAACAATTGCTTGTTTGTTTAAACTCACCGTGTTTTGTTAGTCTGTCGATCTGCCCACCGTTTTAAGGGTTAGTCCGTTTTTTGTTTGTTTTTTTTTTTTTTTTTTTTTGGTTTTTTATTTTTTTTTTTATTTATTTTCCCACAAAAACACCTCTCCTGGTCTGACGCTTGGAGGCGCTGTTATCCCACATAGGACACCACGTGTCACAAAGACTCCCGAAGTGGGCGGCATCAGAAACAGGAAGGAATGAACACAACAGACAGGACAGATGAAATGAAACGATGATGACGCCTGCTGGCGCCAATTTATTGAAAAATAAACAGTTTAAACAAACAGAAACAGGACACGGCACTCCACGCCAAAATAAAGAGACAAACAAAAATGGACTAACACTTAACAAAACGGTGAGCAGATCGACAGACTAACAAAACACGGTGAGTTTAAACAAACAAGCAATTGTTGACAAATTATTTCTCCTCCTCTCTCTCCCGTTCTCCACTCACCGAACACCCAACCCCGAATTGGTGAAAACATGCTGTTTTTATGCAGCTGTACCAAGACTCGATTGCTAATCAATCAATCAGTTGGAGTCTCGGTACAACTGCACGTGAATTAATAAAGTGCAATTCCCCGTGCTCACATATTACTTTTTACTTGCACGTGAAGTGCTGTGCAATCCTCGTGGCTAAATACAAATATACATTTTTAAACACTCGTGTTACACAGACCCGTTTATATCCCGTGTACCAATGACTATACACCAACATTTAACACATCACACGCAACATATAACAGAAAATACACACAGGGGTGGGCACTTTGTCACAATCTCCCACTCACGTAGCAGGCATTTTGACTCCACATGCCCATATCCTACGCAGCAGGAACACACAGTACTTCCCCATGTTACCAGCTCCCTGTCAGTCCTCTCCCTAATGGAGCTTCAAGCTTGCTTTTTATATTCTGTGGCTGTTCCCAATTAGCACCATATATATATATATATATATATATATATATATATATATATATATATATATATATATATATATAGATATATATACACACACACACACACACACACACACACACACACACACACACACACACACACACACTACACCCACCCCTCATTATATCGCCCCTCGCTATACTGCGGAATATCGCAGTCCTGGAGTTGGTTCCCTATTTTTATTGTCTGACTGCACATGCACTAGCTGCAATATACATAGGCACTTAGAATTACTGTTTGTTTTATTTCACACTGCACATCACAAACAAAAATATACAAAACAATTAAAAACAAAGCATTAATATCATACTGTTGTCATATACACACGCATTGCACAATAACACAAAGCAAATTAAATATCTATTTGCTGAAGCAGTTTTTATTTTAGCCAACAAGGTGTTCACTTGTGGCAGCAATGCACTAGCATAAGCCACAAGACAGTGAAGTCAGCTCCCTAGCAACAAGCCTCCTATATTGGGAATGGATTCTTTTAATGCAGCGGGTTTGTGCATTTGAGAAAGGAGAGGAAGACTTGCTATATAGTGCCGGGAACTATATATAACCTGGGGTTTGTGGACGCTATATAGCTCACCGTGTGTGTACGTGTGTTTGGTTGGGAGTAATATAGCGGGAGCGATATGACGCCTTACTTTGCAAAGCGTTATCGTTTTTCTATTTTAAAATCAAAAGGTAATATATAATATATATATATATATATATATATAATATATATATTATATATATATATATATCTCGTATCTCGTTTATTTTTAAATTGAATTGAGAATATGGCTATTTTTAATAATTAACCATTTGCATTTTGCACTAAGGTGCAAATCAGGCCTTTAGAGTGGTTTATGGTTGGGAAACTGGCATTATCCACCTGATTGCTTCATATTTATTTCTATGGTGACATATAGTACGCAACATCGAGAAGCAAAATTGGGCTTACAGAGAGCGCCTTTAATACCCAGACATGAAAGCATTGCAAATCAAAGATAATGTTTCATAATCTTCAGAACAATTGCATAACAGCAGATTCAGTGGGTCATTTTGACCAGACACTTGAGTTAACAGTAGGTGCTTTTGGCAATAATCGTTCACAAGTTTCATTATAATTTAATTGCAGAGCTTGATGTCAGCATGTTTGTTGAAACACAGCAGGAGTGGTTTGAAAGAGGAGACGTCTTTGCAAAAAATCAGTGTTGGATGGTAAGGTTTTAACAAGTCAAAGTTGAATACCATGACAACAAATACAATCTTTTTCACAGGTGTTGGAAAACACAGTCATTTTAGCTTTTCTTGATTAATGTAGGTTGCTGCCAAATGTTACCAAAAAGGAGGGGCAGAAGACAAAGAGAAACTTGCTCTGGCAAATGATTCCATTCTCAATGTGCGCTCTAAGAAAACAACTTCCAAGTAAGTCATCTTCTTACTAGCAAATATTTAAAAACAAAATAGATTTACTGTTTTAGTTTTCCATTGCCTGTTCCTCATCCTTTGCAGCCTCTGTAATGTTCGATTCCTCTAGTGGTCTTTGGGTAGCCATGTTTGATTTTGCGCTATGCATCCTGTCTTTACTTAAGGATCAAAAACAGCGGGCCCTTATGCTGATTTCTGCGGTCACCTTGTCTTTATCTGACACTGCAAACATGTAGCAGAAAAAATTACTGGATTTGTTTGGAGAGTACTTTTATCAACTGACTATGCGCTAATGTAACTGTAATGATGCAGTAACTGAAACAGTTAAGCAGTGCTGAAACTAATTATACATTTTTAAAAAGGTACAATTTAAATAGTTTGACACAAACTCTTTTGTATTTCAAGGGACAATCTCCCGGTCTTTCCTGTTCCTCTTATTTTAAACCAAGTGAAGGAAAAGATTAGCGTTTCTCTGGCCCCTTTTATGCTATCCCGCATGACCCCTTGGTAAACGATTGCAGCTGGGTCTATTGCTTGCAGCTGCTACTTCGTTTACCTTCCAGGTCAATACGTTCCTGCAACAGAGTCTTGCTTCCTTCCAGGCTGACCGACTTCCCGACTTCTGAAACGAAATGTCAGGCCATGCCATCCAGAGACTTTTCCTTTCGCTATTTAGCACCCTCTCAGGTTGAGAGGGAGATTTACAACCAGAACTCATTGTATTTCTGTCACAAGGGGTTAATTAAAGTATTTTAAATGAGAGGTAGATTTATCTACATAGTTGTTTTTCTGTACATTCCTACTTATGACCACTACGAAAACACTTAAAATGGCCTGGATTAAACAGTCACCAAAGCGACTGAATATTTATGTCTACTTAAGACTGTTGGATACATGTTGTATGTATTACATTGTGACAAATAAAATGTTGCCTTTTCTTTTCAGGGAAATGCAGCTTGAGTACTTGAGCACCAAAGCGGTCAATGAAGTGCCTAAAAAATGCAATAGAGTTCAGACTCTGTGCACAATTGTGTGAGCGGCTGGGGAAGGTACTGTCAGGTCGTCATTTGCTCTGTTGTACTTCTTGCAGAATCTTGCCATTTACCAAGATACCAGATGCTTCCAAGCTGAATTGTCTGGTACTTCCAACCTCAAAAGACTTACTTGATTTAAGTAAAAGTGGAAGTCATCCAGTACTTCAGTTATGAAATTCGTAGTGCAGTTTACGTTACTTTTTAGTAATGCATAATGAATCTAGCGTCTGTGCACGCAGGCCCTTTGTTTGTAATCCATCTGCGGCATTGGAAAAAAAAAAGCGTCTTTCCTTCACAGCCATATTGTTTGTGGTCAGTAAAGCAAATCAGAATACTTGTTGCTTTTGTTTTTATTGTAAAAAGTTTTTGTAAAGTAGTTCAAAGTAAAATTACAGTTAAAATGTATAGTTGTAGTTAATGCATACCACATACGTTAGCATTAAAGTATATATAGTATTTATTGAAGTACTCAGGACTTTAAGGTAATGTTGTATTTTACTCACCCAAATTTTTTTTTACTCCCATAGTGTCTAAATTGGAGAGTAAATTACTCAGTGACCCAAAACTTTATCTGGAGCGCTGTCTAATACATTAATGTATTTTTACATTTCTTTGCAGATGAAAGATGCAGCTGTGTGTTACAGAAAGGCAGATTATCTGCCAAGTATTTTGAAAAAGCCTATGAATTTGACTTTGCAGTAAAAATATATTTCCGGGCTGTATTATTTGATGAGGCTGCTGAAGCTTTGGGAAGGTATTTTCATGACTTTCCTACTTCTATGAGGTGATGGTTTTATAAAAATGTAAATTCATTTATATCTTCGTTTATGTCTTCAGGTATAAGCAGAAAGGTGAAATCAAGCTTCCATATACCAGGATCAAGTTTATCTGGAAGCAGCAGTAAAATGTCACAAAGAAAACATGCAAGAATATTTAAATTTCTTGCAAAGCTAAACCCTGATTACCAGCTTGTTTCTCAAAAGACACAATTATTTGAAGTCACTTCGGCATGAGGAAGAGGCAGCCATTTTAATGAAATATGTTTCTTCAGGGGAAACTGAGAGAACAGTCGTCTTGTGATGTTAGTGAATATTGAACAAACCTTGGATTCTGGATGTGAATACTTGCTATGGGAGAATTTCATCACAGCAGCAAACAAACTGAAGGAACTTCAGGATGATGAGCCAAGTCAAATTTCCACGAGGCTGATAAATATTATTAAAAAGGTTAATGTTTCAAGAAGTATCAGAGAAGTTGTTGAAAGCCTTCAGGAATTGTTCATAGGGAGGGATGATGAGTATCTTCAGGACTGCAAATGGGACAGTAGCTATAAGGGTATTTATTTTCAGAAAGTCAGTCTTAACAGATACTCCTACTTGTTGCTGCCTGTTCATTTATCTCCACAACCCCAAAGGGATGATAAAGAAAATGGACGGTTTTTAAGAAGAGGCAGATGAAAGGCTGAAGCTGGAGCTGCATAGAAAAAACATCCAGCACAGATGGAGTGATGTATTGGAAAATGCATTTTGTTGTGCAGAGCAATAGCTGCAATGAAAACCAAGCCAGAACCCTCGCACCCTAAACATTTCATTAAAGCAGACATTGACAGAACGCAGTATGCTCTATGTGCCGTGAAGTTCCGCAAGAACATGACGAAACATTCAGAAGAACAAATGGTGGATGCCCAGGATGATGCAAGTCTTGCCACTGAAGAAAAGGAAATACCTGAAGACAAGGAAGACTATGAAACCCACCTCTCCAGCACAGGACATAAACAGAAGCAAAACGAGTATGAGAATTACCTGCGGTATTTTATGCAATGTGTGGATTCTGTAATTACCAAATCCAAACCCATTCTTCAGGATCTATAGGAAGGCATGAAAGGCCAGCTTGCTGCTAAAGAACAATCAAAAACTGTGGTAGGAAAATTGAAAAGCTGCATTCAAAACATTAACTCTTCCATAGAGGCTTTACAAGAAAAAAAATTGGGATTCACGTAAACAACAGTTTGTTTTGTCATTTATATTTAACTTCAGACTCGTTTAAAAGATACACAGTTAGATGTCTTAGTAACAAATGTTTGTAAATGTCTTTTGTACTGTGGCTCGCTGAGCACATTAATAAAATAAATGTTGAGACAATGATATAAGTAGGTTCTTAAATAATTAATGCTTTGTTTTGTAACAAGCATGTCCTGGGTAGTTCAAAGTATAAGTCATTTGTTTGTTTGCTTTGTTTGTTTATTTATTTGCAAATATAAAAATTGTTACTCTTTCAGAGTTTTATTGTTTAATGTTCAAATACATTTTTCCTGAACTTTTTCTTTTGCCTTAGGTTATAAAGAATTACAGCAACCTATTAATAATTTAACAAAAGTTCTGGAAGAAGCTCAGAGTTGTCTGAAGATGGTTAAAACTGGATTGTATAGTTATGGTGAAGGTAGGTAATCCTGTTGCTTACTATTATTATATTACGGAAGCCAAGCTAAAGCAATGTTAAACTAATACATATAGCTTATTCTACTTCATTTAACTGTTTTAAGAAAAATATATTTTAGACTGGGAACTACACCAGCCAGGGGCACAATGAAAAATACAAATTGCCATGTAAAACTATTGACTATTATAGCCTTGTAATATTTTCTTGCTGTAGAAACTGGGGACATGAGAGACATCAGTTTGGAGGATGATGGTGCTGAGGAGCAAGAATAATTTGAAGAATTGAAATGCAAGGCTAAGAAAAGGACTAAGGAAAGGTTTAGAAGAAGAAAAAAGCATTAACACCAAGCCTCAAGTCCCCCTCTAAGCCAAGGCTACACTTAGTAAGTGAAGTGCTGCCTAACCTCCTCAGTGGTTGTAAAAGGCAGACCTGTCCAGGACCAGCTTTAATTGCACATCTTAATGACACCTTATAAAGCTCACGGATCACCTTAGACCAGTCGTTCCCAACCTGTGGCCCATGAGTAAACTCCAGGTGGTCCGCAAACAACTCCCAAAATTCGGTTACACAATTCTTTCAAAAAACAATGAAACACACGTTGTGCTACTACAATATGTATTACTAAGCAGCACAACAAATAGCTTTAACCATGTGATATATAATTATAAGATGTGTATCTAGCCTGCATCTTCCCTCTTTGTAATATAGGCTAACTTTGCACATTAATCCCCTACATTTTATCATTACTATTGGATTGTGCCAGGATAGAGAGAGGGGTGGTGTGATTACAAAAACAAACACAGTCCAACAACAGAAGTAATGACATGACATGCACTGTATCCCTGTTTCCTGGTGTGCACTGACAGATGGGTATTATCATCCATTAATAATAAATACTCTGGGTGAAGTGAACCAGCAAAGAGCCACACAAAAGGAAAATGTCATTGTTACAGATTCCTTTGCGGATCATGAGAGCCCCTCCTCCAAAATGTAACAGTTATGCAACACATCACTCTGTTCTGTATATTATCTGTGTACCCTGTGTACTCGGTCCCGCTCAAGAGATCACGTCACTCCTGTCTTGGAGGCCTTGCACTGGCTGCCTATCAGGTTTAGAATTGATTTTAAAATTTTATTGCTGACATATAAGGCTGTTCATGGGCTAGCGCAGACTTATCTGTCAGATCTTTCATCTTTTTACACTCCCAATCGCAACCTCCACTCTGCTGATCTCAGACTGCTGTGTGTCCCGCCTGCTCTCCTGCGCTCTATGGGTGACAGGGCCTTTCTGTTGCTATGCCCCCAAATTATGGAACTCTATTCCACTAGAGACCAGGGACTCTGCTTCTTTGAGTGTTTTTAAAGTTAATTTAAAGACGTACTTTTTTAGAAAAGCGTTTTTATGATTTTTATGATTGTTTTATCTCCTTGTGTTTCTTTTATGCATAATCTGTTTATTTATTGTAGTGCTAATAATTGTGAGCGCTCTGAGATGACTGCTTTTAAGGGCGCTATACAAAATAAAGTTTATTATTATTATTATTATTATTATTATAAATACTTGACTAAATAAGATGGACAAAGTGGTTGAACATACGGTACCAGTTAGTGCTACACAAATTCCCTTTGCTGAACTTCCTCAGAGACCAGTCCAGTGACACTTACGGTATTCCATTCCATTTGAAAAAGTCAAAGATTTTTTTTTTTTCATGTCTAGATCCTGAGAAGTTATGGTGTGATCTCTACATAGCACATTTCTATTTTTTACCTGGCCTCTTTATACATTTTTTTTCTCTAAATCTGCCTCTTGTCTAGAAGAGTAGGTGACAGTAGGTCACATTACTATTTACATGAGCAGAGAAAAGTTTCATGAGAAAGAATCCACATGTCATCATGTTTAATGTAAATGGTTATTAAAGATCTGATTTGCTGATGGATAGTGTCTGCTTTTTTTAATACTATGTTTTAGTGTTGTCACTCACACTGCTTTTCACACATCATCTGTGTGTGTGTGTGTGTGGGGGGGGGTGGGTTATTAGATATTTATTAATGATAAACTGGGCCAAATCCGAGTGCTCGTTGAACAAGCGTTTGGGCTTTTGTAAGGGAGGGGGTGGATACTACTGAAGTGAACCACAAGCTTGTTCCCCAAATTATTACAGCCTCCTGTATCCTGCACAATCCGCCAGGACCGTAAGGAGGTGCTCAGTCAAGCAGAGGAACAGCTACCTCAGCCTCCAGCAAGAACTGTAAAACAGAGTCCTGCTATTAGAGATGCACGGCTGTCTTTATATTTGTAACTCGACGGTGTACTTTTATTTTGTATCGCATTTTTGTTTCATTAGCTTGTTTTGTATCTCTTTATACCAATATAACAGCCTCATTTGTGCTGTACTTGTATGACTGCTTCTGCTTAATAAAGAATTTGCATATTGAGTAGTATTGTCGATTCCCAAGAATTAATTTGCAAAAATTCCACACCACATTTTATTTTTAAAGTGGGTTAAACGGTGTTTGTGTTGTGCATTGTATCACACTGTCTCATCATGTCCTCTTCCCTTATGGATATTAACACCCAAGTCTCTTCATCGTTCCAATGGGTGTAAGTGGAGGATAGACATGGGTTTTGCTCAGACATAAGTAACTAGGAGAAATTGCATTGGAGTATAGTTATACACATTTAAACATAGTACTTAGTAGTACTTTACAATAAAGTCATGCAGTTTATCAAATGTTTTTAAAAATAGTTTTAAACAGAAACTTGGTAAATACAATCTGTATGATACTTTACAAACACATTTAGATTTGTGTATAATTAGCATTATGCAAAGTTCTAGGGAAGACGGAGAAAAAAGTGGGGTTATCGCAATATCAATCTGATAAAGGAAATACTGTCAAACAAAACATTAATTTCCCTGGTGCCACTTAAATATTCCCATGTGACTTTTATAGCAGCTTTAGGAAAGGACTTGAACAAGCTAATTAACATTTTCACAAAAAGCTCATGTTTACATGTATAAGTGGGTGTCGATTTCACAAGCTTTTCCTGGAATCTCACAAGAAATGGAGACTTTCACAGTATAATACTGTAGCGTTCTGCGCAGGCAGGCAGCGAAGAAGGGAGACAACATGCTGAAATCAGTTCCAAATTTTTTATTTAGGGACGCTAATCTCTAGCACCCACTCAGACACCACTGTTCTGACTGCTTCACTGCTTTCTGGAACGCAACCAAATATGTCTGAGCAAACACTGTGTCCATCCACCACATTTTATTTTTAAAGTGGGTTAAACAATTTTCAAGCATACTGATAAATCCTCTCCTGATCACTCGTTTTATCACCAAACTCCTCAGTAATGCGATCCAAGTCATTATTTTATTACTATAACACCAAATAAAAGTCTGTTATCTCTGTAATGCATGGGGTTAAGAGATATGCTTTTTTTGTTTTCGGTTTCATTCGGCCATTGAAAGGTTTTCTAGGCTTTTTCTGGATAAAAAAAACAACCAGAGACCTGTGCTTGACGTCTTTTTGATGATGTCGGACAGGGTCCGACATTGGATTGGAAAGGAAAAATTGTAATGTCAGACCTGGTCCAACATTGGACTGCAAAGGGTTAAAGTTGCTGGCTCCTAAGTGATCTTTACAACAGGTGAACCAAAACATGGTGAGATGGGTTAATGCTGTTTAAAACTGAAAATGGGAGCCCTTCACAGCACTTGTATCCTGAATGTTGAACAGATGTTGATCTCCAGCTCTACAGAAAACCGTGGAAACGGACCCTTGCTGAGCTTACAGTGGTACACATTGGCGTACAAAAGAGAAGTGCTAAGCTTCCCATTGCTCCATACTAAATCACACTTGCAGTGAGTGAGATTATTTGATCTTGACCCTGTTGTTCTATATCTACATCTCATCTCGAGAGAGATAAAGAGAAATCAAAATGAAAAAGAAAAGGAAAGTGCTTTCATTGTGTTTGGGATTTCTGGGTGAAGAATGTATCATTAATCAGATTGCAAAGATTACTGCCACCTACTTCAGCTTTATCTGCAATTGCCTGATTGTGCAGCCCCCATACAATGCTATTAATCTGTTGTCTTGTATCACTCATAGACATGAACTCAGTTCAGATGTTTATCCTAATGTTTTGTTCTTTTTCCAGCATTAATGATAACATTTACTAGAAGAATTAAAGTAGGGAGTGCGGTGAAATTGCAGACAGTATTTTTCTCAAGTTGTGAAAAATAAGTAGCTTTTTCTGTAGGATTAATACTTACTGGTTTACTGGAATGAAAGAGAAGTTTTGTGAACAAGTGTCTGTGTTAGCTGTTGGAAGCAGCAATGCAACTAAACTATTTATCTATTAGATCTGTCCTTAGCGTGTTAAAAGAGTAATAACCAAGGCTTTTTTTTAAACTATATTGCCTGTTGCTAGTCAACATTATCATTGATATCCTTATTGTTGTGCCGAATCAATTTTTGTTCTACACTTTTAAAAAAATATATTTAAATTTTAAAAATGTTCAACCAACAGTATCAGCATGAAGACAGAAGACAGCTCTTCAAGTGATAAGACAACAGAAAACGTCAGTTTAAACGTGAACAATTTGCACATCCCAACATTTTACTGAAAAAGCAAGCAAAGAACAAAAAAGGTCTCTGGCAAAATGTCTGGTTACTGTGTGAGGTGTTTCAATGGGGGAAGAAGATTCATCAGAAGGATTTCAGAGGAATTATTCATAACTTGAAATGCTAGTCTCTGCTTATTAAAATGATCTGCACAAGCAGATGGACATGGAATTCAATCAGCTGATTTACACACTGGCCACAATTTAGATCATTAAAAAGGGGGCCAGTTGTGTACCAAGGTTATGAAAACTCTTTAAACCAGCGGTTCCTAAACTTTCTTGGCCCATGGCACCCCATGAGATTAGTCATTTCGATTAAGGACCCCCCCACTGAAATTTTTTATTTTGAAACCTTTAGTGAGAGAGGTAGTTTGTTTGTACTGGTAGAAATACCATTGCTTTCATTATTTTAACTGTCATTTCTCTGACCTTTGAGAAACCTCTCTGTAGTCCAGGGATTTGGTGCAGGACTACATCCCCCAGAATGCCATGGGAGTGAACTAGGATGAGTTACACCTGCTCTAATTTAATGTGGGTCACCTGCCTGGGATTTAGCAGACAGTTATTCAAAGCAGGTCAAAATGTTTGGTTTTGTTCTCTGTGAAGGCTGAGGCGTGGCGAAAACCTGTGGGGACAGGCTGATTTTACAAAAAAATAAAAAAATAAAAAAGGTAATTTTGATACTTCATAAGTATATGTGTTGTGTTACCGGTAAACAGCTTAGCCACCAGGTTTTCTTAGCTATGACTTGTGAGAAGTTTAGTTAAGCACTGCTTGGTGGAGTGAGGGTTTAGTTTTGTTGTATTTGTTTCTGTTTGTAAAATAAACCTGCAGGCAGTGCCCTGTTTCAATCTACCTGTGTTTCGAGTACTGTTCCTTACACTAGAGGACCGTGTGGAAGGTCCTGAAAGTGTCAAAGCACCCCCAACTTTCCTGCATCTGTTGTACGCTGTCTTACTGCAAATGCAACATAAACCTGCCGGTAAAGGTAAAGCAGGGGTGAGTATAGTTTATTTTATTTATATTGGGGGAAGAAAATATATCAAGAATTTCTACCGAAGCCATACATTGGCAGACACTCTGGATTTACTTAAATTTAATTTGAGAAACGTATGTTCTAATGTAATTGTCTGTTTTGTTCTCCTTACAATCACCTCCCTTTGATTTATAATGGTACATGCTTTTAGTGAGGGCACAAGCTGATGTCAATGTTACATTTGCAATAACTCCAAGCACCTAACAGCAGAAGTGTACATGAATTGACCCACCAGGCTGGGGGAACATTGTTTTGTCAGGCTCATATGGGAGATGTTTAATTTAAACAATGGTGGATTTTAGATCTGCTGCTGTTTAGACCAATCAAATAGTCTCCACCGTCTCACTGGGAAACTTGTAAATGCCTTTTTTGCTTTACAGTGCCAGGTAGTAAGAACAGTGAAAACATCAAAGATTTGTTTATGCAAGAGTTAGACAAAAACAAAGCTGTTAAGGATCCTAGATGGGGCAGAGCCTTTACAATTCTGTATGTATGAGGAGATCAAACATATGCAAGAACAAAGACACCAACCTCTATTGACACTTATATAAAAAGGCCATTGAACATGTCAGGGCATTACAGACACTGTGGTGTTGTAGTTTATAGGTTTTACCCATCGCAGATCAGAAACATACATATTCATTTAGTTCTGTTTTACTATAGCAGTGACGCAGTATATTAGAATTGTAACTTCATTTGCTTGAATATAATTGTTTTGAATTATGTGGTTGGAAATAAAATGCAAGTTAAAGGAATCCCTTTTGTAAAATAAGTAATTTGAGAAACTCTATGTAGTTATATCAGATGCCTTCTGTCAAAATTTGTTTACTAAACAAACAAATAAGAGTTAAACAAAAACATCACACAGCACTTTAGGCCAAAACAAATAGACAAACAAAACGTACTAACACTAAACGAAACAGACGCTAACAAACGGGACGAATGCTAAACAAACAAGTATTGTAATTTTATTATTATTATTTGAAAGCCTACTCCCGACTTTCTCTCCCATTCTCTCGCCCTGAACACCCAACCCCGAGTGAGTGAAACACTGCATCTTTTATTGCTAATCAATCATTCAATTTGAAATCTCGGTACATCTGCATGTGAACTAATTTGTGCACTTACCCATGCTCACATACAAATATCCCTTTTAATCTGCACGTGAAGTGATTGTGCCATCCTTGTGTCTAAATACAATTATATATTTTAAATCACTCGTGCTACACAGACCCATTTATATCCCCAACATCTAAACACAAACATTAACACACCACACACAACATATAACACAAAATACACACAGGGACAGGTTTGGAAACAACAAATGATTTAAAGCAAGACTAGGGGTGGGGATTGTATTGTCTATTTCTCCTCACCCAGACCCCTTACTAAATACGCTGGTATCTCGAAATAGATAATCATCGCCTCTTTAAAAATGTTTTAAATAGTTTAATGAGCAAGACATCTCACAAGTAGAATGGTGCATTTGTTCTCTATTTCATCTCAAAAAATGATTTTCCTGAATGGTGACTGACAAGAATGGTACAATATTCAATGTAGTGTTGTCCTTGGCAGTCCTTAGCCAGAAACCTGTTTTTGAGGGTAAAATGAAGAGATAATGTCATATCCAATCATCCTTGTATATTTTTAAAGAGGTTTTCTATTCAGGGATACCAAGATATTTCGTGAGAAAGTTGATCTGAGTGAAGTTATCTGGCAACAAACTCCCCATCCCCAGTTGTACTGCTTTCCTAGAAAAAAGGGTACCATTCTACTTGTAACTACTTTTTATAATACACAATTTCTAGTACTTTAACAAATAATCTTTACCAACAAACAAACAAACTTATTTCATTTCAAGTATTGGTTCATGACAAAAGTATTTGCACCTCTGCTTCAATATTTCGTGTTTCCAGTTCTCCGGTTTTCTTCATTTTTCTCTAGTGTAGAGCTACTTATTCAATATTGGAGTCAAAATAAAAGATTTTTATTTTTAGACATTTGAATCAAAGTATTGTGTATTTCCTAAAAAACTGTCCTGGGAAAATACTGAATAGTAGACTAAAAATTGTGTATAAATCAGTAAACACCAAGGTTCAGTAAAATCCTGAAATTTTTCTGTAAAATTTGGAATAAACCGGAAATGCGAAACACTAAGTACACTGGCACGTGCACAGCAGTGACAATTACATATTTCATTATCAAACTGACAGGAAGAAATTGACTGCTAATGTGTTTTCTGATGAGCCACCCCCACTAATCTCAGCTCAACTATCTTAATTCTGACATTTGAAATGGATGGCTTCTTACCATTGTGAAAGTCTCTGTGATAATTTGCCGCTTTCTCTGAAGGGGTCAGAACCATATAGTGACCTCCTTTTAAAATGTTTAGTCTTGGTGTTCCTATTATGCTCAGAGAGTGTAGATGAATGATACAACGGCACACACTGCCTAGTATACACACCACTGATGAAGTATTCTGGTTGCCTGGCTGTTCAGTACCATCCCTAAGCAACCAACACCAGAGCAAATATTCAGAGAGGCCCCTGAGGGCTAAAGAAAAGAGGGTGCAGGATCTGTTTGCTAAGAGAACTTTGCGCAGAGGGCTGAATGTTGTTTCCTAGGTGTTGCTGCTGATTTTTAAAAATGTATATGTTTTTATATATGTATATATTATAGTTGGTGTGCTGTTGGACTGCAGTTTGAGCCAGATGACAATGAAACTCTTTCCAGTCAAGTCCTCGATATTGCATGACTAAAGGCGTGTATTGGAAGAGTCTTGCATCTCCAACTTGAAACTAATAATAATAATAATAATAATAATAATAATAATAATAATAAATAATAATAAATAATAATAATATAATAATAATAATAATAATAATAACTAGAACATCCAGGCAGTTTTACAGCTCCCAAGCCCAAGTATCAGTACCCATCTAAGCGTGTTTAGTTCTCAATCTGCCTAGTTTAAAATCAACAAATTCAACTGTTCCACAGAAGATTTTGAAAGTTTTTTTTTTTCAAAAATGCGTCAGGCAGCCATCTTGTTTAACGCGAGTTTCTTAAAAGTCAGTTGTATTGCTACAGTGTCAAGGACAATGCTTGTGAAGTTTTGAGTTAGTCAAGGAAAACGTTTGTCAACTGAGGCAGTTTTAAATTTCAGATGCAAGCGTACACCTGGCAGCCATCTTGTTTTATAAAACATAACCATTTTGACATATTTGAATTCCATTGTTATGTAATAACTACCATGTTAGGAGTTTGTTGGTCAAACTGTGTTCAAATAGCAGCAGTTTGCTGTTAAGGGCGCGTTTTGTTAAAGATTGTGGTAGCCATTTCGACATTAAAATTTATCGCAGAAACTTCTGCTTCGCAAACTTGATGCAGGTTTGGAGCTGATGATGTATGCCAAGTTTCAGATCAATCGCTTCACCGGTTCCCAAGAAGAGGATTTCGAAAGGTTTTATTGAGAAATGCGTCACGGCGCCAATTGCAAGGACGCAGCAGCAACATTTTTTCAGCATCTGACAGACATGTATCCGGCTTGTTACCTGCCAAGTCTGAACCTGATCAGTCACACAGCTTTGAAGCAGCAGCAGTTTAAAGTTATGGGAAGAAAAATAATAATAATAATAATTTAAAAAAATTAAATAAAAAATCTTAGCATTATCAATATGCTTCCCTGCCTTTGGCTTGGAAGCTTAATAATAATATACACTTATGTAATACTGTTAAATGATGCACTGTTAAAAGATACTGCATTTATATTGTAAATTTACCTTAATATTGACTTAATAAAACTGTATTTGTAGATTAATTCTAGTGTGTATTTCCGTATTATTATGTACATCATTTTTTAAAAGTATTTGACACCAATATTGAACAACTTTTACCGTAATTTAAAAAACTGAAAAAAACCCAAAACATTAAGGTAAATTCACTGCAAAACGTGTTTTTTTTTTTTTTTTTTTACAGTGTAGCTTCACATTTCACTTTCTTCTTGGTTTTTCTGTGACTTCCCCCTTTTAGGATGTCTGCAGTCCTTGGGAGTCGTTCTTATTGCAATTATTCAAAACATGTGTTTTTATGTGATTTGATTTTGTTTACCATGGCGTACCCCACTGTGCACTTTTACAAGGGCCTGATGAAATCTGTCCCACAGACCTGCAGGATGTTGTCACATTCTTAGTCTACTTCATGTCTTTTCTTCCACCTTTTTGTCAGCTCAGCACTCTAACATGCTCATTTTTGAAGGCTCTCACAGTTTTGAGTCCCAGCTTTGGACAGACTGAGGGCTATTTACTGGTATCTCTGCATTGTAAATGTATACTCATAGGGACCCATTATCCTTGATAGCTGTGATTCAAGAGGTAGCTGGGCTTATGTCTGAACAGATACTTGCATCAATAACAGACACTAACAGTTGTAGGAGTTGTACTGTTTACAAGGAACCATGTAAGGAAAATATGGAAAAAAATATTTTATTTGTCCAAAATGACAAACTGTTATATTTTAAAAAGTATGCTCTATTTTCCCGGTCTCCTTACCACTTTGAATTTTGGCACCTTCATGGCCATCATTGCAAGTGTTCATGAAAAAGCACTATCACAAATAGAGAATTAATGGAATATAATGCATTTTCTATAACTATTACAATAAAATAATTTAATTAATTATTTCAATTAAAAAAGAATCTTATATAGAAAAATATAGGACTGTCAACATGGTCTACCGGTGATTAACCAAATGGTGAATTATTGAGTGGTACTCTGTAAAATAAAGTAACACTGTAAAATGATGAGTTCCACATAATAATATATTAGATATATTACTATAATATATTCTATACAAATGAAGAAATGGAATGTATGGATTATTATCCTAACTACAGTGAGATAGTGGAGGCACCAAGTAAGTCACTCTTTGTATTTTTACATATATAGAACCACATATCCAGTTGTGACAAAAGAGCATTCTAAATAGCACAGTCCTGGAGATGAGATCTTTTACTAGGTCACCATGGTTTAAGAACTGTTTTTTGAAAATTAGATTGCCAGCTTCCGAGCTATTTTATCCTATATTTTTTAATCGTTAGATATGCCTGTTTAAGTTATTGACATAGGAAGCATTTCATTTGTAAAAAGAAACATAGCATTTGAATTCTACCCAGTGTTAATACATATTAAAAACGTTAGTGAACACAGTTATCAAGCTTGTTTTTTTTATCTTTTTGTGTGTACTTGACTTGTTTGATGGAGCTTTGAAGGTTACTGTATAATGTACCTTTTGTGTGTCTGTTTTGATTTTAGTGGGAAGGTTTATTACAAAGAGACAATTAAAATGTCATTGAGCTCCCCACAGAGACAGCAAACAATGAAAGTAGTCCAATGAAACAAACTATCATAACATTTCAAAGAGGTGAATAATTAGAAAATGGTGCTTATATTCTTTTATCCATTGTTACCATTTTGTATCACATTCTCACAGCTTTAATGAAAGTCTGCTAATTAAGTAAAGTGCTTTTTATTAAATGTAAGGCAACAATTTAGCTGAATTAATAACATGCACCATAAAATGCTGTCTTATTGATAAGCCAATTTACTTCACTACCTCAATCAATCAGATTCACACAGTATAGTGGCAACCATTCAGAATCCAAACACAGCAACATCCTTCATGTGCGCCCCTACATTATAATACTGCTTCTCAGTGTTCAAGTCAATACCCACTCATCTTTGTAGTTGTGGTGGCTACTTTGGAATACCCTTACATTGCCAGATGCTTTCTGAGTCTTCTAATTACTTACAAACTGGATATAGTATAGTATCAGTGTTGCAGAAATATTAGACATTAAGAATAAACAGTTGGGGGCTCCCAAGTGGCGCATCCAGTAAAGGCTCTCTGCGTGAGTGCAGGATGCGCCCTATAGCCTGGACGTCACCGGTTCGAGTCTGGGCTATTCCACAGCCGACCATGGATGGGAGTTCCCAGGAGGCGGCGCTCAATTGGCTGAGCGTAGCCGGGGGGAGGGGGTCTAGGTCGGCCAGGGTGTCTTCGGCTCCACACGCACCAGTGACCCCTGTAGTCTGGCCGGGCACCTGCTGGATTGTCTGTTAGCTGCCTGGGAGCTGCGTTGTCCTCCAACGCTGTAGCTCCAGGGCAGCTGCATAATGAATCCACAGTGTCTAAAGAAGCAGTCGGCAGAT
Organism: Polyodon spathula; assembly: GCF_017654505.1. Taxonomy (NCBI): domain Eukaryota; kingdom Metazoa; phylum Chordata; class Actinopteri; order Acipenseriformes; family Polyodontidae; genus Polyodon; species Polyodon spathula. Next base: position 61,770,049 of record NC_054537.1, read on the forward strand.
GGCACCGCAGCACAGGGGTGGTAGCGGTGAGCCAAGCCTAAATAATAATTGGCCATTTCAAATTGGGAGAAAATAAAAATAATTGGCAATGACTAAATAAAAAAAAAAAAAAAAAAAAAAAAAACATGGCAATGCTATGCTGTGTACACCCCAATGTAAATAATGATGTTTACTGGGGAAAAATATCTGAGATGAAAGTTTTGGAAAAAACTGGAAAATGTAATTGAGGACAAGAAACCTTCTCACATATGTACACGGGACACCGAGTTGAAAATACAGCCATGGTAATTGACAGTACACTATAAAAATACACCAAGGGACCTAAGTAAAGTTAAGTGGGCTTTGGTTTTATCAGAGATGGTATCTGGAATCTGAGTGGACATCTATATTTGAGCTTGGCAAGGATGTCAATGTATCAGCTTCTGAATATTAGTAAATAATTGAACACTGCTGAGATAGTGCCTCATCATTCTGGACTTCAGAAATTCAAGATCTGGGTCAATGAGTTTCTACCTTATCAGTAATGTTACTGTAGCTGATTGGGAGATCTGTATCACAGTTACCATCAGTAGACTACAAACCGGTGTCTAGTAAGTGCTTTATATTATTATTTTGAAACCCATGGGGTGTTCGTTATTCAGGTGAACAAATACAATCGGCTAATTTCTGATTTTAAATATAACTATGATTATTTTATAACAGTATCTTTGAAAACATCACAAGATAAAAATGCTTGATATGCTTCCTTGGCATCCAAGTAGAACAAATAGAAAACCAGAGAATTTCCAGCAATGACAACACAATGGATTTTAAACAAATAGCTTACTATTTCTTTAAAAATACTACCATGTTAAAGCAGCTCAGGTGTTTCTATTTTAAATCTGGATGTTTACTAAATCGTTTAATAGGATTTTGTTCTCATGCTTATTTGTATTGTGTATTATGGCTTACACTGTGGTTCATTACCATGCCTTACCTTAGTTTACTGTTGGAAACTTCATAAAGATCTTCTAAACCTTTTTCAAAAATTATACTCTGTATCAACTCTGTGTATGTATGAAAAGGGTGCTTTTTTCTGCATGGTAATTTTTCCTTTAATGCGGTTTTTCCATTGATGTGCTAAAATGTAAATACCATTCCTCACGGTTGTGGACCCCTTCCTAATTAAAAAATATATAGAAAGAAAACCTGGAATTTGTGCATTCTGTGGGAAAGGAAAAATATACTTCTTGGGCACTCCTCACTCTGTATGGTTGCCAAGCAGCTTTCAAACCATCCCGGAAAGCCTTGAAAGGGGTTTTGGGTCTTCAAATTGCTCTACATTGTTCTTGCCTCGGTTGTCTGTTGCCAGGCTCTTCCTTAACCACGTGCTTTGCAATGGTCGTATTGAGCAGGTAGATGGTTGCTCTTTAGGGCTAGCACTTTTGGCTCCACCCACAGGACTAAAGCATCTTTCCTGCTGTTCTTGTATCCAGCCAGCGTGCTTGAGCTCTTCAGTTGATCTCTTTGCACAGAGCGGGAGTCTGACCTGCCACTGGCTGACTGATTCTCTGGATCCATCAGTGAAACAAAGTTAGGTGATTAAAAGTTTGGTGACTTGCGTGAATGTAATTGTTATTGTTTTGCTGTTGTTGCTGCAATGCCTGCTTTACATGAAGGGTGTCACAGTTCAGCCTCAAGCCCCAACTGGAGACAATCTGGTGAGTAGAAATGTACTCAGCTTCAGTTCTGTATATAGAAAAAGGCATGTGTCGCATAGGAATCTACTTTTGTGTGTTTTGCAATTTAATTTATTGGAACTATATTGGAAGCATAAATAAATGTTACTAATACATTCCTTGTAATTAATTGGTCACTTATCCTCAGACCAAGGTCTTCTTTGTTTTATTCCAGCACAGCTCTCTTATAACCTGGACTCTATTTTTTCTGTTCCTTTTACATAATAGATATGAGTTTGCATCATTTGTGATTTTTATTCAAAGATTCGTTTTTGCACTTTTAAATTCTTATTTCCTGCAATGCTGTTTAGAGTTAAAATCTAAATTTGTCGTTCCATTTTTTTTTTTTTTTTGGATCAGTTTGCAGAATCAAAGCGTTATTAAAATATTCCTGAAGTATTTAGTTAATTCCATACTGTTGAATTTCCGGGTAAACAGTCTTTCATTTTAAGAACCTTTCCGTCACAATTATTTGTGAACTCTAAAAATGTACCCAGAGTATTATTCTCTTTGAATAGAGAAACAAGGTATTGCCTAGAACAACAAAATACTGTACTGAACCAAGTTAATCTTTTTATGAGCACTGTCATGTACAAAGCAGATATTCCTGATTTATAGTTTGAAATATGTACACAGAGTGAGTTTAATTGACTGTGTTGTTTCTAGTATCAATGCAGCAGTATTTCAGGTTCCTACTGTATACTTTGTAGGAAATGCTGCAATGTCAGTCTTTTATTTGGTACTAAAAGGGACCAAGATTATTCAAGTTTATTCACATACTTCATCCATAACTTAAAAACACAGAAGGTACTTGTCTAAATGTTTGTCTACTTGACATTATTTAAATGCATAATCACTATTGCTGTGCCCCATGCTTAATTACTACTATGATTTATCATGATTAATCATGCTTTTTTATGATGCTTTACCATCTTGCATGTATGCTCATCTTTTGCATGTTTTCACTTTGATTTGACAATGCTTTAATGCACTTTACTATGCTTACTCTTATATCTTGCTGTGTAACAGTTACCTGTAAGTAATACAACGTTGCATTTAAATGTAGGTAAGTTCTAGAAGGTCTATTCATTTGACCTAAACAGTGGCAGATCTAAATAAAACTGCTGAGTTTGTGTACAGGTTATGAAAATCAAATAAAATGCAAGGGAGGATCCAATTAAGTGAGCTCAATTATTTATCAAAAAGTAATTGTTCTAGAAAAAAAAAAAAAAAAACGTGACTTGCTGTTAGATTATCTTTTATGTTATTGCCGTTAATGATAGTACTTACTGCACCACCTGAATCAATCAACCACTTTTTTTTTTTTACTGTAATAGGCCAGGACCACCTCCCCCCATATTACTATAATCCATTTCTATTATGTTCAAATGCTTTTAGATTATTAGTTATAAAGTTAGCCCCACAGTGAATAGCTACTCTCAAATCTCAATTGTTTCCATGCAGTTTAAACTGCCGTGTAAGGTAATGGTTTACTGGGAGGAAACGGGAAATGGGAGGAAACTATATTTATCCCAAATGAAAAATTGCATGCATTTTAAATAAATATACCATTCTACTTTGCTGTATATGGGTCCCAAAGACTGAAGATGCCTTTGGGGAATGTAAACAAGTATTCTAATAAAGTTAGATATTTTAATTGAACTTGACTGTGGGCCTAACTTTCCTGACACGTCGGCAGCAAAGCTAATTTTAAAATCCTGCTCAGGTCTGCCTAAACTACTCCTGCATGAATGCCTTTTTTCTTATGTATACTGTAAACTAATACCAGAGATCAGATTTATGTCTTTCCATCTCAGTTCACATGAGACTATCAGTTACAGGGACCCTCTCTCTCTCTCAGCACCTCTGCACTGCTAAATAATTTAAAGTACACAAAGTAAGACAGGATACTTCCACAAAACTCTTAGGATTACGCTTATGGGAAACAAAACTGAACCAGGTAACTACAGACCAGTAAGCCTGACTTCTATTATATGCAAACTTATGGAAACTATAATAAGATCCAAAATGGAAAATTACCTATATGGTAACAGGGTCCTGGGAGACAGTCAACATGGTTTTAGGAAAGGGAGATCGTGTCTAACTAACTTGCTTGATGAGGATGCAACATCGATAATGGATAATTGCAAAGCATATGACATAGTTTATTTAGATTTCCAGAAAGCTTTTGATAAAGTCCCGCACAAAAGATTAATTCTCAAACTGAACGCAGTTGGGATTCAAGGAAACACATGTACATGGATTAGGGAGTGGTTAACATGTAGAAAACAGAAAGTACTTATTAGAGGAAAAACCGCAGAATGGAGTGTGGTAACCAGTGGTGTACCACAGGGATTAATATTAGGTCCTCTGCTATTCCTAATCTACATTAATGATTTAGATTCTGGTATAGTAAGCAAACTTTATAAATTTGCAGACGACACAAAAGTAGGAGGAATGGCAAACACTGTTGCAGCAGCAAAGGTCATTCAAAATGATCTAGACAAGATTCAGAACTGGGCAGACACATGGCAAATGACATTTAACAGAGAAAAGTGTAAGGTACTACAAGCAGGAAATAAAAATGTACATTATAAATATCATATGGGAGATACTGAAATTGGAGAAGGAATCTATGAAAAAGACCAAGGAGTTTTTGTTGATTCAGAAATGTCTTCATCTAGACAATGTGGGGAAGCTATAAAAAAGGCTAACAAGATGCTCGGATACATTGTGAAAAGTGTTGAATTTAAATCAAGGGAAGTAATGTTAAAACTGTACAATGCACTAGTAAGACCTCATCTTGAATATTGTGTGCAGTTCTGGTCACCTCGCTATAAAAAAGATATTGCTGCTCTAGAAAGAGTGCAAAGAAGAGCGACCAGAATTATTCCGGGCTTAAAAGGCACGTCATATGCAGACAGGCTAAAAGAATTGAATCTGCTCAGTCTTGAACAAAGAAGACTACGTGGTGACCTAATTCAAGCATTCAAAATTCTAAAAGGTATTGACAGTGTTGACCCAAGGGACTTTTTGAGCCTGAAAAAAGAAACAAGGACCAGGGGTCACAAATGGAGATTAGACAAAGGGGCATTCAGAACAGAAAATAGGAGGCACTTTTTTACACAGAGAATTGTGAGGGTCTGGAATCAATTCCCCAGTAATGTTGTTGAAGCTGACACCCTGAGATCCTTCAAGAAGCTGCTTGATGGCCTCCTCTCGTTTGTGAACTTTCTTATGTTCTTATGTTCTTATGTTACACAACAATAGCCAAACATTAAGGGGCTGATGTAAGGATAGGTGCAGTGCAAACAAATGTGGCTGCAAAATCCAAATTGTCTAGCGGCCAGGCAATTATTTAGCACCCCAGCCTATGTAAGCATAAGAGCAATGCAAATAATGAGCTGCAATCATGATAACGAGGGTCGCAATGAGTGCTGCCTGCGCATTGGGGTATTTAGGTGAGTTAGGAGTACAGAGAGCAGTAGGTGCTGTAAGAGATTTGTGGAGCATGAAAATCAAACCAAACCACTTTTTACGGTTGCTAAACACGATGTGTGCATGCAAAAATGCAGATTTTGGCCACAATGTGGGTGTTTTGCAGCCACAAATCACTTTGCATGCATCCTTACATCAACCCCTAAGTGACACAATCCTCATTGGTAAATATTTACACAGGACATCTCTTGATATGGATGTTTTGTTTTGGTGACACTTTGTGTGACAGGGTGACATGTCCAAGCCACATGTCCACCTCGCACGTCAGGATCACAGAGACACTCGAGCTCCTTCTTTTGTTTTTCAGGTACAAGTATTTATTTTCCAAGTAATATTAAGCATTGATTCACACACTGGTCAGTACTCTCAATTTATTCCCCCTTACAGTTAGGCAGCCTTTTAAAGAGCTAGCCACACCCACATTAACAGCTTTAATTAAACAATTTAGTACTGTTTATTTTTATAACAAAAGAAGTTGGGTCCGAGCTGGCTTGCCCAGAACTCCCGCGGCCATGCTGCCGTGGTAGCCAGCCACTCAAACGCTACCAGGTACATCTCTGGATCATCCTTTGCCGACATCTTCATCGCCCAAGCCTTCGTGCCGATATTGCTGGTCCTGTGGTAGGGACTGGCGCTGTGGAAAATGCCAGCCCTACCCGTTCAATGAGCACAGTGTAGTGCTCCTCTCTCCTTCTCTCTTCTGTGTCCCATCTGCTATCCAGCGCCTCCAGTAGCTCCACTGGTGCGTTGTGATCCATCTCCCGTGTCTGACACCACATGTGGTAAAGTGGCTGCTGATCGTGAACAGGTGCAGAGGTGATGCAGTGCATGAATAATCACAGACAGACAATTGTAATCCAGTTTGAAAAAAGGGACTTTTTATTTTGGAAATCCCAGTCTGGCGACCAAACAATAATACTACCCACGGTCACCAGTCCGGGTGCATGCAGTAGTGCTTGTGGTGGGTGATAACAATTATTTATAGTGACTGTAGTGAAGTGTTGATCCAGTTTTGTGCTGGCCTAAGGAAACAGCTCCAGATACGTGTTAGCCATCTGGTAGTTTACAAACACAGACAATTACTAACAAACACAACAAACAAAACACTCACAAATATTCTTTTCAACAGTTTTTACTGGGTCTCTCACGGTCCTTCTAGTTTCAAATGCAAAAACCAAGCGAAGGAGTAGTTTGCGATTCTCCGGGCCCTTTTATGTCATCACGCATTACCCCTTGGTAAACAAATGCAGCTGTCTTTAAAATCAAAAGCTGCTACATCGTTTCCCTTTCAGGTCAATACGTTCTTGCAACTGAGTCTCGCCTTCTTTCAGACTGACCGACTTCCCAACCCTGGGAAAGAACTGTCAGGCCAGCACGTCCAAAGGACCCTACTTTCGCTGCTTAGTGCCCTCACAGGTCAGGAGGAAGATTTACAACCAAGGTTCATTATATTTCTGCCACAAACTCCCAGTCTCACTTTGTGATGTACTCAACAGCTAGTTGCAAGTACAGAAACGTGATTCAAGAAAATCTAATAAATGTGTCTTCACTCTGAACCGTGGCATTTACAGTGAAAACAATCATGTTTCTATAAACTAGCAATCACTGAAATTCCCAGCAGTAGGTTCCCCTAGGCGTTCTTGAGCTTTGGGCCTCTTTAGCAGATATCTTTATTGGAATATTGTCCGTTTTGCATCCTGGGTGTGCCAAAAGTGGGCTATTACCCGGTAACAAGAACTAAAGAAAGTTCAAAGGCATATCTGTTCCAGGATCTGAATGCTTGCTGCTTCTGTTTTTGTTGAAAGTCTGCTCCATTAAACTATCCTGAACCAGTACCAGAGGTTCTTATGTATACAACACCCTTGTCAGTTAAATGCTTAATTGCACATAAGCAAATCCCTTTTTTATTTTGACTGTTGCCCTGGAAACCGAAGCTGACAAGAAGGATGTTCCGTTTGTATTTTAAGTCCTGTGACAACTTTGTGGTGTGAGACTCCCCTGGAAGAAACCTCTAGCATTTCCTGGTAAAATCAAGTTTTTTATGTAAGCAAACACAGGGCGCTGGGTTTTAATCATCACTGACTAATCACAGCTTTCAATCCACAACCAGGTTTATTCGTGAACAAAACTTTTAAAAGCATTTCCTATCTTTAGCTGACGTCTGTTCATGTTAAAAATAAGCTTAAAAATAAACTTTCAAATTGTTGACTATAAAACATATCCCTTGTTTTCTATTGAGACTTTGTGATGTTTCTGTTTTGGAATACATTGGGTCAGATTCTCAAAGCTTTTTACTTCAAATTGCAATTTACACTTTTTTTTCTGGAAGGAAAAATAAACTAACAAACTAACAATTCTAAAACAAATATGAAACAACTTAAAAATACACACAAACACCTAACTACAGTGTGCTTTTCAATGCTTTTTTCCTTTATGAAAAAAGGTGCTAATACTGATTTGTTGTAAAGAACTGAAAATTTGACCCATTTTGTCATTTAAAGCTATTGACCATTTTAGGGGAACGAAATGGCTTCTTCTATGTGACAAATTCATTAGAAACTGAACCTTATCTATAAATAATGCTGCTAGTACACAGATTTGTTATAAGATTGACTCTTGAACAGACTTTCTAATATATTAGCGGTTGCTGTTCACAAAATTCTTATCAATGTATTGTTATCTCAGAATGTGTTTTGTAAACCATGTGCGCAGTAGTAGCAATATGGCTCAGAATTATTTATAAATATATTACACTGTGGTAGTATATTGTTATTATTTATTTAGCATTACACTCTATACAAAAATGAGGTTTTGTGAATAATTTGAAAGACATACAGCCCTGGGTATTATTCATAAAACACTTTCCATCATCTTTCTATGCTATTTCAGTGATTGATTAAAACAATATTTAAATTATGTTAAACATGTTCAACTGTGTTGACAAACTAACCTACTGCTATAGGGTTCTGTAATAGTTATTCTGCAGAGAGGACGCTCTCCTCCATGATGTAAACAATGCGCCACTCACGCGCAGCCTCCCCGGGCATGCCTCTCAGCCAATCCGGACCTCCTGACCAGCTCAGCACCAGGTGAGCTTAAATGCTCAATCTTCTGTTACGTGTCCCAGCTGCACACATGTGCGCCTGAGGTTGAAGGGGAAAGACTGTAATGGGCAGTTCCCTTTCAAGTAAGAAATGTTATTCCATTATCAAATGGAGTGTATCTCTGTGCAGCACGATTGACCTGAGCACATATGTCAAAGCTGGTCATAGATCCTCCTCTGTGTCAGGAAAGAAGACCCTGCCCCGAAGGAATAAAGTGCCGTGACCAGAAGGGATCACCGGCATTTTTTCTTCAGCCTTGCCTGAAAAGGAGACTGCACTGACTGTCATGGTTGTTTTGTGAAATGTCCCGTTTTTCTACTGCTCTCCCTCTTCCTTCATGAAAAATAATCATGCTTTAAGTATTTTTTTTCTGCATCTTTAGTCCTTGGTTCCAGTTTGGGCTCATTTTCTGCTGGCATAGCCTGGCTATTTACTGTCGGTAGCAGTGTTTTTACATTTGGTACTGAGAGCACCCCAATTAGTACAGAGACCAATCGTCGATCGGCCACCAAACCCATTCCATGAGTTTCCCAGCCTTACACGGGTGACTTTGTGTCCACACCGGTTGGCCCCATACTGAGTATCGGGTTCCACCCTTAGTGGCATTGCTCAATATTAACCCAGAAACTTACTAAGCCCACTGGTTGTTGCTGACTCCTGCACGGACATTGGCTGATTGCATTTGGTTCTAAGTTGTTACAACTTTATCTTTCAACACCCGAACAGCTCTGCTGTGCCAAATTTATTGTGCACAGAGCACAACTTACCATATATACCAAATGTTATGTGCACTTATTGAAAGGCTGTTCTGTTATCGGCTCTCTTCGCCGTGCGTTTTATGCAACAGCAACATTCCAGGAGAGGATAAGAATGATAAGCATGTCTCCTGCTTTAGGTACAGAACATGTAAAAGAGGTTTTGAGGGACTGAAATTTTCAAATTTAATCTTGTTAATCTTGACATTTGCAGACCCTATCCTACAGAAAAAATTACAAGGGAAAAAGAAAGAGGATTTGATTTCTCTCAGTTCACTGAAATGTATACAATCCTTAATCAACTGACTGTATGGGGATCAGTGGTTTCATTTATTTATGTACTTATTTTTTACTGTACCTTTTTCTTAAAATAGAACTGAAGCTCAAAGCACATTAATGTAGACATCAAAGGAAACAAAAACAAAAAAATATATATAAATAAAGAGCCGGCTCCTTTGTGCAGCGGTAATCGCGCTATGCTTTAGTGCAAGAGGTCCCAGGTTTGTGCCCACCCTCCGCCTGTGTGTGGATTGCCTCACCCTGTGTGATGTGCCTGTCTGGAACCGAGATCACTACTATATACCAGGGCTAGAAGTTAACTTTAAGGCAGTAATGAGGATTTTCTACCTGCAAAATGGTCTTATTCTGTAGCAGTTTATTCGACAAATATGTGTCATTTAAGCATTTGACAGGCCATCAGTACAGCTAACCAGGTTATGTTTCATCGGTGTAAATTAAGTGGTACGAAATTTCTTATGTCTTCAGTTGCTGACTGAGATTTCGGTAACCAACAAATCATACACACCTATAAAGACAATGCTTAAAAAAAAGTAATGTGTGGCACAATATTGTTGAATCCTGCATTGTATAAATACTACAACCAAGCTGTTTTGAAAATGAAAGCTAATTCCAACAAGGTACGGCTACATTTAAAAGATTCATGTAACGTGTTCTACTAACTGGTTTGTTCATAAATATGCATTTTGTCTATTATTTGTACTGATAAAACAAGAAGCCATTACTTGGATCATGGTAACGTTATAGCTAGCTATTTGCTCCTGTTTTTTTTTTTGTCACAGTTTTAAAAAAGTAGTAATGATCTGCCTATTATGTGTTTTTAGCGTGACTGAAACCAGGGTTAACATTATAACAAAAATTAACATTTTATAGACAATGAATAAACTTAAGGTCATTGGTCATTGCCTCTTATAAAATTGCAATGTTTTTAACAGTTATTCAATTTTTGGTCTATAAAATAAACTTTATACTTTTAAATTGTATCCACGTTGTTCATCTGTAGATATTTGCACTCCACTGTCCAATACGATTTGCATTGTGGGCCTCGTACATATCTACAGGGGGCGATACAAACCTCAGTCATCTATTGGGAAGCTCTATTCGCAACGGTTTCCCGCTTTATGAAGGATACTAATAATGTATGTGTTAAAAAAATTAATACTGCTAATTATGTACGTGTTCACTCAGGGTCAGTCATATACTGCAGCGTAAGATATCAGAAAAATGCTACTGCATATAAAAAAAAAAAAAAACTAGTAGCAAATTAAATGCTACCAAATATAAGTTCATTTCGAGCCTTGTATATATATATATGCAATAACGGCTGACAGGTAATCCATATCCGTTGAATATACAGACGCCTCGGGGCATTGTGTGGCATGAGAGGAAGTCAAGTGCCTCCAACCTCCTAGAAGTTGGTATAGTCAACGTGTATGGACGCCCCGAAGAGCCTTATTGAATTTATAATCCAGGTCAAACAGTGGATTTGAAGAAAATTATTAGTTTTTGTATTAAATATCCTTACCCATGTCCCACTAAGTTAAGCTGAGTAAATTAATTTAAAAACAGTGATCAGTCAAAATGACCATTCCTGTAGTTCTAGTGTTAAACGGTTACATAAAGGTTCTATCAAATGGAGTTTGATGTAACTCTTTGTTCATTGTTGTTATAATCAAAATATTTAAAAGCAGTCTGCAGTTACAGCATAAGGCTACACAACAAAGCAGTCCTAAAACATAGCTTCTGAAGCTCTTGGTTTCATTTGCTTTCTAAGATGATTTAATTATTGAAGAAGCATGCTCTTGTGGACAAGTGTACCCTATGAATATGAAAAAGGTGCTACATTACATTATCTACTGTCTTGCTACACAAGGACAGAGTTTGCATTAAGAATTAATTTCCCTAAAGCCTGTCTGGTTACTGTTTACAGAACCTGTGATAAGAATACTCATGCATTGTTTATACAGTAAAACCTGCATAAACAATGCATTATACCAGATTAGACAGCGTGTTGGATTACAGAGTTATTGAAAAAAAAAATGTAATTCTGTATCTAGAAAAAGGTAAAATAACGAAACAGCTGAATCATTTAAAAAAAATACTTTATTACTGCACACACTTTAAACACGTCAATGCCTCAACAAAATCTATACCAGTTATTAGCAAGAGTGTGTTTAAACCATTTCACTTGTTCGTACTGAAAGGATTCAGGTGCTTTTTGCTTGCATTCGGGTTTTATCCATTTTGTTTTTAAGTAGGCATCTTTTCTTTTCAGAATCTCTGAAACTAACCTATTTTTGTGTTTAGGAAACATTCAGCTGTTTTAATAAGCACACCTTTTCTTTTAAGAGATAGCTCGCTGAGAGGACATTTAGACTTCAATTCTCTGTGCAACAACTGCACAATTCAGAACGGCGCCAGCACAAAGTTTTGTTTTGTTTTTTTTACTAGTTTTAAACTTAGAAATTGCTGTTCTCCTATTTTTTTTTAAAGCATTCAAAGTGGTTTTTCTAGCAATTATTGTTATATATATATATTATATATATATATATATATATATATATATATATATATATATATATATATATATACTTTTAGAAGGGATGCAAATTTAGCTGAAATTTTGGTCCACAATGAACATAAACAGATCATAGACACATTGAAGGGCATTAAAACCTGTACATGCACATGTAAAGTATGCAAATGTATTTATGGTGTATTTTGCCAAGAATGTAGCAAAATAAAATATGTAGGAGAGACAGGTACAGCATTATATAAAAATAATACAGAAATACATAAGAAATAAAATAAATGATCCAATAATTCAAAGCTTTACAAAAAATGAATATAACATAAATTGCCTACAATTTGTTGTTTTGGAATAAATACACATTAGATAGTGTATAATACAGAAGAATAAAGGAAAATAAATTGATAAATTGACTCAATTCCATGATACCTTAACCCTTTGCGGTCCATTTATTCACGCCTGTCAGACACATCATCCCATTTATTTTCACACAAGCTGTTTATTTTGCACGCACTGTTTAAAAGTAATTTTATTCAAAGTAAAACAGGTTGAAAAGGCACTGCATATCAACAGGACAGTCAGTACTGCATCTCCAGCCCCGTCCCACAATCTCTTCATACTAATGCATACGATAAATCATCTCCTGATCACTCGTTTTAAACAGTGGAGGTACTTCTAGGCTTTTGATGCCATGGTAATTGCACTCACTTATTTCTATTTAAATCTATTCATGTGTTTGTAATGTTTTTTATTACAGTTACGGCCAAATTTTTGCTAGAAATTTAGAATTGAGACGTAATTGTAAAGAAAAACTATATGAACATAATTTAGATCTTTTATTTAACATCATTTAACCAAATAAATTGCAAAGTGATATTGCAAAAGTCTACTAGTACAATATTTCATGTTAGATTTTGAAATGTCACTTTTTGTTAAGTATATGGAAAATTACAAAGCTGTATGTAATTCATGTTAACGTAATATTATTCAACAGTTTTTATTCGACTTTATTCGACAGGTTTTTATTCGGCAAAATGTGTTAATTCTATAGGGTGATGCAAAACGTTTGGCCATAGCTATACATAGTTAATGATGTAACACTCTACTTTCTATTTAAACCTTAAATGCATTTTTCTCCACTGATTTGGCAGCTAGGCGTATGTGCTTTTTTGACTTCCTAAATATATCTATTAAACATCTCAAAGCATCAGAAGACCCAGGGTTGCACAAACTTATGGAGATATAATATGTTATACCTAGAACTACCGAAACTGTAATTTTGACCATCACAGTCAAAACAGTGGGTTTAGCTTAGTGCATGTGAGTTATAAAATGAAGTAGAAAATGTCAACTTTGTGCTTAAAATAAACATTTACAATATGGCCAGGTCAAAACAGGGAGACCAAAACAGAAAATGTCGGTGCCGCAGACATGGAGCAGCGATATAAGTCCCAAAATTGAATCTGATGCTTGTCTGAAAAACAAACCGTTATATCATAAAAAATGTTATATCTTGAAAAAAATCGATTTTGTTTAGGCGAATGTAGTTTAGGTGAACAGTACAGTACAGTGAGATTTATATTTTGAGAAATTATTGTATTATTAATATAACACAGTAATAGACCAAGATAGAAGGTGTTTGTCAGCTGTGACTAGTGAAAAAAAGATGTACTGATGGATACCCAGATGCGCTGAGTGGAAGCTGGACAACAGGATCGAATTGTCAAACCTTTTGATTTGAGACACTATGTGTTCAGGTCAGAAATGTCATTCACACTCTTTCTAGGACTCATTGGTATCAGCAATAAGATTGGTGCTGACTTGGGAGAAGGCTACAAGAGCTGTGTTGTCCTCCGAAGCTATAGCTCTGAGGTGGCTGCATGGTGGGTCTGCAGTGTGAAAAAAAGCGGTCGGCTGACGGCGCACGCTTTGGAGGACAGCGTGTGCTCATCTTCGCCGCTCCCGAGTGGCACAGGAGTGGTAGCGGTGAGCTGAGCCTAAATAATAATTGGATATTCTAAATTGTGAGAAAAAATAATACAAAATAATTGGAGACTACTAAATTAAAAAAAAAATAAAAATCAAGTCAACTTTGGTTTGTAGGCATGATAAAAAAAACTAAAATTCGCTTTAGTGGAACGATTGGCGGGTTTCTCACGAGTTATGCTTTGTCTGTACACTGAAAGTTGATAAGCAGTTTCAGCAAACATTGTGTCTCAGTGGAGAAACAAACTGTCACTTGCTGACAGGGTAAAGGTTTTGGAAGCTCTGCAGAACCCCACATCGTCTCTGTCCTCCGTTGCTGCTCAATTTCACATCTCTAAAAGCCAGCTGGGGAGGATAAGCAAAAACAGAGATGCTATTCAGCGTGAGCGGCAATCAATCAGTAAATAAAATTACAGCACAGAAGTAAGACTTAATTGGCAGGAAATGTTTTTTTGGCTTTACATACTTCTTCATGCTTAAGCGCAACGGTTGTCCACTCCACCGGGGCGTCTCGCTTTAGTGGCTTCGACTGTATTCATATTATATAAGTAACTAGTGTTTTCATTTTTGCAGGGAATGTTCCTAGGGGTTCTTGCAGAACATTTATTGCCTTTTACCCTTGCACCAGTACTAATGGATGTATCCAAAGCCTTAAGTAGAGACCCAAAAGCCCTACAGCAGCTCTCAATATCACGCACAGCAGCTTCCTAAAATGAAACTAGGATTGGCTAAGACATTTACATCCAACACTATAGAGAACCTCCAAAATAATAAGTTCTCTCTGAACGTAGATGAGTCAGCAAGCGCTAATTTAAAGACGGTGCAGTGTGTTTTAGTTAGCTACTTATAATGTAGGTGAAGTTGTTGTAAAGCATCTTACATAATTAAGTTTAACCAGGATAGACAACCAGTCCCTATTTAACAAAACTGTAGAACTCTTTGAAGAAAAACAAATTTTGTGGGAGAACCTTGTGTCAGTGTTAATGGACTGCCATGTCATGCGTGGATCTGAGAGTGGTTTAGAAACTGCTACCAAGCAATTCTGTATGCCATTTTAAAGATGATTGCAAGCGCTGGACTCTGACATTTTCAATGACTTGAAATGGTCAACAGAAGCACTGGAAGAAGTATGTCTGATTCTAGGAATGAAATTCACTATGCCAAGGAATATAGTGCCCCACAGATGGCTATCATGATATGATGTTACTATTGGAAATTTTAAAATGATGTCAGCTCTCACTGTCTTCAACTATCCATTTCTTTTTCACTCTCAGAAGGGTTCCTTCCAAAGCCAAATAGTATCAATATACTTTCAGAAAAACTTGAGTGCCTAAGCTAGAGCAAGACATCCACAAAAATCTCTGAGAAGAAACTTACGTGGCAAATGGAAGAAGATGCTGAAGGGCAGAGAGATGTTCATTTGGTCAGTGAATAAGCCCATAATTAAAGGACCCACTTATCAGCATTTTCTTTTCAAGGGGACACAGCACTTTCCTGATCAGATTAAAGAAGTTACCAGATCTTATAAAAATGTTCTCTCAAAGGAGGAAGAGGCAGATTCTTCCATGCAAGCCTACCATACCAGGTTGATTCTCTACTTCCTTCAGCTTTTGATAGGGAAGGTAAACCAGTTTGAGTTGAATAAAAAATTGGCAGTACAAACAGAAAAACATCTTAGCAAACAAAAGGTAAAGATGATGATTTGTCTTGTAGACATGTTACATTTCAGATCCAAACGAACGAGAACATTAAAAGAAAAGACATGCTGTACAGCATTTATTTCAGCCCGTGTGCACAGGTAAGAAAAAATAGATTTCACTATAAAACTAAATATATATTTTACCTCAACTTTATTTGACTGGATTCTGACATGAAGTTTCACAGACCCTATTTTACTGTCCTGACTTGTCTAAAAATTAATTTCGCCTAATTTCGCTTGGCAGGTGATGTTTTGTTCACTCTCAAGTATTGGCTTCTCTGGGTTTGCGAAACTAGCAGTTAAAGTTCACTTAGTATTTGGTATAAATTCTAATTTCAGGTGTAATCTGAATCTTTGGTTTCCTGAGCAAAACATCCAGCTCAGCAGTGTATCCCAGATTCCTGCCACTTTTCACCTTTTTTACTTCTCACTTTCGTCTCTGAATAATAGTGTAGCAAACCAGCTATTCCAAGACTAGGGATGGAAATTACTGTTGAAAAGCCAACACAGTCGAACTCAGGCACAAAATAAAAGATGGGTAAACAGAAAACAGTTTAAACAGTATAAACTAAAACAGTGAAACAAACAAATCTCAGACACTGTAATTCTCTACTGCTCCACATCAATTATTTTCTGTTTTGTATTTGAAATTAATTTAGAACAATTTGTAGATTTTATTTTTTGCTTTGACATAATGGACTTTTTTTTGTGTATTGGGGGGAATACTTTTAAGAGCCACTGTCTATACAGTATGTATGTCTGGTAGATCTAGTGTTAAGATGTTGTTCAGGGAGCAGGTGCAGGGGCTTCCCCCTAGTTAATCAAGTCAATCTATCAATTAACCTCCCTATTTAAGCCCTGGTTCGAACACCCTTTCTCTGTTTGTTTTGTGTTTTCTACCTTCCTTCCCGTCTCCAAAATGCATCGCCACCTTTGCAATGGTCTCCCTCTGGGAGCAAGTGATGTCACTTCCCAACCTTGGGCCCAGCAGAGCTAGCCTCGACCACCAAGAGGAAGGTTCTCCAAGAGCCAGAGGGGACCTCCGGCCAAATCTTAACAATCTCTGTATCATTCCAGGTTACCCCTGGGGTGCAGCATACATGCTTCCCAGCCATGGAGTCCGATCGGTTGGGTTTCACCTCCCAGAGGGTGGTTCTCCCTGAGCCAGGTAGCACCATGCACTTCTCTCAAATCTCTGTTTTCTATCACTTGTTCCCCTTGGGGCCAGCAAACATGCTGTCCAGCCTTGGATCCCAATCGGTTCGGTATCACATCTGAAAAGGGTCTCTCCTCTAAGAGGGTGGCTGATATTGATTTAAAAAGTGAGTTCCGATGTTTCTTAAGAAAATACACAAAGTCCTTTTCCTAAATTAATAATAGGTTTATTATAACATGTGCAGGGAATCAAGTCCCAAGGAGAGAGATTCAAAGTTATAACTTTACAAGATGTTAAATACCCCTCAACACAGGACGGTAACTTACTTATTTCCTGGATCATAGTCACTGCTTTATAGTTTAAAGATACAATATGATCCATTTTAAATTAGCTTCATCACCAAAACAACTAATCCTAAATAAGGCTTATCATATAAATAAATAAAAAAAAAACATCACTTGAAAATATGAAACACCATATAAATCCTACTTGGCTGTACAGTAAAGGGTTTTAGTTGGCATTTGGTTTGAAATGAATAATTTCTATATAAGGGCAGTTCAAGATCGATAGGTCTGTAAAGAGCCGAGGAAGTCAAAACTAAGGAGGACTGTGCCTGAAACATCTTTCCTGCTGCAGCACTTAGATGTCAATTACAGTACAGTACAGTGCAAGTACAACATAAGACCAATATTTAAAGCGAGCAAGTGGGATCCTAGTATACAAGCACCAAGATTTCAATTCCAATGTGGTAAGCTTAAAGAATAACTGTACCAAAATGTGAATACTGTGATGTTGTTTTTTCTTGCTTTTATCAATACCAGTGTTCCACTCTGGCCCCTTTGCTTGTTTATTTCCTTCACTCTTTCAGAATTCCTGTCGCCCTACGTGGCTCTGTCTCAGAGGTCTGGCTGCGCCGATCTCCTGAAGTGTAGGCGTTCCTTGTTAGTCGGGGTGACTTCTAGTCTTCTCAAATGTATCCTCTATCCTTCTCTTCATTTTCCCCTTTGGGGAAGTAATGCTTGCTTCCCAGCCTTGGAGGCTGTTCGGTTTAAGAGCCAAGGGGAAACTCAAAGTCTCCAGCACATAGTTACTTTCAAGTTCCAGGGCTTATTCCTCAAAGCCCTTGCTCCTGTTCCATGAAATCACAATTAAAAACAGTAGTACACGTCGATGAAGGCTGCACCATCTGACTGCCGCTTTCCATTCCACATCAAAGGCTTGGGGTGCATAAAAAGAATAAACCTCATTTAAAAATGTCTTAGTTTATCTGGACATTGAAGCAGCTTGTACAGCCAGCAGTTTGTGAAGTTTGAGCACCTTGTTGAAACAAGAGCCTATAATAGTGTGTCTCTTAAACCAGCAGCTGCAAACCAGATGCTAACCTATGCTGTCCTGAAGTAGAAGAAAGTCAAGTTGACACTGACAAGCTTATGAAGTGGGACAGCCAATGTGCTGACATCCTAGTGGGCATTTATGGTGTTCTAGAAGCTCACTGGACATGGACGCTGATGGCACTGAATGGTTTTATAATATCATGGGTTCCTTTCAAACTTCTTTCAATCATGTTATCTATGCAGTTATTTGCAATATGTATAATAATGAGCACCGCTAGGTTACACTGGATGTGTTCACCTTTTAATTTAGAGATAACCAACAAATTATATCACATTCCCGTTTTACATATCCAACGTTGCCTACTACTAAAAGCTAATTAGGGATAATAGGTTATAAAAGCAGGACTCAGGTGCATATTAATATTATATTTCATAGCTAACCAAAGCTTTTTTGTTTTACTTTGCAGGGCAGAGAGCCTCATTCCCCATCTCTGTAAAGGATACAAACCAAAGAAACAGTTTCAGTAGACTTCAGTCTATCTACCCACCCATAGGTTGCAGGACGCTTGCAAAATCTTTGGCCCAACTTGTTTTAATATGCAGTTCCACCACCATGGAAATGCATTCCCCAAAATCCATTCAATGGACAGCCCAGTCAAACCAAGGATAGTGACTGTGGTGAAGCCGGGAGGGAGGAGACACCTAAGGAAGATAACAATACTTCTCAACAGACGTTCTGTACAGACCTTTGAGCAGCTCATTGTAGACATATCAGAAGCTCTGGGTTTTCCTCGATGGAAGAATGACCACGTGAGAAAACTATTCACCCTTAAAGGCAGGGAAATCTGTAGTGTGTCAGATTTCTTCCGTGCTGATGATGTCTTTGTTGCAGCTGGAAGGGAAAAGCTGACTCTGAAGGAAGTTCAGGAGGTTTTGGAGGATCTCTATCCTGATAGTCCATATTCTCAGAGCCTATTTCAAAAAGACTGGGAGCGTTCCCAGAAGCCCAAGACTTATGATAAGGGCTCCAAGGCAGACAGCGGCTTTGATGAGGAGTCTGAGGTTGCTAAGCAACACCTTGGTACGAACCTGGAAAGAGTCAGGGCCAAGGCCAGACAAGAGGAAAGAGTGAAAGCCAGAAAATGGAAGAAGGAACATTGGGAACAGGAACAGAAAGAGCTGACTGATAGGAAAAGAACAAAGGAGATTTATCCAATAAGAGATGAGATAATTGATAAAGGGGCAGTCGCCTATGATGTGGGATACTGTGAAAAGTGTAAAAGAGAACAACACCTCAAAGTGCACTGTGAATCTACCAAAGAAAAAGATGGGTCACCTGAAAAAGAAGTCCAAAGGAGGGGTAAAGAGCAGCCTGATGACCTGCACTCAGAAAAGAAAAAACTAAGGCAAAGGGGTCCTAGAGCATTGCAGAAAAATGTCAGGGAAGGAAAAGAAGAGGGAGATAATGTGAAAGACATCAAAAAGACTTGCAAGGAACACTCCAGGGTGGCTAAAGAACATGCAGAACACAAGGTAGAAAAGAAGATGGTACAAAAAGAAAATCCACAAGTGCAAAAGGAACCAAAAAGGGCAATTCATGAATCTGTGGGGGAAGTAGAAGCACCTCAGAAACCCATAGAAAAGCAAAGCTCTGGGGCAGAGATAAGAAAGAAAATACCCTCTAAAAAAGAAAACACTGAAAAAAGCAATGAAAAGAAAGAACTTCATGAAAAGATGGAAAAAGCAGAGCAAGGGGAAAAAGCTACTGAGAAAATAGAAAAGAAAAGAAGTCCAGCAATGAGCCAGGAAGAAAATGTTAAAAAAAAATCTACAAATATATCTGCTGTAAAATCTAGACACATAAAAACAGCAAGTGACATAGAGAGCTTTTATGAGATCGGTCGAACCGTTGGGGATGGGAACTTTGCAGTTGTGAAGGAGTGCAAGCTTCGAAACACAGACGCCCTGTATGCCATGAAGATTATTGATAAAGCCAAACTGAAGGGGAAGGAGCACATGATAGAAAATGAGATCTCTATCATTAAAAGCCTCTCTCACCCGAATGTTGTGAGACTGCTGGAGGAGTACGAGACTGACAGCGAGGTCTATCTGATCATGGAGTTTGTTCACGGAGGGGACCTCTTTGATGCCATCACAGATAGTGTGAAGTTCACCGAGCACAGTGCGGCTCTCATGATCATTGACCTTTGTCAGGCGCTGGCTTATACTCACAGCAAAAATGTGGTGCACAGGGACCTCAAACCAGAGAACCTGCTGGTAAGTAAACATGTAATTGCGTGCTTCCACATACATTAATTTATTTCTGTAAATCTTGTATATGTTCCAGTCATGACTTGTTGCTTAAGTATATGTTATAAAATAAACCTCCTTTTACATTCTGATGGTACTTGAGATCCCAAACAAGATTATTCAGTCTGCAGTGTATCGGAAATTGTATGAATATCTAGCTGAGTCCAATAAAGGTGGGCATTTAGAAATACTATGACCCTATGGCTTTCTGACAATTAAGAGCTCTGGGACATTCTTATGCTCCAACTCAAAGGAATTAGTCAACATACTTCATGAAGACCAGATGATCCAAATTTGTATATTGTTAACACTTATAAGTGAATCAGAAAACCAAAGGTATCATGATTCCACAGTTTTCATTTAAACTTTAAATGTATGCTCTTGGTCAATGAAGACTTATGTTTTATAATAGTCATGCAGTTTTATAATGATCATGGAAAATAAGGAGTAATTTATGGCTTCTGAATTAACATATTTACAAATCTTTAACAAACTCACATTTCATTAGAATAATAGCTGAAGGCAGCCAGTGACACATCTCATATACGTTTAATATGATTTTGTTATGAGCTGTCCAGGTGCATGGTGCTGCGGTGTGCAGGCAGGTGCATCTCTGTAAGCTTTGATAAAGGAGCTGTAAAAATTAAGCTAATTCTAGCAGGAATGATAAAGCTCAGTGAGTGGAGTGTGGGAACACAATTTCAGTCATACACTGCTGTAAGCAGCATTTACCAGTCTTGTATCCATGAACATAAGAAATAGGGGCTCAAGTAAATGACACGTGTGTAAGGCAGATGATGAGAATGGAATTACACATCTAGGCATGAGTCTTAAAGGTCAACCCACTGCTTTTATTTTCTTTCAGTTTTTTTTTCAGCAGTTGCAACACTGTAGGCTTTAGACTATGTACAGTATGAATGGTGCAATTAAGCACAGACTTTTAGTACAAATACAGCCTACTGTTTACATTTACTGTTTGCATGCTGACCTGTGCAATTATGAAGATCTTTAAAATAACAAACATGTTATGTATTCATTTATTTCTTGAAGTAAAACAACAAATTAATCTGTTGATATATTAGATTGTGACAATATTGTTGGAAGGATATGATTCTTTTTTCATAGATTTTTATTGAGGTTGATGATCTCCAGGGGTGAGATACTGTAACTCTTGATTTCACACATTGGGCTAGATTTTCAAAGCCTTTACTCCAAATGGTCATCTTGTTTTTGTTTTTTTCAGAAAGGAAAACAGCACCTAATAAAGTTACTAAACTAGTTTTGCTCTGACTTTTGAGGACCATTAACGTTCAATTATTAATTTCTTTATGGCACTTGAGAAATATAGCTAGATGGAGGCCTGTGGTGTCCCAGGTCAACGCGGACACGGTGATTCACACTTTTGCAACCTATTGGGTAATAGTACTCAAACTTTTTTGGACTGCGCCCCCCTTTCCTCTTGTCTGGAAAATCCAACTTTGCACTCGCTTCTCTGTATGTCCCTTTCTTTCGCACGAACCAGCCACCGATCCAACTTAACACTGCAAATAATAGTTTACCGACTGTGTCTAATGCCTAATGTGCACACCACATAGTAAGCCAATAAACAACGTACATCACCAGATGGCAGCAGACTTCTTCCAGTAATACGCAAGCTTAAATAAAAGGAACCAATCAGATGCAGAGCGCCATCTAGAAACTTTCACTTATATAGGATAAGATGTGCACAGTAATTTTTTATATATTGTTTTCCGGAACCTTCTCAGGCCCCCCAGAATACATTCTGCATCCCCTATGAGGGGGCTTATTGAACATGTTGCAGCAATACAAAATGCTGCAGCAAGAACACTTACCAACATTATGCCCGTTTGCCATATTTGACTACATTGGCTTTCTGTGAAGCAGTGCCCTGATTTCAAAACACTGATCTTTACTTACAAGCTATTCATGGTTTTGGCCTTTCCTATTTGCATGAATCACTTATTTTTAAAAAACTGGCTCATGCTTTGAGATCGGCAAATGATGGTCTTTTGTTAATTCCAAGAATTACTTAAGAAGGGCCTTTTGTTTTCTAGCTCCTTCACTTTGGAACTCACTTTCAAATTGAATCTGGAAAGATAAGTCAGTCAGTAGTTTTAATTGTAAGCTCAAAACATCTCTCTTTGATTTGGACTTTCACAAGTGTGCAGTTTGGAGGTCTTTTGTCTTGCTGTTTATTTTTGTAAAGTGCCTGGGATGCTTGCACATTGATGCTATATAAATTGAATTGGTATGGTATGGTATGGTGTGGTAAATAAACAAATCACACATTTAAATTATGCGTTCTAAACAGTCTTATGTTGTTTTATTTACTTTTGTAATTGTAATTGCTGATCTTTCCTTTCAGAAAGAAATTGTGCTAATGTGAGTAAATAACTTTGAAAATCTAGTCCATTGTCTTTTTCCACTATGATGAAGTTGCCTTCTGATGTACAGTACAGCAAACAACATCTAGGAAGGGTATTTGAAATGCAATTCATAATTATATATGTTTACACTCATTATTTACTGAAGTGCACTCTAGATAAATAAATAACCAGTAAACAATTTAACCAATCCTTATGTTCATGTCTGGTGAATAAAAAAAAGCCTAGCTGTAGTATCTCAAAGCACTGTACAGTACACTGTAGAAAAATGTATCAAATGTGATAAATTTGTAAATGTACCACATTCATACCATTTAAATAACATATTCAAACAATATAATAAAAATAAATATACATACACAGATAAATATACTTACATACACACATCAATTAATACTACTACTACTACTACTACTACTACTACTACTACTACTACTACTACTAATAATAATAATAATAATAATAATAATAATAATAATAATAATATGCAATATAAAAGTTACATTAAAACCCAAAAGACAAGAAAGATATTTTATAAAAGTAAGTTTTCAGTCTTGATTTAAAAACTGTAATGGTCCCAGCTTCCGTGGCAGACGCAGGCAGAGCATTCCACAATTTAGGGGCTTTCCAAGAAAAAGCTCTCCTCCCATAGTGATTTTGTTGACCCTAGGAATAACCAGTAGCCCCGCATCCTGTGATCTCAGAGTGTGATTCGGAACATATGGGGTCAGTAACTCCTGCTAATAACTGGGTGCTAGTTTTTGCTTTTTTAGTCATCAGCTCTACCAAACATACAGAACATGATAGTACTGCAACCTGTTGTTCCTTCTGCCCTCTTGTGGTGTCATAAAAACTGCAGATGTGTTGCTTTTTCATATATTCTCATTGTTTAATGCAAAAAAAGTTATTGTTCTTGCCCAGATAAATGTAGGTACTGTATGTATACCTGGTGAAAGACATAACATTGTTTTGCTGATAGTCTTTCTGTTTTCTATACTGACTGAAGTTCTGTGCTTTATTGTAAGGTTCAACATAATGTGGATGGAAGCACTACACTAAAACTGGCAGACTTTGGTCTTGCAATGGAGGTGACTGAACCCATTTTCACAGTCTGTGGGACACCTACGTATGTGGCTCCAGAAATACTCTCTGAGAAGGGTAAGTCTGGCTGTGGAAATGCCCTTTAAATGAGCAGAACCAAATAGCTATTATGCATGTCACATGGAAATAGACTCAATACAACAAAGTCACACGTATTACTGGTTAACATTCTCTGAGTAAATTCCTGGAATGGATTAAAAAATAAAGCTCTTTAGACAAGAGAATAAATAAGGCGTTATTATTTTCTGTATAGTAACCCTTTTTCCTATGGGGAGAATATTATAATACCAATGTGTTACTCTGAAGAAACCCTAGAAGAACCGGGATTCCAAATACTGTTATCCTGCTTGAAAACGTTCATAGCAATAGCTGATTTAGTCAAACTAAGAGTAAAAGTTGCACTTGACTGACTTTTTGATTAAAACGCAGAACTCTAAAGCAAGGAAAGACCTAAGCACTTGTCATATAATAGCTTTAACTGGAGGACACTTGGAGGCAATGGTCTGTCTGTATTCTGTTTATACTACAAGTATATATTTAAAATGAATATTAATACAATTTCTAAATTTTGATATTTAATCAGGGATTATTTTACCTGGCGGATCTTTACTTGCATTGTCAACAGACTGTGCTTCGACGCAACCATCTTTTTAGATTGAACTTTGAGTTCAGTCTGTCAATTTGCAATCTTCCTGTTGTTTTCTACAATACCTGTGTTAATACAGGGGTTGCAGGATGGTTGGATAAGTCAGACACTGGCAGAAATTAGAAATTATTTCAGACATTTTAAAGTTGTTATAAAACATGCATCAATGGCAGTATTGTTTAAACTACCGAAGTGCAGCTCCATCCTAAATTTCAGCAGGAGACCACTGGAGTGGAACGTGCAAAGACACTTTCAAAACTAGTCCCAGTAAGCAATGCATGTTATCCGTCTAATGCTATTCCACTCATGTTACTGTATCCTACTCATATTAGTGAATCCATACTATACAATATAGGTTTTTTGTGTTGATATTTTTTTCAGGTTATGGTCTGCAAGTTGACATGTGGGCCACTGGTGTGATCCTCTACATCCTGCTGTGTGGTTTCCCTCCATTTCGCAGTCTGGAGAGAGACCAGGAGGAGCTGTTTGAAATCATCCAGCTCGGGGAGTATGAGTTCCTGTCCCCCTACTGGGACAGCATCTCCGATGGTAAGTGCAGCTTTAAAACACTGCACCTCAGATTTGTTTATTTTGAAGACAAACTACTAATTAATGCCTTTGCCTATGCTTCTTGGTTTAAATGCATTGAATTGCACTTAAATAAATGGCTACTATTATTTATTCTATACACCTCCTAAATGTTTTTTTTTTTAACAGTTCAACTGTATATTGGTAGTAGAACTAATTAAGAATGACTAAACAATGTGATATTCATGACTACCACTAAAGTACATATTGTGTATAGGTTGTTGTGAAGCCATATCAGCACAAGGGGGCCCCAAAGTATCAGACAGCATATTTAAAAGTGATTTAAAAGGACAATGGTCTATAAGATAGAAATTTTGCCTACAAGTGACAGCCAAAAATGTAACTACTATAGGGTGTAGTTGCAGAAAAAATAAATATGTCTATTGTCACATTCTTATTTAATTTCTGGCATTTTTCCAGCTTTCATATTTTTTTTTGTATTATTTATTTATCTCAACAGAAGTTAATACATAAGTTGTTTAAAGATGGCTCGCATTAAAAAATAAATAAAAAAAAATCAACATTTAAAAAGTGTTTCTACACATGATCCGATAGACATGGGGAAAAATAAAAATCTTGCAGACAGGTTAACTTCCATTGTAAATATTTCAGTTTTGGCCGTCATTTGAAGGTAAATTTACCATCTTATAGACCAGTGGTCCTCAAAGTAATTTTGGCACAGGCATAAATTGATCTTACTTGGCTGTTTGCGGGCACGCTGACTATTGCATAGGTTCTTACCTTACACACTGCCTTCTCGCGACATTATATATAGAGTATAGATAGCTTTGTTTCAGTCTGACAAATATGTCGTTCATTCATCTCCAGTACACTTATTCAGAGAAAGTGGATTCGTAACTAAATATACTACAGTGTTTCACGTGTCTGGTGAAATAAAAAACTTAAAATATAGAGAGCTAGAACATTAAATTCTAAATACTGAAATGTATTACTTTTCTCAATAACAGTCGGCGAAATTCAGTGCCTACTAACAAATTAACACCCCACATATTAACACCCCGCCTCTGCTCACGAATGATTGGACAGCTGTCAGATTTTTCACTTTTCCTTTGGCTACTCACTCGCTTTCAATTTCCCTGTAGAATACCGTGAACGGCCCCTGCTTGCTTATGATTGGACAACTGCATAAAACTTGGCAGATATTTGACTCTTCTATTGGTTAAGCTTACTGTCAGTACCTGCAATGAAACAAAAACAGTTTATGTCCCACCCAGCTAATTTATGACTTGGCTACCGCAGAGACAATGCAGATTGGTTGATCGTATCGCAGAAGCAATTCAGGAAAAAAAAAAAAAAAAAAAAAAAAAAAAAAATGTCGCGTACGTACAACCACAGCATAAGCGAGCAGCACTGCCAACAGACTCCTGTGGCGCTTTTGTTGGAAAACGTGTTTAAGGCTTTTTTTTATTTTTTATTTTCCCACACTAGGACCCCGCCAAAAATGTGTTCACAACCCATAATTTAAGAACAGCTGCCAAGGGCACAATGGCCTGGCTTTGCGGGCACCACTTTGAGGACTACTGTTATAGACCCTTGATCTTTAGGTAATTGATAACAAGTTCTTATGAAAATCCACCACAAAAACAGTGCAAACAAGTAAATTAAAATGAAAAAGGTCATTTTAAAGATTCATGAGTTCTACCCAGCCATTTCTTACACTACTCCTTACCGTGTCATGTTTCACTGCAGGTGCCAAAGACCTGATCAGCAAGCTGCTGGTGGTTGATGAGCACAAGCGATACACTGCTCAGCAGGTCCTGCAGCACCCCTGGGTGCGATCAGGAGGCAAGATGAACAGCTGCAACCTGCAGAGAGAGGTGACGATGAACATCGAGCAGCACTTCAAGAACCGTCGCAGGAGAGAGCACGCTGCCAAGCAGTAGTCATTCTCCTGATGCTTTCGGATTCATGCTGTTATTCTGCTGCTTATTCCCAACTCCATCTTGATAACTTTGTACTGTATAATGTTAGGTGTTCTGGGGCATACCGGGGAATGCAAGACTGCAGTCTGATAATGATTTGATTTGTTAAAGGGATATCATATATCTACATTTTCCAAATATAAAATGTCTTACATTCTTAAAATCGTATCATGTAGATTCTGTATTATATTATCTGCTGTGATCATTATTTGCCATGCTTACTAAGTATTCCAGCAATAATTGCTTCTCAAAAGACTTTGAAATGCTGATGTGTGGCAGTGAGGTGGGGAAGAATATTATCATTGCTCTTTGCACCAAAGCCTTTTAACAAAGCATTTAGTTCTTGAAACTTGTGCAACACTGATATGCTTCCCCACATCACTTTCCCACACGCAGCCTTGATCAGCCTTTTCAGAAGCAGCGGCATAGCTAGTTCAGAAATCAAGGCAAATAAAGAACTAAACATAAACAACAATACAAAATCATACAGACACATATAATACAATATTAAATAAGTAAGAATTGACAGATTAGGAAAATGGAAATTATATTAATTATGTATGACTTGTATTGAATCAACAATAAACGAATACAAGCTTGACTATAGGGGTGTGCAAAAACGTTTGCTTGTACTTGGAATTGCCTTTACGAATTATTTATTGGCAGGTATTCAATAAATCCATTCATTAATGTGATTATATCAAAACAAGAAAAGCTGTCTTCCCTCAAGTTTACAATTGTGTACCACTGAAAATACATTTTACAGCTTTGGTACACAATATCAGCGCCCCGGATCAGAGGAAAATATTCTTCTATTCGGCTTTTAAAACACTCAATGTGGAAGTAAGTTGCCAGTGCTTAGTACTCAATTGTAAACGCGAGGGAGGACAGTTTTTTCTTGTTTTGAAATCAACACGTTAATAAATAGATTTATTGAATACCTTGAGGTAAAAACTTCTTAAAGGTAATTCCAAGTACACATTTTTGCACACCCCTACTTGGCTACTACCACATACATAAAGAACAATGTAAGGGTTTAAGATATTCAGTTTTGGCTGTGTGAATGTGGTGGTCTCAACAGAACCAGCGCACAACAGTCTTGTTGTGTCTGCTTGAGTGAGGCCCCGTTACTGAATGCAAGGGGTGTTCAGGTTAGGCTTCAGGTGGCATCTGTCTACACAGTTCAGGAGACTTTTCTTGAATGTTACCAATGCAAGTCATCTTGAGGAAAATTGAGAAAAAAATCTTTCTTCTAGGATTTTGAAGGATGCTACAGAGCCATTATGCTGAGTGCTAACATATTACCCTTGCTCTATTTGCAATAGATTAAAAACTGGCACCCTCCAATCTCAAAGTTCCAGTTATTCACTTGCCCCATGCATTATTCCATGGCTGTCCAGGGTCAGTGTGATTGAAGCCATTAAACTTTTAAGGGACTTTACAGGGAATCAGACATAACTCATTTTTATTCCCCTAGAAGACTGTATTTTCTTGTCACAAGTTCTAATAACTACAGATTTAGTAGGAATGTGCAAACAAATGCTGTATGCATGCAATGTTTATTTATATTATATATATATATATATATATATATATATATATATATATATATATATATATATATATATATATATATATATATATATATATATTATATTGATTTACTAAGTTTCTCATCTTCCAGATGTGATTTTTCTAGTAAAATGAAAAATAATTCTGATGCTTTTTAAAATTTACTTGCATGGTAACAGCTGTAAAGTACAACTTGGCACATGTATAGAATATCAACAGCACCTCTGTTTTTCCCCTGCAACACTCTGCACCCAGTGGATGTAAGAAATACCACATTAGTCAAAAAAAAAAAACCAAGAAGAATACATTATTTAATATAACAGAGCATGTCCATACCACTTTTACCTATAAGGAGCATGACCAGATAATTAGCTTGTTTTGACACTGCAATGCAAAGGGACTGAGGAAAGTATCTACAGTATAGTCTTTGGTATATTTGTCTCTTACTGTACAGGCACACAGGGTATTTCTTTTCGATGAAAAAAATGTTAGTTTGAATTGAATGACTAGGATGATGACAAAGGACAACTAACTAATTGTTGTAAATACTGTAAAATATATGTACAGAGTGCTATAATGCTGTAGAAGTAAAGAGTTTAGTTTTTGTACAAATAGTATTCAATTCATTTTAGCATTACCTTGTTATTATGTGTGTTTAATCATTATATACCATTGTATGTTTGCACTTTTCCATTTGTCTCATGCTTTTTCATCAGTTATACTATGCACTTTCTATTATTTACCATGGCTTCCAATTTTTTATTATTATTATTTTTTAAATATGCTTTATCTTGCTTTACTCTGATGAATTTTGTGGGATATTTCCATAGTATCAGAGGGAAATGCTTGCATTATTATAGAATTATATAATATCTATTATTTTGCAATTGTTTTGAAAACCCTTCTAAACAAACACTAAATTGTACTTTTAATACGACAGCATGCTAAATACACAATGTTTAATAATTTAACAGATACTCTTTATAAAAAAATAAATTAAGAAAACATTTGCATTCACACTGGGTCTGTTTCAATCAGACTCGGTCTGGTTTGTTTAATTTGAAACGATGTATCAATGTGCTTACTGTTCACACTTACCTGCGAGAAAAGGGACCGCCTTCATTTGGATGCGAGCTAAGTTTGTTTTTTTGGTCCTTTTTCATTTTTTTTCAGGATGGAGTCTGTTTGTGTTCACAATGCAGTTTTCAAGTGAACTCAGTTCCTTTATATGGTGTGTGAACTGGATGTCCTGCAAGGCATATTGAAAGATGACAGAAATTGATGTATCGCTCTGGTTTTTAATATAGCATGTTTTAGAGTCTTACATATTTTGCTGTGGAAGCAAGCACTGGGGGAGCACTTTGCTAATTTAATTAATGCATGTGTTGAATGCTACAGTAGGAGAATGCAGTTTGTGTAATTTTGCACAGTTCTCCTGCTGTCTGCATTAAACAAAGTAATTTAAGAAAATACTAAATATTTTACCATTTTTGTGTGTTTTCTCCAGTTCGCGTGGATTCGTCTGGCCAAATTTCTGTCTTAGCTTCAGTTTCTCCCACTGTCCAGATTTCTAATTAAACATTGGGTGAATTTATTGCAGATCATAATAAGAACTGATTATTTTATAAGAAATCATTTATTGTTATCTAGTCCAGTGGTTTCCAGCCCTGGTCCTGGGGACCCCCTGTGTCTGTTGGTTTTCATTCCAGCTGAGCTCTCAATTACTTAACTTATTTGAACTGAGAATTTGCTTAATTAACCTTTTTAATCATTTTCATCTCTTAAACTGCTGCAGAGTTCAAGTTACTAATAAAATGTTATAATTTGAAATATGCAACTGATAAGAGCTGAAAACAAATAAAAAGGTCTAATTAAGCAAAATCTGACTGGGACAACAAATTAAGGCTGAATCTGTGACAATCACAATTTTCAGGGGATGTCTGGTAACCCTAATGTAGTTCACAAAGACACTACTTGCTTTACTTGTTTCCTCAGAATATGAACTAAACTATGCTCAAAATGTTTACTTCCAAGTCAGGTTCCCTTGTATAGTTTGTTTCCTATGTGCAAAAGGGCTGAGTCAAGCAGTTGTTCACATTGACGTTTAGCAAGCAAACCAGACTCAGTTTCCCAAGCGGACTTTGTTGTTCATACCTCACACCAAACATACCGAACCATACTCAGTGTGGACCAAACCCAATAAAACGGACCCAGTGTGAACACACCCTTAGTTATATGTAAGATTGTAAGGTTTAATTATATGTGAAGTAGAGAATTCAGTTATATGTAAGGTTAATGCTTTATTTTCTTATATTTATAATAATGATTCATTATTGTCCTTATCAATTGTAATTAAGATGAGAATGACTCATGATTGAACTTAACTAGTATTATATTTATTGATTCCAAGTCTCAAAGAACACATGCATTAATAGAGATTAACATTGGACATGTTAAATTGGTCACTAGGTTTTAATGGTAAATGGCCATATTCCCTTCCCATTGGGAGTCACATTGGCATTCTTCAGAATGGAACAGAAGCTCTTAGAAGTGTGTCTCACTCGGTGGTTGTGTGTACCCCCAATTTATACGGACAGATAAACAAGCTTAAGTGCTATGTCTATCTTCTACTTCCATTTTTCCACAGGACATTATTTTCATCACACTTACCACCTGATATTCCATAACTTGCTAATTGTAGTGAACAGCAGCTAACAAGTGGGCATGTGCTTTTGAGTTCAACCAAAAATGCACAATCTTCAGACAGATATACTCTCCTTTTCGTAAACCCCCTTGTCTGCATTCTTAATATAGTTGTTTGCTACACAGACACAATCTATTTTCCTATGAAGATAACTTATGTCTGGTAAATTTCGTTTCCATCAATAATATTAACCCTTTCTTAGTTCATTTCTAACCCTACTAACATATTTCATTTAAAGTATTTGTTCATGCTTTAATATTTTGTGTGTCCTCGTTTTGCTTTTATTGCGGCTTTCAGACATTTATGATAACTCATAACCAGTTTTTTAAATCTTGTTGGTGAAATCTGTTGTACATATTTTCTTCAGCTCCTACAGATTGGATACACAATGCTTGGTTACATCTTTTTTCAGATCAGTCCAAAGCATTTCTATTGGATTGAGATCTGATGATTGCAAAGGCCATTCCTGAACTTTTGTCTTTGTTTTCTTCAAGAACTCCAGAGTTGCATTACCTGTATGTTTTGGGCTGTTGTGTAAGAAGACAAATTGTCTGCCAATCAGTCTACGAGCAGATGACACAGTTTGAGTGTTTTGATATATAGCTGCATTCATTCGCTCTTCAATCACATGAATGTTGCCAGTCTCTGAACTACTAAAAGACTCCCATTTCATGATCGAACCATCTCTATGTCTCACTGTGGGTACAAGGTTTTCTTCATTGAAGGCTTCCCCCCCCTTTTTTTCTCCTAACATATTATTGTCCATTTTTGGAGAAAAGTTATATTTTGTTCTCACTGGACCAGAGCATTTTGTTGAAGAATGCGTCAGATGTCTGTTCTTATTTCTTGGCTGATTTAAGATGGTTTGTTTTATAAATCTTCTTTAACAGTGGTTTGCAGAGAGATCCACGTGTGTCACATTCCGTCTCGATTTGTGACATAAAAATGTGGTGAAAAGTTGAAGTTCTACTCCTTGTTGTGTTTTTGATGGACAAGAAATCTCTTGGACACTGTTGTTGTTTTTTTATTGCTGTTTGCATAAAACAGAAAGACAGCAGAGCACTCAGTCTCGGCCACCAGGCCCTGCTAAACCCCTCTGCTTCATGGTTGATAGCCTGAGTTTAAGTAGTACTACTTAGTTTTATTCAACCCCAACCGTACCATGGCAATGGAAGGGTGTGTGTGTGTGTGTGTGTGTGTGTGTGTGTGTGTGTGTGTGTGTGTGTGTGTCTCCTAAATTGACTAACTATTATTTGATTCCACATTACTGATGGCACAAACACATATCACGGATTACCACTTATAATACCAAAACATTGAGTTTACCAGCATGTACACATGAAATGTTATAGCTAACTTGAAATATACAACTGTTTAAGAGCTGAAACCAATTAAAAATTAAGCAAATTATCAGTTCAATGAAGGGTCTACTTAAATAAGTGAGAGCTCAGTTGGAATGCATCCCAGCAGAAAAAAGAGGTCCCCAGGACCAGGTTTGGGAACCACTGAATTAAAACATATCCTAGACTCCTGGAGAGTGCAATTACAAGTAATCCCGGAGGGTGGCACCCAATAATCAGGGACTCTGCTTTGACACTGTCTTAGGGCTTTACCACCTAACAGACAGCAGATGGAGCTGCTATAGCTCGACGAAACAAAATAGTTTTCATTTCAAGGGCCATACTGTAAGGTCAATGAAAACAATTGCATTTTGCAGGGAAGTAAATAGACAAATACAGTTCGCAAAATTAGATTATATACCTATGTCTATATACCAACCAGTAATTTAACAGATATTTAAATATAGTATACTACTGTTTTGTTTATGGAAATCTGCATAACTTGGTAATCGTTGACATTTTGTGATACTATTATAAGTATTATAAAAGTAGAAATAACCAAACTGATCGACTTTGATAATTTCGATTTAAGAAATACTCAAAATAGTTTTAAATCAACCAGTTCCTGCATGTATTCTTCAGGTTATTAAAAGTTAGAGAGCTTATATTGAATTCAATGATTTTAAAATCTTAAGCTGTTGAATATTTCTTTTGTTGCTGCATTGGATAAACTGAAAAAACACACAAAGCTATATTGTATTTGTTCCCTTAGGCCTTGACATCTTGACATAATGTATGCTTTCTTTAGAGTATAGGACAAAGAGTACATAACGTACTTGAAATAAAAATAAAGAAATCACTCTCCAAAATCCATTCTTATAGTGCACTCATCTTCGGCAACATGTTTGTCAAGCAGACTCAGACACTCCACGTTTAATAAACAGTACCACACTGGTAAGAGTTTAACATGAATTTAGCTTAGCATTAAGGTTGAACTCTGGGCCAGGAAAGACTGTATTTTTCAAGAAAGAAAAACTGTCTTAGTGTAGTTTGTTCCATTAACTCTGCATGAGGTGTGATAGCCGCAGCCAGGTGGGCACTTCTATTGAAACTCTTTTAATGCTGCTGAGACCATAGGCTACCAACACAGCATGGGTACAGGCTGATTGATTTTTAAATGTAGCTCTGTGGACGAGAACCCAACACTCCAGATTTTGTTTTGGGTCATTGAGCAATTTACTCTCCTCCAATTTGAACACTGTGCATAAGATTTACTTTGGGTGAGTAAAATGCAACATTGCTTACAAGTCACAAGTACTTCCAATATTTACTGTACATACGTTAATGCTAACTTGCATTACTGCTGCCTTACATTTTAATCGTAATGTTAATTTGAACTAATGTACACACAATAATCTTAATTAGTCCTCCTTAGCCCTGCCTTAATAATATTAATATTACAGTCCATAGAATTGCCGCTCTTGATGTAGCTAGCTACCGCGTCTCCTCCCACTTGTACTAGGCTGTTACAGTTTTCTGGATTTCTGTAAATCTTCTTTTCTCAGTCTCTTGTGCTCTCCTTTTCCATGGCAAGAGACAATTTTTAAAACAACAAAGAGTCCAAAAATATATATACTTTAAAAACTGTACCAATACTGCACTTATGCCAACAAAGAAATGATAATATCATACCCTCCAACATTTGAGAGATGAAAACAGGTACACTTGTGTGGTATTAAGAGAGCAAGCAGTTCATTGTGTGGTAGTAAGCAACCTGCTTCCAAAGGGGTCTGGGACATGCCCCTCGCAGAGAATTTCTGAAATGTTAACTTTAAAATATGCAATTTCCTGCAACTTCGAATGCACATTTTTACATTTAGATACAACAAAAATGTGTATATTTTTCATTATGTCTCACAAAATCCCACTAACAAATTCTATCATACTGAAGAGCCTTCACTGTTCTTAACCCTGTGCTCAGTTGCCCTGTCCTGGCTCACATTTGATGATTTGTTTTTAAATCAGGTGGTATAAACTGACTCCAAAAGTATCCTTTTTAATTTTAAGAACTTATATCTCTTACCCAAGTACACAAATACTGCAGAAGAAATATCATCTTCTGTCCCTGCATGATAAACTATATAAACACTTGTATGTTCTTTCCAAATACATATTGAATATATAAATACAATGACAGATACCATTAGTATATTTTTTACAATTCTTTTTATTGAAGTTTTGTTGTTGTTAAACAGATCAGGCTACAGCAATGGAAAGATTAAAGGATGATGGGAAATGTAGTTCTGAGAGGTCCATGTGGGTACATTGGAATCCATCTTGAGTCAGGGAATGCAATTTAAAAGTAAAAAAAGTGGTCAAAATGTAAAAAAAGAAAAAAAAAAAATATACACACCTTACGTAAACAGTTGTAGCAACAAATGGGAACATGTAACACAAAATAAAAAGGTCCTTATGTACCCTTTAAGGTCTCCTATAATATAGAGGAGACTTGGTGTTTAGAAAAATATATATTTGGTTAGACAAACTGAGCAAAATTTTGGTCTGAAAGTAGGAGAGAATTGAAGCTGGGGTAGTAAAAGAAACCAGAGGAGAATGGTCTGAAATAACAATGCCACGATAGTTGCAAGATTGAATGGAGGAGAGTATGCTGTTATCAATAAAAATACAGGAGAACGTATTATGGACATGAGAATAGAAGTACTGCCTGGATGAAGGAAAGAAAAAGTGCCATGGGTCAGAGATTGTGTAATTGTTGAGAAAAGATTGAATGGCTAAAGAAGATTTTCAGGGGGGGGGGACATAGTTAGAGGAAGAGCAGTCCAAAGCAGGGAATAAAGAACAGTTGAAGTCTCCTCCTAGAAGCAGATGATGAGAGTTGCGGTTTGGTAGGGATGACAAAAAATAGAAATAAACTGATTATCATCCCAATTAGAGAGGATTAACATTGGCCAGTATTAATGGGGTATTATGAATCTTGCCTGTAACAATAATATGGGTCTGCCGTGACTTGATCAGCCATGAAGGGTGTGTTCTTGTGAAAATTTGAATGAAAAAGCTGTTCAACCCAGTCTCTATGCATTCTAAAATGATCTCTGGTGTGTAAATGGGTTTCCTGAAGAAATGCAATGTCAACTTTAAGCTGCTGGAGGTGAGATTTGCTTTACTGGGTAAATTAGCCTTCTAACATTCCAGCTAACCAAGTGAACAGAACAAGATCCTATACGAGCAGCACCACTTGTATTTGTCATATTAGAAGCCATAAAGAGATAGTACAACTTATGGGGACCTCCACAACCTTGCTTGAAGACTAGCTACGCAACACCTCCCATCCTAGACAGTCTGGCAGCACCCAAAGAAAGTACAATAGTAAATAGAGATAAGAGAGAAAGAGAAAAAAGTGAAGGAGAAAAACTATTAAACACACCTCCACTCCACCCCCAATACCTCCCCAAATGAGGTGTTAGCATACACAAACACATGATCCGTGCACAGTGCATTCTGTGAGATTCAGATCTAGAGAGACGTCCTTGTCCTTGAAAGCCCAGTTGGATCCCCATGCTGGCTTGATGGATCTCCTTGCATACGTGAAAATAGTGAACATGGAGAATGAATGGGCGAGATCTTTCACCCTCTTTGGGCCTTGGCTGCAGAGTTCTACGGGCTCTGTCAAGCAGATTGAGACAGTCTTTCAAAAGCTGTGCTACAAACTCTGTAGATCGAAGCCCTTCCACATCCTCTTTAATTCCAATTATGCAGAGGTTGTTTATGCAGGATCTTCTGGCTAAATCTTCATATTTATTTTGAAGACCCGTGAGCTCAGATGTTAGTCACTTTACCTCAGACTCCAACGACACAGTCCTATCCAACCATGCAGAAGTTGTCTGCTCCAAGATCGCCAGTAGTTTCCCATGTGTGTCAACAGAACCTTGCAGTGTCGCTATAGAGAACTGCAACTTGCTACGAACCATAGCAATCTCCCCACTCAGCAGGGAGGCAGCCCCATGGATTTTGTTATCAATTCTGGTGTATATATATGTGTTTTAAGAGCTATGATGTCACCTTTTAAGGAAGCAATTGCCGTCAGCACAGCAGGATTGCTCACATCTTGGGGTGTATCTCCAGGCAACAGGAGTGCCAGTTAAGCATAATAAGGTAATGTACATAAATTAAAACAAAAAAAGTAAATGTGTAACTATAACAGTACTGGAATAAATAAATATAATACAATACGGTCAGTAAATTATTTTTATTTATGAACATATATAAGCAACGTGGGAGCTAACAGATAGTGGGTCCAACTCGCTCATTGCTCAGCAATGCCCCCCCCACCCCAGTAATGGAGCTAGCCACGAACATGCCTCTGAGTGCTAGTGCTCCTGCTCCTGAAGCAGGAGAATTCAGTTGAAAATTCGGTACACACAGTTTGTGGGGATTCGGTAACAAAGTTAGAAATTAGGTATTGTACCAGCTAAATCGGTACAGTTGGAGGGTATGAAATATTGTTTCCTTATTGATCGCCTTGCTATAAAGTACATATAAAGCATCCGGACTCCACACACAGAATATTGTACTTATTATATAGATTTATCTTCCAAAATTTCGGTCAACAGATAGGTAAATTGGGAGGTTAGGTTAAGGGGGACTAGGATGGCGCAGAGAAATCCTGCAGATCAATAATCCAGCCGTTTATTCACCAGCCACAAACATGCATGCAAGTGAGTGATTCAATCGTACATTTTTAAAATCTATATATGTAATGTATAAACCACGATGGGCCGTGCGGTTCCCATGACATATACCATGCAGAAGTGGTAAATATCATAGGAACAGCACAGCCCTAAATGCTTTGTACCGCTTACAAAACGGCTACCTGTCATTTGTGGGAAGAAAAAAAATTTAAATAATTAAAACACAATTAAATTATGACAAAACCAGAAACTGTTATTGTGTATACATCCGCAGTGTAATATAGTCCCAAATTTAATTTATTTTAATTAATTGTCCGCTTATTAAAAATAAATTGCAGATGTTAGTTTATGTGAATTTCTGCATCGAAAGTGCCATCTCACTAGAAATTAGAAGACTGAGCACAAGCTGTGATGATGGGCGGAGTTTTAAGTGACCCTAAGGAAGTAAGGAGAGCAGCTGCGATGGAAGCTGAAGCCAGATCTTGAAGTGAGTTTGTTAACTCGTTAATGTTAACAAACTCGTTAATGCGAGGCACACATATTTTAGTATGTTTTCATCCTTTTGCATCTCAAAATATGTTTTTGTTAGTTATTGGACACCAAGTCATGCCAGATTAAGTTGATGATCGAACCAGATGTTACGCACCAATCAGACTGCAGTGTCAGGGGACACTGCCTCCATTTCCCACAGACACTTGAAATCCAGGCTGGTAATTCGGGGGGGGGGGGGGGGGTCGTGTCTGGCCTTGTCTTTACCTGCTTTGCTAAGAGTTTTCTTCACTGACAGGAATACATTATTGCTGGTTTTAAACTCACTGTTAGTAGAGATGTTAAAACTTCTACTGTTAAAATATGTATTTAGTCCATATAGTTATAAAACTGGAGACTGAATACTAGTCCCCAATTAAACTTCTTGCACTGACATAAAATTATTTTAATGTTGTTGAGATTTTTTTGAGTTATTTCCGTAAAATGAATGTACATATTTTATTCTTTAAGTACATTAACCAGCCTATGCTTTCGTTTTTTTTTTGTTTTTTTCAATCTTTGTTTTTTTCTTATTCATTTAGCTGTTCCTCATCTACTGTAAACTAAAAGCATTCTTATTTCATGAGGTATACTAATTTAATCAGGAGAATGCATTGTCAAATGTTTTGATACTGATATTTCATGCTGTGTGCTGTTTTTTGTATATGTCCAGTACAGTGCTCTGAAACCACTTGTGGTCTGTTTCGCTCTATAAAATGTTTAAATAAAATAAATAAAATAAATAAATGCTTTTGTATAGCCATTTACCCTTGATGGTTTGATGCCAGTATCAAGGTTGTGAGTTAAGACTGTTTTTTCATATTAAAAAAAAAAAAAAAAAAAAATTGAACAAGTTGTGAGCATAAATATTCATAAATTTGCCTAAATATAACATACCAATTATTATGTGTGGGTAGGGCACGTCAAGATTTTTTATAGCTCTATAACAATGACTCAGAATACAGTTTGAACTCAAATAATTTGTTACATTGTGAAAGAATAATTTAACAGTCGCCACTGGCATCTCTTAAATAAATCAAAAATACTAATGCTCCCATGTATTAAATTAAGAATAGTGGTGTGAAAGAGACATCTTTGCTTTTTTCATTTCATGAAAAATAAAAAGCCTCCACGCTTAATGTTTCTGTTTCTAGTGCAACATCTTGATTATTGCTTGTGGACTGTTATGTAACATCCTTCATTTAGTTTAACAACTACATCCTGTGAGACTGTCAATGATTTGCGTGTGTGTGTGGATGTGTGTAGGAGGGAATGTTATTGCACTGAATTAAAATGTCCCTGTTGTATACAGATCTAGATGCTGCACACCTGTTACTGGTGGAGTGTTTATTGAAGGTCATTTAAATGTATTCACAAAAGTGCCTACATGCCTAGACACTCAATGAACTATTGCATAGATCCCATTAATTAGGGGTTCATTTTATCAACTTGTTCCCTGTCGGGATTTGCCACAGATGGATTTTAGATAATTTTAGAAAACTGCTGAATTTTCTTGATTTGATTTCCATTACATGAGAGTAGATACTAAACTTTATGCTGATTTGAACTTGGCACTTGCCAAGAAAAGTACCAACCAAGACGTAGCTTTGTAGCAAACTAATGTGATCCATCCGCATCTCCATCCATTTGCATTGTTTTCCATCTGATGATGTAGATATCCTTCTGTCTGGTGTTGATTGCTGAAGTGTAATGCTTGCTCCAGGGATCAGCTCATTTTGCTTCCCCAGCGCATCAGCACACACAACGGCTGCAACACTGGCTCCGAGGATTGTGTTAAGTAGGATACATCGCTGGGGTCTTCAAGTGGGCACCTTCCATCCTCTGTGTTTCGTTGACTAGCCCATGACACCTCAAGAGGGCTCAACAGTGATTCTGGCATCCCAGCATCACCCCCTCCACCCCCCACTCAGCTCAGCCCAGCTTACTTACCTGTACATCAGTGTTGCTTTCTTTCTATTGTGCTTGAGATCCCCATCCAGAATCTTTCCGTCTCAACCACTGCCAGTTGCTGCTCCTTCAGATAAGTTCTTCATTGTGCGACGCAACTCTTGACCACTAAACCCGACATCTCTGAGAAACTGGGTTGTAGAGTGTGCCACAAATCCTCGACAACCCACCTCCACTGGGTAAACTCGGACTCTCCATCCTCTCTGTTCCGCTTCAGCAGCTAGTTGAGCACACCGAAGTTTCTTCCTCTCATACGCCTCATCCACAGCATCCTCCCATGGCACTGTTAACTCTACCAGATGAACAAGGCGTGCTGATCCAGACCACAAGACATTGGATTGCATCAGCCACCTATTGTAGTAGTAATCCCAGGATAAATGTATGCTGTACATAGTCCATGCCTTTATTATTACCTTTATGTTTGATAAAAAGTCTTGAAGGGGATTTCAATTCTCTTTTTTTCATCTTCAGCTATTTTCTAAAATAGATAAGAGATTTACTCAGCATCAATTACCAAACTTTGAAAATGACCCTGTGGCAGGCTGGCGAGTGGATAGAGGCCCAGAGACAGTCTGTAGTTCAAAAAATACTAATTTTATTAAAAATAAACAAAAATAAACGTGCACAAGGGCAAAATAACAGATACTCAAACATAAATAAAGCAAAAACAAAGCTCACAAAAATAAAGGTTTCCAGGCTGGGCAATGCCTTCACAAATCACAAAAACCACAAACACCAACCTGCTTCCTCAGCTTCCTCCTCCCCAAATGAGAAGCAGAGGCCTCCTTTTATGTCAGGTGGCTGGGCACTGATTGATCATTAATTAACCTAATCAACCCCAGCCACCTGAACATAATAAACCCAGGCAGGTAGGGGAAATTAACCCCATCCCTGCCAATTTAAAAAGGGCAGAGCTTTGCTTTGCCACACACCTCCCCCATGTACAACGTAGACCGCCCGCAATCGGCCAACTCCCCCCTTCCCCCCACCCCCCAAGAGTCCAATTATGTCCCTTGGGTGGGCTGTTATGGTGGGTGGTGGTGGGCAGGGTTGATGTCGGAGCCCCCAAGCCTTCTTTGGTTGAGGGGGCCCCGGATCTCTAGTGGCAGAGGCGGCGACGGAGGCCCAGCTCCCTCTAATGGCTGAGGCGGCGACCCAGCTCCCTCTAGTGGCGGAGGCGGCCCGGTTCCCTCTAGTGACGGAGGCGGCGACGGCAGCGGACCCTCGGCAACCCTAGAAAACAAAAAGGAGACACCAGCAGTCCCAAGCGATGCGGAGCAGCAGGCAACCCCAGGTGATGCGAATCAGCAGGCAACCCCAGGCGATGCGAAGCAGCAGGCAACCCCAGGCGATGCAAATGTGTCATCCCTGAGTGGATCGGGCGTGGTGTCCCTGGGCGGTGCAAGGCAGGCATCGTTGGGCGGTGCAAGTCAGGCATCCTTGGGCCATAGCTCCTCCCTCTCTGGCTCTGGGAGCGGCGGCTCCTCCCTCTCTGGCTCTGGGAGCGGCTGGCTCCTCCCTCTCTGGCTCTGGGAGCAGTTGCTCACCCCTCTCTGGCTCCGGGAGCGACGGCAGCTCCTCACCCCTCTCTGGCTCCGGGAGCGACGGCAGCTCCTCACCCCTCTCTGGCTCCGGGAGCGACGGCAGCTCCTCACCCCTCTCTGGCTCCGGGAGCGACGGCGGCTCCTCACCCCTCTCTGGCTCCGGGAGCGACGGCGGCTCCTCACCCCTCTCTGGCTCTGGGAGCGACGACACCTCCTCACCCCTCTCTGGCTCCCGGGAAGGCGGCTCACCCCTCTCTGGCTCTGGGAGCGACGGCAGCTCCTCACCCCTCTCTGGCTATGGGAGCGACGGCGGCTCCTCACCCCTCTCTGGCTCTGGGAGCGACGGCGGCTCCTCACCCCTCTCTGGCTCTGGGAGCGACGGCGGCTCCTCACCCCTCTCTGGCTCTGGGAGCGACGGCGGCTCCTCACCCCTCTCTGGCTCTGGGAGCGACGGCACCTCCTCACCCCTCTCTGGCTCCCGGGAAGGCGGCTCACCCCTCTCTGGCTCTGGGAGCGACGGCAGCTCCTCACCCTCTCTGGCTCTGGGAGCGACGGCGGCTCCTCACCCCTCTCTGGCTCTGGGAGCGACGGCGGCTCCTCACCCCTCTCTGGCTCTGGGAGCGACGGCACCTCTTCACCCCTCTCTGGCTCTCGGGAAGGCAGCTCACCCCTCTCTGGCTCTCGGGAAGGCGGCTCACCCCTTTTTATTGGAGTGACCGGGGCATCTCCCATGTCTACCGCCAGGTAATTAACCACCATGAGGGCAACCTCTGGGAAGGACGCTGGGTGGTGTTGTTCCTCCCACTGTTCCCACCTCTCCCCATCTCGACGCCACAGCGTGTTGATAACTATGGGGAGATCGTGGACGAGGTCTGCCTCAGGGTGCATCAACCAGTCCCAGATCTCCTGGGACGGTGGTGAAGGTGGTGGTGCTGGAGGTAGTGGGGTGGCCCCTGATGCCTGGGGTGAATACTGCACCTCTTCCTGGGCCTGGTTGTAGGGGCACCCTGCCCAGTTGTGGCCATCCTCCTCACACCGGCCACACCAGTTTGCCGGTGGCACATCTGGGCAGGACCGCCAACGATGGTCCTCCTTCCCGCACCAGGAACACCAAGGGAAGAGGCTGGCCGGGTCCTCCAGCGGTGGCTGCAGCAGCTTACATTTCTTCAGCTGCTGCTTGTCCTGCCTTTGCCGCTGTCTGCTCTTCTTTCCCATTTTATTTTTTTTTTCAAAAAAAAAAAAAAAATTATCCCAAAAATTAAAAAAAATAAATAAAAATACTGCTCTGAGCCTCTAGGTGGCACTATCCCACTTCTGACATCAAATGTGGCAGGCTGGCGAGTGGATAGAGGCCCAGAGACAGTCTGTAGTTCAAAAAAAAAATTATTTTATTGTAAATACACAAATAAAAGTGCACAAGGGCAAAATTAAGGGATTTAAACAATAAAAAACCAGTACAAAAAACAAACTTACAAAAATAAAGGTTTCCAGGCTGAGCAATGCCTTCACTGGATGTAGAATTCACAATTCACAAATCACAAAAACCACAAACACCAACCTGCTTCCTCAGCTCCCTCCTCCAAATGAGAAGCAGAGGCCTCCTTTTATGTCAGGTGGGCTCTGATTGATCGTTAATTAACCTAATCAACTAATCAACCCCAGCCACCTGAACATAATAAACCCAGGCAGGTAGGGGAAATTAACCCCATCCCTGCCAATTTAAAAAGGGCAGAACTTTGCCTTGCCACAGACCCCTACAAAGTTCCCTTTGAAAAAGGGTCTCGCTATATACCTGCACATTTATTTTGTGTGTACGCTCTGTCCGAGGCACGCCACTGTTTTGAGTTGGCTGGAGGGCATGTCTGGGAGGAGCGCACGTATTTAGAAGGAACAGAGAGCAGCTGAAAAAAAAGAGCAATGCACGACGTCTGTGATGAGCTGTGCAGGTTTCCGGTATCTGTTTTGTTTATTTTTGTTAATTAAATACTGTGCCTTGCGGCGAGCGTTTTTAACTCTGTGTCTCTCTGCGTCCCCTACTTCGGTTCTCTGCGTGCCTGCCTGCTACACTCCAGCGCGGTAAGAACAAGCAGTCCTTCACAATATACACACACACACTTGAAGAGGTGCACATTATACGAGGCGCATCTTATATAAGAATGTAAACAAAGGCTGCTGGCATGTGGGTGTGTACATTCACTGTTGATAGACTGGCAGGAGAGTGAGACAGCGGTTGATGTTGATGTTGATCCTGAACAGGATTTATTTACAGATTGTGAACACAGCTCACATGACACTACCAGCAATGGTTGCGCACTGAAAACATACAGGAGAATGTACATAAAAATAAAACATTGCACAAAAACTATAAAATAAAAGATGCTGTGAAATGGTATGAGCTACTCACTAATGCATGGAGGTCACACTTTATGCACCTCGCTCACTAAGGGAATTTACAACCCCTGAACTAGTCTTCTTTGGTCATTACTAAACAAACCTCGACTCGCGGTTTTGGTTTCTTAGTTCTGATCCCGAGTCACTCTTACGGCAATCAGAGGGTCTTTAGGTCCGGGTAGCGTGGACGATCTTCAGTCCCTCAACTTTGGCTTTGCAGCAGCGCTGAGATAAATATACAGCACCTTTTTATACTTGATGCCCCACTGGAACACCTACCTGCTGATTAGATTCCACATCTAGTAATCACACACAGCAGGTAGGCTCTCCCAGGAGTGGCAGGTACTTCATTAATTAATTACAATAATTACACACATCTTACACAATACTATTTATAATATATACACACAAAATCCACTCTTCATGTGCAGGGCTCCTGCCGTGCCACACTGTTATACACAGGGTGAGCCTTACAGGTTAAACAGGATAGTAAGGAATTAATGGAGAATAGCTAAATAACCACCAGATGGACATATACAATCAGTTCAGACAGCACCCATGCAAGAAATAGCAAGAAAGTGGTCACCCTTTGAAAATGAGAGTATCATTTATTAATCTCCGATTTGGGATTACAAATCAATTATTCATCAAGTTGTCTCCAAACAGTTCTTTGTAAAATATTTATGAGAAATTTGGTTTCTTTTTATTTGTCAAATAATTGGTCTGGAGTACAAAGTTTCAATGAGGCCATGACAGCTCAGCTCTGGGTTCTAAAGGGCCTAATTTATAATTTACACCATTTAAGGAGCTACT
Organism: Polyodon spathula; assembly: GCF_017654505.1. Lineage (NCBI taxonomy): Eukaryota > Metazoa > Chordata > Actinopteri > Acipenseriformes > Polyodontidae > Polyodon > Polyodon spathula. Next base: position 61,814,688 of record NC_054537.1, read on the forward strand.
GTTGCGCTTGATTGAAATCCATCCTAAAAATTCACAAATTAATAAGCAAAGGAATACCTTATGGTAATAGACACACACACATACAACAGTATATACTTTTTATTCATTAGTATGGCAGTATGCATAGTTAAATAAATAGTTCCAAAGAACTTTAACCTGTACAGAAATCATGAAGACATTCAATAAAGTCACTTTCAAAGGTCAAACAAAGTGCAAAGTGAACAGAAATCAGTAACGGGTATGCCCACCATTGGCATCGATAATGACTGACATCTCCTGCCCATGGATTGAATCAGAGCCTGAATAACATTACATTTAGCGTGGTTTTTTAGAGCAGCCAGTAAATCAAATAGCACTATATTTGCCTTTAGTTCAGGTTTCAACCTTGCCGTCGGCAACATGCTGGATCCACGTTACGTAATCAGTCTTGTATTCGCTCAAAATAAACAAGTACCATTATTAACTTATTAAGTTATGTACACAGAAAACAAGCTGTAAAAGTATGTGTGACAAGTGAAGCACTTTGTTAATAATCAGAGGTTTGCTAGTTATATTCATGGATATTAAGTTAAGACATTTTACTGTTGAAAACAGCCATGGAGGGCTGTGACAGGGTCTTCCTCGGATCACGCGTGTGGGTAGCCGCTGTTCAAGCATACAGAGAGACAGAGGTGGTGTTGAAACGCCGGCACAGGCGCGCAGGATTTATTAACAAACAAATAACAAACGAATGTAAAATAAAGGTGGTCATGTGATGTTACCAGCAATGGTAACGCACAGAGGACTAGTACATCAAGCTGTACAAAAAGTGCAAAATAAAACACAGTACAACAAACTATAAATCAAAGGTGTCGTGAAAACGGCAGGCCTTGTAGCAGCCCCGATCACAGTGATCGCCATGCTTTTATACTGATGCTCCACTGAGACACGCCCATCCGCCTGCTGGAACAGCTGATTGCTTTCAGCTGCTGCCCCACGCAGACGGGTAATTGCCCCCGGCGGAGCGACACAGCAGCTAAACAATTAACTAAATCAATATGTTAACAATTAACCCAAACATACAATAAACTACATATTTTCCCCATGTGCAGGGCTTACGCTTTGCCACAAGGGCATATAAAGCTTCCACCCGCTTTGAGCAAGTAAGCACCGATGCTGGGTTGTCCCACCAGGACTGTACCTCCTCCAAAATGTCCGGGAGGATGCCGATGCCGAGGTCTCGAAAACCAATCGACGAACCTGGGTCTCCTCAGTCTTCCATGACGGAGGGTTCCTCTGTTCCCTCTTTAAATTTGCCTTCCTCCAGAGATGCTCAGGGACACTACATCCTCCTGCTGCTCCTCAGACTGAGGGAGAGGGGGGACTAGTATCGAGGCTGAGGGAGTATGCAGTACCACAAAGGCCAGAGTGGGTGCAGGGGGAGCTGCCAGATTAACAAGGCGTTGTAGCAACGATTGCTGGTTAGCAACAGTGCTTGCTAGCTGAGACATTTGAGCCTGTAGGGCTAACACATCCTCATCTGGGGAGTGCCTGCACCTTTTAGGCTTCTTGGTTTTGGGCTCAAGGGAGCAAGACACAGACTGGGCTCTAGGAACCGCAGAAGGCTCATGAGAGGGGCTTCTCAATAGAGACAACGAAGGCCTTGGCGAGCCAGAGGTGACGGAACGACCTTCAGCATGGCTGGCCCTCTTGGCATGGGTCCTGTGAAGCTGGAGCACACCTTGCAAAAGGTGTGGTCTGCCAGTGCCCGCTGAGCCCAGGCATTGGACGCACATATTGTGGACGGCCTTCGAAGGGAGGCTGACCCCGCACCTCACATGTCGTGAAATGCCATACTTACCAGTAATAAGTGAACGGGGTGCTTTGCACGTGAGTGCTATGCACCAGCACTGAGCACAGGGTACACAGGATACTATGCACGGAGTGCTGTGCACAACCGAATAAAGCCCAAGGTGCTATGCACCAGGTTGATGCATGGGGAATGGAGGTGCACCAAACATGGGAGCACCGGTGAGTGTACAGGGTACTATGCACAGATTGCTGTCTACCACCAAATAAAGCCCAAAGTGCTATGCACCGAGTTAATGTGCTGTTTAGACAGTAATAGATTTTAAGACACACAAACAAATATTCTGTCTGGTACTATGCGCAAACGCGGGCCAGAAACTAAACAAAAAATATTTGGAATGGCACCCGCCACTCACACGTTTTTCCCTTTGAGTGCCGAGTTATCTGGAGTTTACCGTATTTCATGTTTTTTTGTTTTATTCCAGAAAATGAAGACCTATGAACACCAATACAATATCCTACATGACTACAATAGAAATTAAACTGGAAGTAACCGGTATTTCATTTTGTTCAAAGTGTAACGGAACAAAATCAGCAGTTTGGAACTGGAGCCGAAAATTCTGGATCGAATCCCTGCTATACACGACAATATGATTTTAACATTTTTTCCAGGGTCCTACATATACAGTTTTTGTTCACCGCAGGAAGGTGTCCCAATAAACATGAGACCTGACAGGGTCGATTGGTTTATGTCAGGAAATCCTCCTAAGTATATATCTAAAATAAATAGCAATAAAATGTGTACAATTTGTACATGAAATAAATTAATTCAGGAATTATTTTACCTGCTGGACTTTACTTTCATTTTCAGCAGACTATGCTTGGATTAGATTCAATTCGAAACCATATTTTTAGATAGAACTTTGAGCTCAATCTGTCAATTTGTAGCCCCTCTGTTTCCTAATGTTACCAGTGGTAACGAAGGGGCTACAGGCTGTTCGGATAAGTCAGACGCAAACAAATCGGTAACTGGCATTTCTTGACAAAACTAATTCTCAAGGAAATTGGGGTCCAAATGGAAATAACAATAGAAACCTGAAATTATTTCAGACATTTTAAAGTTGTTATAAAACCTGTCGGTTGCAGTATTGTCTGAACTAACGAAGCACAGCTGGATAGGAATGTAAACAAATACTTATTTGAAACTAGTCACTGTAAGCCTGTTATTCTACTTATTCCACAAAAATGTATCCCGTGCCAGATATAGCCACGCTTGTGCTATACATACTGGATATACAGCACAGGAAAGAAGCTAAGCAAATGACTGTGTATTCCTACTCAAATCATCTTTTAGCATATCCATGTTTTGTTTAACTGTGTGTGTGTGTGTGTGTGTGTGTGTGTGTGTGTGTGTGTGTGTGTGTGTGTATACACAGTGGTTGTCCAAAGTTTAGAAACCCTAATTTATAGAAGTGTAACACACTAAAATTAATGTTGAATACATGTATATAGTACATTCCTATAAACACCCCTATTTATTTATGGTAAATATATGTGATGGTACATTCCCAAAATCTCCCTATTCTAATATAAAAAAAAGTTCCAAAACAAAAAACAGTCAGTTCAGCTTGTTACAGTTATGTACTGCTTTGTTTGTGTTGTGCTCTTGTAGTCCTGAATAAATCTATTTTCAAAGAAACAAGAAATCACCACTTAATGTGTGCAACAGAAGCATACATTGGGATACCTTTGACAAACAACTGTGGATATCGGGCAACTGCAATATACGCTGAGACTTTGAGGGTGGAAGACTCACTCAAATAAAGATATGAATGCACAATAAAATAATAATAATAATAATAATAATAATAATAATAATAATAATAATAATAATAATAAAAGCTTCTGCTTAGAATGAGCTAGAATGAACTAATGAGCCGCTTCACACTGAATAAATCAATATGCAGCTACATTCGAAATTCCATGACAAACTGCCTTTTTATTTGTTATTAGTTACAAAACCACAGCTAAAAATGAGTGACATTTGACCTATTTGACCTAAACAAAGATTGAATCACACACACACACACTCACACACAAACACACACACACACACACACACACACACACACACACACACACAAAATACAGGTTAATGTTAATGGTTAATGTACTTAAAGAAAAAAAGGACATTCATTTTCTGGAAATAAGTAAAAGAAATCTCAAGAACATTAAGGGAATCATCACAGTTTGTGCTCAGTCCTCTAATTTCTAGTGAGATGGCACTTTCAATGCAGTAATCTACAATAAACGAACATGTGCAATTTATTTTTAACAAGCGAACAATGAATTAAATTGGGACTATATTACATTGCGGATGTATACACAAAAAAGGTTTCTGGTTTTGTCTTAATTATGTTTTAATTATTTTAATTATTTTTCTTCCCACATATGACATGTAGCTGATGCCTCATGCCTTATCATCACTCCAGGAGTGGTATATATCATACCTATATATATATTTGGGTTGAGTAGGCAATTTAATGATAAACCTCAATTTCTTTATTTTAATAACTTTAACCCCGCTCAATGGATTTGCACGAAAATTTGGATGTGTGCTAGGATATGCGGAATGGAATTTTTGTTTGCCAGTTTTGGGGTACAAGGGGACTGGCCCAGAATAGTGCCGTTTTCTGATTTCATGAAAAAATATTAATCTGTTTCTAAGTTATAAGGGTTTTAAACATTGGTTCTGAGCATGCTCAGTACAGCTCTTGTAGTTAGATGTTTGATCTCAAAAAAGGGATTGGCCACATGTCAAAGTATTCTTATTCACAAGGGTCTAATCTTCTTTCATCAGAAAAAAATCTTTGTTCAGGAGGCGAACATCCTTTGCAGTTTCACAATTTCGGACGTTCATTTCAGACACTTTAAACATGTGGGAAATCGTTAGTATAATCATGAAATACTGCACAGTACTACTACGACCAATAATAATCTTTAATTTATATAGCGCCTGAATGCAGAGCATCTGAAAGCGCTGTACATTACATAACACAGCAACAACAACAACAAACAACACAGCAAAGCTCAGTATAAAAACACACAGCAGGTACACATGCAATACATATTTTAAGTTCAAGATAGAAAAAAAGCAGCACATAATTACAAATGACATAAAAACCTAACTGATGGAATGCCAATATATAAAAATGCAGTGTATATAAATAATTATATATATATAAAATATAATATATATATCTATTAGATATATATTAGATATAGATATAGATATATATATCTATGTGACAAGATAGACTGACACTACTATCACTATTTCTCTGACTGTGATGAAACGTGGTTACAATATTCTTTATTAAGAGTATCAGAATATGAGGGTGTAACAGGGCTGGGAGCCCTGTGCAGGAGAAGGGGGCAGGGCAGAACCCTGCTCCTATAAAGTGTATTTGTTTTTGTATTATTATTGTATTGTGGTTATTATTATGATTTATTATATATATATTTAAATAATGGTGAAAGCCGTGCATTTATTATGTATTTAAAAATGTATTGACGGCGTAGCCAATTGTTTTGTTTTAATTTTGTAGTGTGTTGCAGCGTGGATGGGAAGCCCCATCCATTTAGAAAAACCTTGTGCAGAAGGTGGCCATCTCCCAAATTAATTAATTGTTGGTGGAGGTGGGAGTGACAAGCCATCCTCCATTAACAACCACCTCCACCCTCCTCCACCGGTCAGGATTGTTCGGTGGAGGGGACCGTCACAAGCCATCCTCCCGTAAGAGGAACCAGCAGGCATTCTCCCTTTACCTGGTGCATCAGAGGGTGCCCTCACCTCCCCTTTGGTCGTCCATAAGGAGGGAACCACCACCTGCCTCCCTCGCCGTACGTCAGCAGGGTACCTCCCTTGAGGTTGGTCCAGGATGGTGGAACCAGCAGGCATTCTCCCTCTGCTGGTGGAGGTGGGAGCGACCATGGCAGTGGAACCAGCAGGCATTCTCCCTCTGCTGGTGGAGGTGGAAATGGCACGTAGTCCTCCCACGGGAGTGGAGGTGGAACCAGCAGGTATTCTCCCTCTGCTGGTGGAGGTGGGAGTGACAAGCAGTCCTCCCATGGCAGTGGAACCAGCAGGCATTCTCCCTCTGCTGGCAGGGACCTGGGATGTGGATGTTCGCCCTTCCCCCTCTTGGGCTGTGGACGCCCCGACTCCCCCCTCTTGGGCTGTGGATGTCCCGACTCCACCCTCTTGGGCTGTGGACGTTCGGGCTCCTCCCACTCAGGCGCAGGACGTTTTGGGCTCCACCCACTCAGGCGCAGGACGTTCTGGCTCCTCCGATTCCAGGTCCATGTCCCCTTTCTCCCGCTCCTTCCTTCCTGTCTGCCTCCTCCTCACCTGTTTTTGTTAAAGGGCGGAGGCTCTTCTGAGTTCTCCAGGGTGCCTGGTCCTGGCTCATTTGGGCAGCCAACACCTCTCCTACGTATTGGAAAGGGTAGATAGCCACTGTGTGCCCAAACTCCCCACAACCAGTGCACCACTCATCCAAGACATAGACCCAGTCGACATCCCTCAGCAGCTGCTACTGTTGTTGCTTCCTCCAGCTCCTTTTTCCTCCCACATTCTTGCTCACTCCAAAAAGTTACAATAATAAAAAAAGAAGAAAAAAAACCTGCAGTATCCTTCTGAAGCACCTCTTCTGGCCTGCGTACAGGAGGCGCTGGTGATCCCACTACAACACCACATGTGGCAGGAAATGGCATTGCGGTGACGTCAGGCCAGAAGGAGGAACAAAAACGCAGAGGTAAGGTAAGTACTGCAGTTAAAAAAAAACACGTGATGGCGCTGTTTATTAAAGAACAAAAAAAAAAAAATTTAACAAACACTGCTCACAGAGCAAAAATAAAGGTTTTAAATAAAACAAATCCCGAACACAAAACACAACAAACCCGAAGTCAGGCTGGGCAATCACCTTCATGAGCTATACGTTTCTGTTTTAAATTAATCCCTCGCTTCTCGCTCCTCGCTCCTCACTCCTCCTCTGAAAACCCTCCTTGAGGGGAGAGATCTGCAAGTATTCATACAGATGATCTTGACACAGCCAATCACCGAAATATACTTTGCTTTTTTTGCTTTGTCATCCATTTCTACTATTTTGCCTCCAATGCTGAAAACTAGATTTTAACAACCTAAATCAGAACAATGCAGCACCAACTTGGTCCTGCACAGTACAGGTCACAGAAAAGCAGTAAAGACGCACTGATAGGCTGATTAAAACTTTGTTGTCATTTCAATAGTAAACAAGGATGTTAACCGCTTTGGAGAATTTTTCTATTTGTAAATATTATTTGTGGGCGTTTTTGTTTGTTTGTTTTTTGCTTAAGTGCAATGCACACAGGACGGCGAAGGAATACAAAATGGCTATCTACAGAAGGAAGATAGTTTGCATCACTTGCGTTGTGCAGTAGTTCATTTAAACAAGGTTTCTTTTTTTTCTCTCTGTACTTGTTTTTTATGCATTGTATTTTTCTTTACATTTCTAATACAACATAGAAACAGTTATGAAGTTGTAAAACCACAGATGCCTTCAAATTATTAGTGCATTGTAACATCATACATCATATATGCCACTGACTAGCTATGTCAATGTACAGACTATTATAAGTATAACTCAGACACCAATTATGAAGTCAGTATTTGTTTGCCTCCATTGCCATAGTAACCAAATGCACGGCTCTGATAAAAGTATGACTTTGCAATGTAAAATACTGTAAGGAAAATAAAATGCATATTTTTCACTGTAAATTGCAAGAAGCTGAAAACAATGTTTTGTTTTTGCCTACAAAATCGGCTCTCGGCTCGCCAACACCCACCATTGCTGCAGTACACATTCCAAACGCACGCTCATTTTTCACAGTTCCCAAAATATTAAGATGGAAAATCGTCTATAGACGGAACACTCCCACCCCTGTATGTATGTATCTTTATTATTAAAAACACAAACACAAATTTTCGTTCTCTTTTAACATGATTCCACCCTCGAACCTCACTCCAGTTTTAAATATGCATTTCAGAGTTCAGCCTAGAAATTGTGTTTTTTTTTAAACCAAAAAAATCTTTTAGGGTTTTTTTTATGCGTGTACTTATACGTGATGAGTTCTTCATCACATGGTTAAAAGGTTATTCCAGGAGCATCCTGAGGAAGGAGTTACTGGAACTGACAAAATCAGTTTGTGAGGAAGCACTGTAGATCCCCCTGGAGGTGCGGACATTCCCATATCTCTCACCAGATAAAAACCTGGAGTTTTAAACCGGTATAAATATTTCATTCAACTGTAAACTCACTGCATTTTAATGCATTAATGCCTTCACTAATTCACTGTTGTTAATATTTTTTCATGTATTTTATTTTTCGATTCATTAATACGCTGGAAATGCTACTGTTACAGGATCATTTATCAGATTGCAAATGCAATCGGTTGCAGGAGAAGACACCTGTGTCTCATGGTAAGGTACTATTATTAGCCACTGTGTAAATTGGTTTTGTTTGGCACTGAATTCTGAAGACCTGTCAGCTTTCATCTGAGCTCAGATATCCTGATGTCTCTTTGATTTAACAAGGACACAGTAAGGAGGTGAGGTACCCACGGGCAGAGGTGCCACCAAGCATATCAACTGGGAGACTGAATAACAGTCAGTGACATTTCCAAAGAAATGTGCTGAGCATGACATTAGCCAATGCGTAGATCAGGCTGTAGATAGACAACAATAAGCAGGATCTAAATTGTTTTATTGGGAATTGAGGTTTAATAGAATACAATGTGTCTGCCCTTGATAATGTATTGTGCCAAACATTGAAACAGTGTATGTATATGACACAGAACCTGTGTTAATTTTGTGAATATGCTATGTTTCATATAGAATAGGATTCAGACTTTTTTTTTTTTCTCCAGCTACAAAGCATAGGTAAATATGCATGGTTTAGAGATATACAATCTTCATATTTATTTATAATACAATGCATGCCCTCTTCTAATTGTGCTTTCTGCTGTGATTGTTATTCCTTAATTTTATTTTCTGAAGAGGGATTTCTACAGTTTCCAAAGGCAGACAATTTTATTTTAACAGGGGGCCACAAATATAGTTTCAACCCTTCAAAAGGAGCTGGGCACTAATACAACTGGTTCAAACAGAAACATTTGTAGATAGTGCCCCTAGTGGATGTAAGAAATACCACTTTTTTCTACAGTATGTGGTATTGTTTACAAATGCATTTCTCTCAGTGTTGCAAGGGGGCATGTACGGCAGGCCCTTTTATGTCTTTGATGTGCCCGTCAACTGTGTCCAAATTGCATTTGAGCAATGAAACTGCTCAGAAATATTTGAGTAGTGTTGTTTTCTTTTGCTAAGGTGAATTTCATTTTTCAGTTTCATAGACCAAATAAACGATGGGTCCACTGGACCCGTGGATAGTACTTAATTAACTTTTGTTGGTGGATAGTAGTTATGGGTTAAACATCTGTCAGGTCAAAAAGAGCCTAAACAACCACCTCATTCTTAATCAGTCTACTAATCAGAGGACAGAAAGAGCTGCCTTTAATTACAAACAGGGAATTTATTATCAAGCTTAAACCTGATTATGACCATATTAATAATGATAATCAAACGACTGCTTATCTTAAATATGGATTATGGTTAATGGATGCAATTTGATTGTGTGTGGGTAGTAAGTGGTTTGGATTAAAATGTAAAACATATTTAAATGTGATTATGATTGAAAGTTTGAATATCTGTTTGGAAAATATGATTTTGGCCTTATAGCATCTTCAATTGCAATGGTATAACAATGTACACATTCATTTATATAGAGGGGGTAGTGCAAGTTAAACATTTTTTTAATCAATTGGACACATTTCTATTTATTATTGTTAGTTAAAATGTTTAACTTTATGCTGTCTTCGTCATATGGTTATTATCTGAAATTATAAGTTAATAATGAGACAAGACTTTGTCAGCATCCGATCTAATCATTTGGATCATCAATTATTTGATCTTATATTGTAGTACTGGTGGTAAGTCAATTGTTGGTTTTAGGGGATGCATCAAATTAAAACCCAGTCTGAAGTCTCCTGTTGCCGGTTTGCATTAAAACCTTGAGGTTGTGATAGTGCGCTTCTTTTAGTGCTTGTTCGATAGATTAGCGCGTTGCTAGGATACACACTTTAGGCCTCGTATTTGTCAAGCCAAATCAGAAGTAGGTCTATTGTAATCATGTTTTTCTTGAAAAAAATTAAGGCAATACATTTTTTTGCTTTGTTTTAAATCTATTAAATCTATCGGTTACCTTCTTTTGTTTCAAAGCATGTTGTGTTTGGAGTATATGGCAATGTTATATAAGAAGCTGAATTTAGTAGGATAGTTAAATTAGTCAGGATTTGGGAGATTAATTCAAATGTTTTGCTTTGCTTTTGGACATAAATGTTAACCGTAATGAACAACAATAGTTCAGATAGAAATGACTTCTGTTAAAGTATGGTCCGGCTAATAGAACGATGTGATCAACCATGGGTAAGTTACCCATTCAAGTCGGAATACAAGAAACGTCCTACTTACCGCTTTGCCAATTTTACAAAACGAGCGTTAAAATGTGTTTGTAATTTTTAACATTTTACTTTATCATGTACGTGTGTATTATTGAATAACTTTATACAGTCACGTGGTGTACCATATTCCAACACAACATATATCCGGTCCCAAATTAATTAAACCTTAGGAGATACCTCCTAAAATATATATATATATATATATATATCTCTATAAATATATATATATATATATATATTATGATATATATATATATGTTCTGATTATGAGGAATACTCCTTTACGGGACCCCTCTGTATAATCGCAACGTAATACAATTACTGACTTATCGACAATGTAGCGACCAACGTCTAAAAAAAGTTTTTTTTTTCGTCAGATTCATGAACGAAAGATTTTCTCAGTAAATATATATCATATTATCTCATTGTATATAATATATTAATATAATATATAATGTATATATATAGATATATATATATATATATTATATATACATAGGACTGAGCATCAAAATAAACATATCACTTATATTTGGATATAATTCACTAGATGTAATCGAAAAATGACAAACTCTGTTTTAGAGCAGGTGCAGTGACTTATTGTGCTGATTAACAATTGACATCAAGAAGATGCTGAAAAATTATGTGTTGTGACTCTTGGTCTCCCAGTTTGTGGCCTGTCATTGACAATGTGTGTCTGGTTATATAATCTCAGCAGGTTTGAAACTGATGGTTGTGAGCACCCAAGACGGCGAGCCACAGTACGCTGCCCTAGTCCAGCCTCTAACATGCTGATTGCACGAAGGCGCTGCTCTCTTGACAGACATGGCCAATTGTTTTTTTCTGTGATTTTTTTTCATTGCATTTAATGAAGATTACAATTCAACAGCTGAGATCACTTTATATCCAGTGTCCAATCAACTGTCTCACTAATTAGGTGATTAAGTGCATATGCTTCAGTCATAGTCAATTAAGCGCGTCATGGTCAAGGATGAATGATTGAGTGATTAAAAAGAAACCAAAAACATTTTGTCAATGTCCATCATTTATATACCTTATTTATTTTAGAAAATAAATGTGTCATAGTAGTGATAAGTTTCTTTTGATGCTCGGTATATAACAGGGGGACTGACTTCTGCATCAAAAGGCTACTTTCTACTCTTCACCTTAAAAAATAAATTGATTGGCAAGCCCACTGAAAATCAATCCAGGGGTGTGGCAGGCTGGCGAGTGGATAGAGGCCCAGAGACAGACTGCAGTTCAAAAAAATAACTATTTTATTATAAATAAACAAAAATAAAGTGCACAAGGGCAAAATAACAGATACTCAAACACAAATAAAGCAAAAACAAAACTCACAAAAATAAAGTTTCCAGGCTGGGCAATGCCTTCACTGGATTTAGAAAATTCAAAACAAAACACCAACCTGCTTCCTCAGCTCCCTCCTCCCAAATGAGAAGCTGAGGCCTCCTTTTATATCAGGTGGCTGGGCGCTGATTGATCGTTAATCAACCTAATCAACTAATCAACCCCAGCCACCTGAACATAATAAACCCAGGCAGGTAGGGGAAGTTAACCCCATCCCTGCCAATTTAAAAGGGCAGAGCTTTGCTCTGCCACACACCTCCCCCCATGTACAACGTACACCGGCCGCAATCGGCCAACTCCCCCCTTCCCCCCACCCTCCCCACCCCCCTCCCCCCAAGAGTCCAATTATGTCCCTTGGGTGGGCTGTTATGGTGGGTGGTGGTGGGCGGGGTTGATGTCGGAGCCCCCAAGCCTTCTTTGGTTGAGGGGGCCCCCGAATCTCCAAGGTAGCACGGCGACGGCGGCCCGGCTCCCTCTGGTGGCGGAGGCGGAGGCGGCGGCCCGGCTCCCTCTGGTGGCGGAGGCGGCGGCGGCGGCCCGGCTCCCTCTGGTATGGCGGAGGCGGCGGCGGCCCGGCTCCCTCTGGTGGCGGAGGCGGCGGCGGCCCGGCTCCCTCTGGTGGCGGAGGCGGCGACTGCGGCCCGGCTCCCTCTGGTGGCGGAGGCGGCGACTGCGGCCCGGCTCCCTCTGGTGGCGGAGGCGGCGACTGCGGCCCGGCTCCCTCTGGTGGCGGAGGCGGAGGCGGCGGCCCGGCTCCCTCTGGTGGCGGAGGCGGCGGCTGCGGCGGCTCCGGCTCCCTCTCGGGCTCTGAGAGAGCGGCGGCGGTGGCTCCTCCCTCTCGGGCTCTGAGAGCGGCGGCGGCTCCTCACCTCTGCTCTGAGAGCGGCGGCGGCTCCTCCCTCTCGGGCTCTGAGAGCGGCGGCGGCTGCTCCTCCCTCTCGGGCTCTGAGAGCAGCGGCGGCGGCTCCTCCCTCTCGGGCTCTGAGAGCGGCGGCGGCGGCTCCTTCGGGCTCTGAGAGCGGCGGCGGCTCCTCCCTCTCGGGCTCTGAGAGCGGCGGCGGCTCCTTCCTCTCGGGCTCTGAGAGCGGCGGCGCTCCTCCTCCCTCTCGGGCTCTGCGGAGCGCGGCGGCTCCTCATCCCTCTCTGGCTCTGGGAGCGACGGCAGATCCTCCTCCCTCTCTGGCTCTGGGAGCGACGGAGGCTCCTCACCCCTCTCTGGCTCTGGGAGCGACGGCGGCTCCTCACTCCCTCTCTGGCTCTGGGAGCGACGGCGGCTCCTCCTCCCTCTCTGGCTCTGGGAGCGGCGGCGGATCCTCCTCCCTCTCTGGCTCTGGGAGCGACGGCAGATCCTCCTCCCTCTCTGGCTCTGGGAGCGACGGCAGATCCTCCTCCCTCTCTGGCTCTGGGAGCGACGGCAGCTCCTCACTCCTCTCTGGCTCTGGGAGCGACGGAGGCTCCTCCTCCTCCCTCTCTGGCTCTGGGAGCGACGGCAGATCCTCCTCCCTCTCTGGCTCTGGGAGCGACAGCAGATCCTCCCCCCTCTCTGGCTCTGGGAGCGACAGCAGATCCTCCTCCCTCTCTGGCTCTGGGAGCGACAGCAGATCCTCCTCCCTCTCTGGCTCTGGGAGCGACGGCAGCTCCTCCTCCCTCTCTGGCTCTGGGAGCGACGGCGGCTCCTCACTCCTCTCTGGCTCTGGGAGCGACGGAGGCTCCTCCTCCCTCTCTGGCTCTGGGAGCGACGGCAGCTCCTCCTCCCTCTCTGGCTCTGGGAGCGACGGCAGATCCTCCTCCCTCTCTGGCTCTGGGAGCGACAGCAGATCCTCCTCCCTCTCTGGCTCTGGGAGCGACGGCAGCTCCTCACCCCTCTCTGGCTCTGGGAGTGACGGAGGCTCCTCCTCCCTCTCTGGCTCTGGGAGCGACGGCAGATCCTCCTCCCTCTCTGGCTCTGGGAGCGACGGCAGATCCTCCTCCCTCTCTGGCTCTGGGAGCGACAGCAGATCCTCCTCCCTCTCTGGCTCTGGGAGCGACGGCAGCTCCTCACTCCTCTCTGGCTCTGGGAGCGACGGAGGCTCCTCCTCCCTCTCTGGCTCTGGGAGCGACAGCAGATCCTCCTCCCTCTCTGGCTCTGGGAGCGACAGCAGATCCTCCTCCCTCTCTGGCTCTGGGAGCGACAGCAGATCCTCCTCCCTCTCTGGCTCTGGGAGCGACGGCAGATCCTCCTCCCTCTCTGGCTCTGGGAGCGACGGCAGCCCCTCACCCCTCTCTGGCTCTGGGAGCGACGGCAGATCCTCCTCCCTCTCTGGCTCTGGGAGCGACGGCAGCTCCTCACCCCTCTCTGGCTCTGGGGACGACGGCAGCTCCTCACCCCTCTCTGGCTCTGGGGACGACGGCAGCTCCTCACCCCTCTCTGGCTCTGGGGACGACGGCAGCTCCTCACCCCTCTCTGGCTCTGGGGACGACGGCAGCTCCTCACCCCTCTCTGGCTCTCGGGAAGGCGGCTCACCCCTCTTTATTGGAGTGACCGGGGCATCTCCCATGTCTACCGCCAGGTAATTAACCACCATGAGAGCAACCTCTGGGAAGGACGCCGGGTGGTGTTGTTCCTCCCACTGTTCCCACCTCTCCCCATCTCGACGCCACAGCGTGTTGATAACTATGGGGAGATCGTGGACGAGGTCTGCCTCAGGGTGCATCAACCAGTCCCAGATCTCCTGGGACGGTGGTGAAGGTGGTGGTGCTGGAGGTAGTGGGGTGGCCCCTGATGCCCGGGGTGAATACTGCACCTCTTCCTGGGCCTGGTTGTACGGGCATCCTGCCCAGTTGTGGCCGTCCTCCTCACACCGGCCACACCAGTTTGCCGGTGGCACATCTGGGCAGGACCGCCAACGATGGTCCTCCTTCCCGCACCAGGAACACCAAGGGAAGAGGCTGGCCGGGTCCTCCAGCGGTGGCTGCAGCAGCTTACATTTCTTCAGCTGCTGCTTGTCCTGCCTTTTCCACTGTCTGCTCTTCTTTCCCATTTTTTTTTTTTTTTTTTCAAAAAAAAAAAAAAAAAAATACTGCTCTGAGCCTCTAGGTGGCGCTATCCCACTTCTGACACCAAATGTGGCAGGCTGGCGAGTGGATAGAGGCCCAGAGACAGACTGCAGTTCAAAAAAAATAACTATTTTATTATAAATAAACAAAAATAAAGTGCACAAGGGCAAAATAACAGATACTCAAACACAAATAAAGCAAAAACAAAACTCACAAAAATAAAGTTTCCAGGCTGGGCAATGCCTTCACTGGATTTAGAAAATTCAAAAAACCACAAAACAAACACCAACCTGCTTCCTCAGCTCCCTCTCCCCAAATGAGAAGCTGAGGCCTCCTTTTATATCAGGTGGCTGGGCGCTGATTGATCGTTAATCAACCTAATCAACTAATGAACCCCAGCCACCTGAACATAATAAACCCAGGCAGGTAGGGGAAGTTAACCCCATCCCTGCCAATTTAAAAGGGCAGAGCTTTGCTCTGCCACAAGGGGATTTTCATTTTTAAGGGAACATGGTAATATTAAAGTCTAGTGGTCATTTTGTTGTTGATATGGTAACAAACATAAATTCGCACCTAGGATGCAGTTTAAGTGGTTGATTAGGTGGCCTGTGCATTCTTGATATTTTAACATGTTCAAATATTTTTTTAATATCATTCTTTATTGAGTGTAATGTATTGTGCTAGTAATACATTGCACATGTGTTTGCTTATGAAGATGGTTGCTGTCTCTTTGTAAATGAGGCTTATTTCCCAAAGGATAGTCTCCTGGTTAAAAAATGTAATACAATAAAATAAAGCAAAGCAACATGTGCCTGGTATTTTTTTACATTAACCTGGCAATAGTTTTTTTTTTTTTTCATTTTTACATTATTTTCTTGAATTTAAATATATTACAGTTGAAATCTGGACACCATTTTAGTCTGCTAACTTTGCCAGTTGGTTTGTGCAGCTGTTCAGAGGCAAAGTCATTGAAGATGTGAGATGTCTGTGTTTATTAACTACAGATTGCACACAAGTCTTTTTATAATACATGGGCAGCACGTCAGCTGTAAATCATAAGGCTGTAAACTCCTGTAGTTTATGCAGATTATTATTAGTAATTAATGAGGTAAATGTCCATACTTGGTTTTCCTGTAATAATAGGTCATAATGATTATATTAAAGATTGAGGCAAGGATAATATATGGAAGCCCTGAATCACAGTACAAACCCCCCCCCCAAAAAACCACAGACTCTATCTCGTACGTACGTGATAATCTCTAAGATACCGTGCTTCCTTGGTGCATTGGGGAAATTGATACTTTTTTTTTTTTTTCAATAGAGTAAAGTATAGTATTACATTGATGGTATTAATTATAATTAAGGTTATGATTGTCATATTGGTATTATTAATATATTTCAGGTTAAAATTATTGTGTTAAGGTTTTCTCATACACATTAGTTTATGTATTATTTATGGTAGTTATCAGTGAACAGACAGACAATGATAATCCAGATGCAGTGGTGTTTGTTTATACAATCCAGTGGTCTGCTGACATAAAAAACAGTAAATAATAATGATAACAAGCAATACAGCGGTGGGTATTGATTCGTTGTAATCCACGGGTTGGTCCTAATAGTCCTGTTGTCCGGGTTTACTGCTGGTCTTTAGTGACAGCTCCGGATCGTGTTAGCCATCTAAATAACAACAAACAGTATATTTGTTAATACTCACGGTAACAACACAAGTTTTTCCATCCGGGTCAGCTTAACCATAATAAGGAACAGATCACTTTGCTACACCCCCTTTTATACTGTCAGTTATGACCCGTTGTTAACTAGTGCAATCACTCCTCCGTGGTTGCCACGTTGTTTCCCTTCTGGGTCAGTGATTTAGTGTATCATCGTTCTGCCCTCTTTCTTGATGACTGACTTCCTTCTAACCCTGGGAATGAATTGTCTGGCCATCCAGTCCAGGGCACTGTTCCCTTTACACCGCGCCCTCATGGGTCGGGAGAGAGATTTATGACCAAGAATTATTCTGTCTCTGTCAAATAGAGTAGAGCTGAAGGAACACTTGGCTGAATCCATCTTTCCCATTACTCCCCCCTTCCAGGAAAAATAATCAGCATTTTGGTGTTTTTTCCCTGCACGGTGAATCAAACGATATATGAAGGGCTGCATTGCCTGATACCACAGAATTATCTAGGCATTGCTGTCATTCATTGTGCTTAACGACTTGAGTGGGGCGTGGTCTGTAACAAGATTGAATGAATATCCCAGCAGGTAATATCATAAAGAGTGAGTAGCCCATTTAATGGCCAAACACTCCTTTTCGACCACGGAGTAGTTGCTCTCCTGGGGAAACATCTTTTTGCTGAGGTACAGTATCAGGTGTTCTACTCTGTCTATCTTTTGAGATGAAACTGTACCCAAACCAACATCCGATGCATCAGTGTGGAGGATGACTCTTGGTGAAATCTGGTGTTATGAGAGTGGGGGCCTAGCAGAGTCTCGGCTTAATCGAATCAAACGGCCCCTGACGTTCTACTGAGCACTTAATCGAATCCAAGTTATTTAGGGCCTTATAAGTTAATAACAGTATTTTAAAATCAACTCTAAAATGTACAGGAAGCCAATGCAAAGAAGCCAACACTGGGGTGATATGTTCCCTTTTTATGGTTTTAGTCAAGATTCTGGCAGCAGCATTTTGAACCAGTGGCAAATGAGACAATAAACATTTTGGGATGCCAGAAAATAATGCATTACAAAAATCAATTCTGGAGGATACAAAGGCATGTACTAGTCTTTCAGCGTCAGATGTACAGATTATAGGTCTAAGTTTTGCAATATTTCTCAAATGATAAAATGACAATTGTGTAACAGTTTTGATAGGTTTCTCAAATAAAAGAGTAGGGTCGAAGATCATACCTAAATTTCTTATTTCTACTACTGGTTCAGAATGAAGTCTTCTGAAATCCAGGCCAAATGATTCAGGCTTATCTATCTGGTTTGATGAACCCACTAATAAAACCTTAATTTTTTTTGCATTCAACATTAAGACATTTTGAGAAGCAGGTCCTAATGTCAGTAAGACAAGATATTATATTGACATCGCCAGATTTTAGAGACAAATACAGTTGGGTGTCATCTGTATAAAAATGGAAATTTTCTCCATGTTTGCTTATAATATCACCCAGAGGGAGCATATAAATGGAAAATAATAAAGTAGAGTAGAGCCCTGTGGAACACCACAAACTAATTCAGACAATGTAGATTTTTCATTCCTAATTAAAACAAATTGAGACCTATGAAAGATAAGTCTTGAACCAGGATAAAACAACTCCAGATAAACCCACACAATTTTGCAGGCGATTGATTAAGAGTGAGTGATCCATGGTATCAAAAGCAGCACTTACATCTAATAAAATTTAAACTGATAAATAACCAGAGTCAGAGCCAATTAATAGATAATTTAATACTGTAACAAGAGCTGTCTAAGTACTAAGTGCATGTGAAAACAAGCCTGACATTTTTCATGGATAAAAAAATAATGTTAAATTATAAATTTCAAAAAATAATGCAGTTGATCTGCAACTACCCTTTCTAATATCTTTGCAAGAAAAATGTTTCTTGATCATTGACTTTATGACAGCGACCTAATTTATAGGATCAAGAATGCAGGTAGTAGGTTTATTATACATGACTATATCATTTAAACCTATTAATGTTCCTGAAGACTTGCATGAAAAAAAAGATTTCCCTTTTTTCACATCACATGGCCTGAATTATCATTTTTACGCAGATGACACTCCAATCTATATTCATTTTAAACCTGATATTGATGCAGCTGCATCTGTTCTTAATGCCTGTATCTCTGACATAAAAAGTTGGATGTTGCACATTTTTTGTACACCTAAATTGTAATAAGACCGAGGTTATGCTGTTAGGTACTTCCCATCAGCTACGTAAAACCAATGCTGTAAATTTGTCAGTTGATGGTACCTGGTTGTATGTAACAGGGAGAGATCTATGCTGACTCTGCTGGGGTGTTCACGGGCTGCAGGAAAAGGGCGGCAGTCATCCAACAACCACCTGTGAGTCATGGCAGTGACACAGGGAGGTGGGAAAGGGGGTGTGTGGACTTTCCCCCTCTCTGAATGGCTGAGAGGTGCGTCTTGGGAGATTGTTAGCCCTATAAATTAACGCTCTGTTGTTTCCTCAGATCTGCCCTGTTAAACGCGCCGAGAGTGCGGAAGCGCTGGTCAACGACCGAGAACCAGTGTGAGAGAAAGAAACGGAGGTACAGAACGAGACACTGAGGGCGGGGAACCCTTGGGCAGACCCCTGATTAGTATATCAGAGCAGGCTAGTGAGCTGGCAGTGTAGGACGGTGATCCGGGTCGCACGGGCAGCGGCGACCGGGATATCGCTGCATAGTGCAGCATCTTTTCTTTGTAGTTTTTGTTACTGTTTTATTTTCCCTGTTTCTTTGTGTCTTCTGTTTTTAATTATTGTTTTGAAGCACCTGCAAGGGCGCTGGTATTGTTTACCATCGCTTGGTATGCCCGTGGTTCTGTTTACCATCGTTGGTAAATCAGACCACGGACCCACAGCGCCATCTGCGGGACTAAAGAAAAAAAGGCACCCTGAAATAAAACTGGGCACCTGTGCGGTGTTGCCAAATTCAACTGTCTGTCTCCTGTGTCAGTGAATTACCTACCACCCTTCCACACGTGGTGTTAGCAGTGGGATTCACTGGCACTGCCCCAAGCAGTGCATTTACAGAAGGACCAGACTGGCAATGGATGCTACCCAGTTTGCCGTGATGATGGACCTCCGCGGCAGTGAAGGGGGCGGCTAGACTCCCTACAGAGACCCACCAAAATGATGGCCGAGGATCGACCTGACGCCTACCTGGATGTGTTTGAGGCCATGGCGATCTCGGCCAGGTGGCCCCAAGCCCAGTGGGCTAGCTGTTTGTTGTCCCAGCTCACCGGGGAGGCTCAAGCAGCTGCGAGGACGCTGTCCCCGGAGCACATGCTGGATTACCCCCTGCTGAAGGCAGCCATCCTGAGTCTTGTGGGAGGCACCCCGGAGGGCTACCTGAAGAAATTCCGGGAGGAGCAGTTTGCGGTGGGGGAGCACCCCTGAGCTATTGCCCACCGGCTAAACGATTATGCCATGGGCTGGCTGAACCCGGACGCGGTCACCAAAGCTAGGTTGGTGGAGCTGGTCGTGGTGGAGCGGTTTCTGGTGTCTGGCCCCGGGACCTCAGCTATGGGTCTAGCGACAGGCATCATACTCTGGATTGGGCGGTCGAACTGGTGGAACAGTACCAGGTGGCAGAGCCAATGCCGGTGAGACCATCTGGGAGGAGCGCGGCCACCGGATCAACCCCTCAACTGGTCCCGGAGAGGGCGAGGGGACTCGGGGGAAGGGGTAGTTCAGGATTTGGTCGGGGGGTGTCGGCTGGAGCTCCCGGCCCGGGAACTGGGGCAGGGTGGGGATACCCACGGGTTGCTGCAGTGTTGGACCGGGGTCTCGCGCGGACGCCTTATCGGCGAGCCCCTTGTATGGCTCCAGTGTTTCCCCCTTTTGCCAAAACTTCGGGGAGAGAAACCAACCGAGGTGTTGGACATGCAGGGAGGTTGGCCACCTCTCCCGGGATTGCCCCATGATGGAGTGTGACCTCAGCTGACCAGGTAGGCACGTTCAATTATCTCAGTCATTTCAGCACACAGGTTTTCTTATTCCTGTGACAGTGGATGGTACAAAAACCCAGGCTCTCCTGGATTCAGGGTGTGGTCAGTCTCTAGTACAGGAGAGCCTAATCTCACCAGGGCATAAACGTATATTGGGACGGGTGCATAGTAAATGTATTCATGGGGATGTCCGCTCCTATCCCAAGATCAATGTGTGTATGACTATTGGCCAGCAGGTGACGCAGGTGCAGGTAGGATTATGTCCTTGATTGCCGGTACCAGTAGTTCTGGGACGGGACTGTGAGCAGTTTAAAGATTGGTTGGCTGCTCTGACAGCCCAATCTTCTTTATTGGCTAAGAAAGAGGAAGTAATTGGAGAGATTTTTCCCTTTCGCGATCCAGAATGGTTTTGCCATAGATTTAAACCCCGTAAAACTAAACGGGAGCGCCGGATCGCTAAGAATGAGGGCTGGCAATGGAGGGAGTCGGAGAAGTTTCAGGTGGGGGCAGTTGGTGAAGAGTCCGGGGGGAAGGTTGTGGAGCCAGCGCAGGGGTCTGGCTCGGCTGCCTCTGCTCGGGATCGACCTGACCCCGAGTTGGAAGCCATGGGAGCTGATTTCTTAGCTCGTTCCCGTGACTTCCGACTCTAGCAAAGGCGTGACGACGTGCTGGGCAGGCTCTTTGACCAAGCAGCGGTGGTTAATGGTCGGGTGGTTGAGCCCAGACGCGCCACCACGTACCCCCACTTTGAAATTGATCGAGACCTACTGTACCGTGTTGATAAATTACCCCAGACCGGTGAAGTGCATCATCAGTTGTTCATTCCTCAGCCCTTTAAGGAGAATTTGTTGCAGCTGGCTCACGCTATTCCCCTGTCTGGTCATTTGGGAAGGGATAAAACTAAAGCAAGGCTTGTGTCACGGTTCTTCTGGCTGGGGCTGGATGGCGATGTTAAGCGGTTTTGTGAGCGTTGTGGGTAATGTCAGAAGGCCAGCCCTAGAGCTGTTCCACGAGCCCCACTGGTGCCTTTGCCCCTAGTGGAAGCTCCATTTGAGCGTATGGGATGGACATAGTTGGGCCACTAGAAAGGAGTGCGGCAGAATACACCCACCTACTTGTCATTCTGGATTACGCTATGCGTTATCCAGAGGCAATTCCCCTCCGATCTATGTCCGCTAAGTCTGTTGCCAACGAGCTTGTAAAGGTTTTCTCCCGGGTGGGGATTCCCAAGGAGATACTAACCGATCAAGGCACCAATTTTATGTCCCGGCTAATCCGCGGAACATATAAGATTTTGGGAATTAAGACCATTAGGACCTCGGTGTTTCATCCTCAGACCGACGGTTTGGTGGAACGCTTTAATAAGACCCTTAAGAACATGTTGCGCAGATTTATTCGTAGTGATGTGCGTTACTGGGACCAGCTGATTCCTCCCCTTCTCTTTGCGATCAGAGAGGTTCCCCAGGCTTCTACGGGGTTTTCACCATTCGAGCTGTTGTATGGGCGGAGACCCTGGGGCGTGCTCGATCTGGTCAGAGAGATGTGGGAGGAACAGCAGGACAATTCGACCAATACCATCCGGTATGTGTTTGACCTGTGCAAATGTCTGGAGTCTGTGGGGAAATGGGCACATGACAATTTGCAGCAGGCGCAGCACAGACAGGAGACACAATGTAACCGAGGAGCCCGGTTGCGCACATTTCAGCCGGGGGATAAGGTACTTCTGTTATTACCCAGTTCTGAGTCGAAACTCTTGGCTAAGTGGCAAGGACCCTTTGAGGTTACACGCCAGGTTGGGAAGGTGGAGTATGAGATCTGCCAGCCAGAGCGACGGACAGAGAAACACATTTACCATATCAATCTCTTAAAGCCTTGGTTGCAACCAGAGGCGTTGTTAGTGGCACATGCAGATGACTTCACGGACCTGGGACCTGATCTTTCTGTATTGGCAAGAAAAGGATCGGTACAGATTGCTGAGAATCTGACACCAATGCAGAAATGTAAGGCTCACAGTCTGGTGGCGGAGTTTCCTGATGTGTTCTCTCCCGTCCCGGGGCAGACCGAGTAGCCCATCGTCACATTGATATTGAGTCGGGGGCGCTAGTTCGCCAGAGGCCGTACCGTATACCTGAGCGTAAAAGACTGGTAATAAAAGCGGAAATTGACGAAATGCTGAGACTGGGAGTAATAGAAGAGTCCCACAGTGACTGGAACAGTCCGATTGTTTTAGTCGATAAGCCAGACGGGTCAACTCGATTTTGCATTGATTTCAGACGAATCAATGAGAAATCGAAATTTGACGCTTATCCGATGCCCCCACTCACAACCTCCGCTCCACCGATTTTAGGCTGTTGTGTGTCCCTTCTGCTCGCCTGCGCTCTGTGGGCGACAGGGCCTTCTGTTGCTATGCCTCAAAACTGTGGAACTCTATTCTGTTACAATATGTGTTACTGTTTTTGTTGAATTTATCTTTGTTCTGTGATTGCTTTTAAGGGCACTATATAAAATAAAGTTGTTTATTTGTTTTGTGGAATTTGAAAAAGTCTTGGCTGTATAGTTTAAAGCTTGGAAACCTAAAGCTTAAAACTTTTTAAAGGATACATTTTTTAATCTGGCTGTGAGTACATTGTATATCAATGATATTGGGACTGTCTTTAAGTCCACCTTGGTGATTTGTGGTCTGTAATGCTGATGTTTGGGTGACATATTCACAGCCAGTGACATTGGTAAGTAAAATGTCCCAATTAGTTATCCAAATTCAAACTAAGGTCGAAGTTAATAACAGGATTTTCCATTTTTGCTAAGTTTTTATTTAGAGTTTTATTTTTAAAATACAGATCATTCTATGCACTGGATGACATTTATACACAAGATAAGAGGTATCGGAATGTTTGGAAATGCTGCTCTGTGATTGGCTGATTTCTCATATGTGATTTATAATGATGAAAATCATTCACAACCCAAAGTAGGGAAATCAATGGTTGGAAACAAAAAGCAACAGGAAAATAGAGTTTGGCTCGATACACAATGTGAGACAAGTCCATGTTCCTGTGGCAAAGTGGTTTATAGTGCGCAGGTGTAGAGGTGATGATGCAGTCCACAGTAATAAATAACTAAACAATGCTCATGGAAAAAGCAGCTTTAATGTGGCTCTTCGTACCATTATCTAATAATGCTGGCAAATACACAGCAATTTATATTTGCACAGCTAAACAATACAGGGTTTCAGTCCCGAAACAATAATAAGTACAAGCAGTGCCAGTAGTGAATACACAATTAATGGTGACCAGTGCAGTATTGCAATGTGTTAGTCGTTAGTAACACAAAAACAAATATGGTTATGGTTAAACAGCGCTCCATTTGTAACCATAACAAAAAGAGGCAGGTTGCTTCATCACATCCCCTGATACACCTTCAGTCATGCCCACTTTGGTAGAGAGTGCAATCACGTATCCTACAATCCATGACTGACACATCGCCTACTGCATTGGGGCGATGACTTCTGTTATTGTGACTCCGCCCCCTTTCCGGATGGCCGGCTTCTGACTGACCCTGGAATGAACTGCCAAACCATCCAGTCTGTGGCACTTTCTTTACCTTATACAGTGCCCTCACAGGTCGGGAGAGAGATTTATTACCAAGATTCATTCTTTCTCTGTCACAGGGTGGTACTAGAAAAATCTCTGTCCCAAAGAACATGGACTGTGATAGGTTGTTAAAGATTGGGAAAGATCTGTTTTTTCTTGATGGCCAGTCAAAAAAAAGGGAATGGAAAAGAGTTCACTTTTAAAATCTGTGACTTTAAAGAAAATGTGTTAAAAGTTAAAATGGGGATTGTTCGTTTCTACTTGGCTTCTCTGGATCAAAATAGAGTTGAAACAACCGTGCAAGTGGCAGACAATCTTCCAGAAGAAATGTCAAATACTGTAGACTGCACCGTGCCTTTCGTTGCTGCTGAGTCTGCATAAGTTCATTTTCTAGAAAAAAGCAGCATGTACCCAGTATCTGAAACATGTACCTCAAATTGTTCCAAAAATGTAAGAAGTGATTCACTGAATGAAATGCCTGACAGTCATTGCTTTCTAACTGATTCTACCGCCACTGAATGTGACCTTGGCCTCTGCAGCTCTGGAAACATGACATTTTCTGTTTTTGAAAGTGGTATATTTTCTTTTGATTCGGAGGTATAGTTTTATCCATTCAACGTTGAAAGTGAAGTGTGTGATGACACCGTGCCTTGGGTGACACCAGGCATTCCCAATTCATACCAAACAGTTTCTACTTCCCTTAAGCCAATACTTGAAACCAATAACCCTAGTCTTTGTTCTACACCTGAACACAGACCACCAAACTCACCTATAAGACAAGAACGATTATTCACTTTCATCACCTCCTCAACACCTGCACCCAGCTCTGCTCTGCAACAGGTACACCCACTGCCACCAAACTCAACACCTGCACCCAGTTTGCCTCCACTGCAGCTGTCAGATGTGTGGTACATGACTTTACATAGGGTAATCACACTTCAGTATGTGATAGCAGCATTTAAAGATTCAAGCATTTTGAATGCTTCTCTGAAAATATCCTTTGCTGATGAAGCAGGTGCTGAAGCGTCTGGTGTCTCGTAGGATGCATATGCTGCTTTTATGCAGAACCGCACTGAAGGAGAATTGGAACGTACATAGGTAATTCCTATTTCCCAATTCAACTCGCCCTTGCATTTGCTGTTGCTGTAGTCCACGGAGAGTCAGAAACAACTCCCAAAATATTGATTGATTCTTTTTTTAGCTTTATTGCTTCTTTTGAGAACGATATAATACATGCAGTAATGAATGGTAGCATTGGAGAAGATGACCAGGATGAGTTGCTGGAAATTCTTTAAAGAATGTGTTGTCACACACTTCCATGAAGTTTATGGCAAGTAGCCCATAAACAGCTGATACAAGAACCAAAATATGCCTTGGAGATTATGTCCAATATAAACCACAGCACTCTGCAAATGTTTTTTTCAGATGCTTCAGCTATAGTAGAATTATATGAGGCCACGAAGGCCTCCGTAAAAGGAATACTAAAACTTACTGAAGCAAAGGTTCAGAATGAAGCCCAGAACAAGACTTTGAATTTCTTAAAGCAGTTAATTCGCTCTTCGGATGATGGATGACTCTAGAAATTCTTGTGCTTTGTGTCGAGAGCAGATATTATGTGTTGAGAAAATTGAAGTGCAATTTACTACTCTGAGAGGTCTGGAACGAAGGCTGATTGCACACACCTGTGGACTGCTTTTAGAGGTGCCATGCTTCTATAATTCCTATCCAGAATTTAGATGTGAATTTCAGAATATTTAGGCTGGTGATTGTCACAGAATTGACATAATGTGAATGCTTTAATTAAGGTGGGAAGTCATATTTATAAACTAGATATGCAGAGACTTGTGTGCACTTTTTCTGAGAACTTTACTTGAAATTCAATGAGCCTATACCTGGATAACTCTTCTTTGAGCAGATTGAGCAGGCGGTGCTACAGTACATAAATTCGAGTTGGTTAAGAACTGATGAAAGATAGAGAAAAAAGAGTTTTAGCAATTTAACTGCAGGTGATAAACTCTGTAAAAGTGTGTTCTTTAAAACAGTGGGCTGTCTACAGAAGTCTATTCCAATTTAAGAAAGATAGTGTGTTAAATTACATGTTATGTTTAAATTTCGAAGGCCTTCCATAGAACAATGTACTATCATGTACTTTATTATGTACATTTTTTTCTGTTTTTAATTGGATTGGATATAACACTTTACTTGACTGAAAATGTAAAAAGGATGTTTGAATATGAGCTGTCAGCCATTTGGATGTTAAAAGCAGGAAATGCAAATATATATGGCTGGTGCCATAGACCCCGATAAGCACTAATCTTGATCTACCTCATGTTATTTTTGGTAAGGTAACCCAAGATTAGTGCTAATTGGGGTTTCGGATAATTATAAGGTATATTTTTTCACTCTGGTTCAAAGACTATGTAGGTTGTTTGCACAACACACGCATTTTGTGTTTTAAGGATGACAGTTGTGATTTAAGTCATCTAGATTTGTGTTGCCATTCTGGGTTCTGTTCACATGGATTAAAAGAACAGTAGGCAGTAAAACATTTATGTCTTAAACAATTCACTATATATTCCGTTTTTTTAAGGAATGTAGAATTTTACCAACATGTCTTGAAAATTGATATTGTTTAATTAGTCACATTTAAGTCTTAAATAGCATACAGCTGTGCGAATAAGGGCTTATTTTGTGCCTTATGATGCTTTTATTTATTTTATTTTACAAATGTTTTAATTATTTTAGGAACTTTATGAAAAAAAATTATCTGAAATGTTCTTATTTTTAGAATATTCAATGGTAATAACACAATTCCTTTTTCTCTGCCATAAGCATTTAATAACTTTATAGCCAGTTTTTGGTTGGTTGTCATTTTTATTTTGAAAAATGGCAAAAAATATATATAAATTTAAACAAATAAAGACCAACAATGGGGAAGATTATAGCACATTCCCTATTTCCTCTTTGAAAGTGATGTAGAGATGTGTGGCTTGGTCTATATCACCCGGTGGATCAAGTCCACATTCATCCATCAGAAGGCAGCACAGTTCAAATACAGTTTTGTCACAGGGATAGTTTCTCCTTGTGAGGCATTTCTCTTCACAATTCAAAATGTCATCCCTGCTGCTGGGACAGAGATGATCAACAACTCCATAGAGATGTGTAAGGGTGCACATTATGAGCGGTGGATCGTGAGGTGTAGTTCGGTTTCTCTGAGCACCAATGGGATGGGTGTATATTATGAGCGGTGGATCGTGAGGTGTAGTTAGGTTTCTCTGAGCACAAATGGGATGGGTGTACATTATGAGCAGTGGATTGTGAGGTGTAGTTCGGTTTCTCTGAGCACCAATGGGATGGGTGTACATTATGAGCAGTGGATCGTGAGGTGTAGTTCGGTTTCTCTGAGCACCAATGGGATGGGTGTACATTATGAGCAGTGGATCGTGAGGTGTAGTTCGGTTTCTCTGAGCACCAATGGGATGGGTGTACGTATTCTTTGCGTTTAACTATGAACAAGGTGAAATAGAGTATTGTACAGTGCATGATGTTTCTATTTTTTATCAATGTGGAGCTAATTTAAAAAGACTTGTGATACACCTTGTGTACAAACTATGTCTAAAAAATATCAACACATTACAGGACTATGAAGTATTGTTATACTATAACCATAAAATAATAATAATAATAATAATTAATAACCTGTAATATTTTCATGTAACAAAACTGGATCAGAGACTTGTCAAGAAAATCCCCTGTGAATTGATCCTCTTCCTTCAGCACTTGTAAAACACCAGAAACATATTTGCCAGCAAAACGATCAGTGGCATTGCGACAAAGAGATCGCTGCATTTGTTCCACATGGATGCTTTCCATTCCACGATCTGCACAGACCCTTTTTGGACAGCCGGCCCCTGTAAAATAAGCTGCTATTAGTCTGGGGTCACTGCTACTTGAGTAGACCTCAAGCCAGATGACACTACATGAAAAGCCATCCATGCATCCATTTATACAGAGACCATTACAGCTTAAGCTTGTTGTAAGAATCAAAGTGCCAAATAAAATTTGGACCAGGGTTATTGTATACTCGTCACCTAATCCTCCGATGACTTTGGTGCGTCATACCAATGGCTCAATCATTTTTAACAAAAGCCTTCCGGTTTCTCATTTCACAACAAGCCCACGCTGAATGCTTCTTCTGCAATGTTGCCTGGAGTATTCTGAGGCTTACAGTAAAGCTGTGTCCAATGAAAAGAAGTTCTAGAATTTCTGAAGTCCTAAACTAAAGTAAAGCGATGTCACATTGTCCAGTTAACCCGCCATCTTCACCAATCAGTTTAGTTATCACTTTGTTGTTAACTGTAGACCGCTCTGATCTCCTTCACATACTGGTTACAGCATTCTGGATTCTAGAACTGCATTCTTGCGCTACCCACCAGCTATATCCACCATTATCACGTACATACGAGAAACTTCTGTAGAAATGGTAATAAAAGCAAATAATAAACATGTACTTGGAGTATCTTATAACATAGCTTTAACTATTTAGTTTGTTCTACTTCTATACCATTTATGTCCTTTTGAGTCAGTGTGATGCCATATTTTGCTTGTCCTCCCATGCACTGCTTTGTAATTGCCAGTGGTAAAACAGTCAACAAGCCTAGGACGCAGAGAAAGGACTGGAATCTGACAGTTTGTTATAGTCTTTTCAAGCCTAGCATCAAGCATGTCACCAATGCAATAATAATTTTGAAAGCTGGAGACATGCTGTTGCTGCATCTATGGTCAAAGCCCTCCATTACCTATACTATTTGTGCAATTTCATCCCCATTGGCTTAATTAGTTACAGAAGCAATAACACACAAAAGGGTGTTCAAATATGGCCCAATATATGCAGACCTAGGGTTGTTGTTCGGCACAAGGCAAAACCAAGTGTCGTTAAACAGACAATGCCTGCTGATTTTTGGTATCGACTTTGGAGCTTGGAGTCACTCTTTTACCTTTTTCTCCCAGTGTGGCCATAACAATAAAAAAATTACCATGAGGAATTATAGAAACAGCATCAAACCAATTTTATTTTGCACTAGGCAATTAAATCTGGGATCAGGCAGGAGAATTCCTTGCATTGCCCTTTTTTAAGGACACTTAAACTGCTCAGATTAAAGCCAGGGCATTAGTTTTAGGATTGCAGAAATTTCAAAAAGAAGCGCAAAGCTTAAGGCAGGAGCTGGAGCAGCGATTGTGGCTTCTTGGTGCAGTTGTGGCAGCAGGAAATCAATCACGAGATTACTGATTGCTTTTTTTCACTCTCTGCAGCTGAGGATGAAGTTTGGTACCCGATGGTGCCTGAAAGTCTTGTATCTGTCCTTGTTCCTCTCATCGAGATGTGAAAGCAGACTTTGTAAGGCCTATTATATAGTCAGTCTTGATGATAAATGACAAAACCTGATGTACATGTAAAAGCCACAATCCTTTAGAAAGGCTGTACTGTACTGTACTGTATACTAATTTTATTGTGAAAAACAAGTAATCTTAATAGGCCAAAACACAAGTTCTTTATTGAAAACACACATACAGTAGGACCATTTCAGGCACTGTATTTTTTTTTTTATTCAGGAGCAGAAAAAGTTTTATTTTTATTATTTGATAAATATTAATGCACATTATTAACACAATAAATTTGTTATTCTGGTTTGCGTAGTTTGAAAGAATGATTATTTCTCAGTCAGCCTGCAGTATACTGTAATACAATTTAACACAATACCACCAGATCTTGGTACAAATCAGTAATCATGCAGAATTATTTTACAGCTGTTATGTCATGGCAAATTTCTCCCCCTCTATAATATATATTTACAAATGTTATTAACTTACATTAAAAACTACAAAATAACAGCACTATCAGTTGTGTGTCAGTAAAAAAGAAACACAATTTGTCAAAATGTACTCAAATTTGATTCAGGTTTTTCAATGTTACAAATAACTGAGCTATGGCTAAATATGTAAAGCATATTTATTATGCATGCATATATATGGTTTCATTACCATTATATATCATAAGTAAACCATATTTTATGTATTTTTTTATTTACTGTAAAGGACTCTTAATCACAAAAGGATTACAATTAAAAGCCATAAAACAAAAATATGAGAAAAGCATGCCCATGTGTAGCATGCATACCACTTCAAGACATGCCTTTATGCCTTAAAAAAGTTTATCACAGTTATTTTTCATGGTCATTTTGCAGGGTCCATTTGCAGGGTCCAGAATAAATGGCTTAAACAATACTATGTAGGCTGGGCAACCACCTTCACTAGAAGTAGTCAAAATACAGGCTTAAAGAACTCACAAAACTCCCTTCACCAAACAAATGTTTTCTCATTGCTTTTATACAGGTGGACAATAACAATCAGCACTCAATTATCTAATATGAGAATGGCCTCCTGTGATTGTTGGCAGGGGAAGATTTAACCCCATCTCTGCCAACCTTACACACTATTTACAGCAGCAGGGCTTCTGCCCAGCCACAGTCCTTTACACTAATTTAATATCAGTGTAAGTATTTTTTTTTACAACTGTTAACTCCATGAAAAACAATAATGCAACTTTTAGGGCCATTTTAAGCAAATTTCATCAACAGCAAGCTTTAGTTGAGCTACTCTGTGAAAAAGTTGCTTGAAAAATTGACAGAAACTTAAAAGCCATGAAATGCCAGGCAACTTTCATGCTGTATATATGTTCTACAATATATACGAGAGAATCTGTCTGTTTTTAATAAAGCTGCTGCAATTCCCTTTAAATTATGTAGAGGATTTCAAGAGGATACTTGGCAGGAACTGGTAGCATTCAGCAGAAACCTCCTGGGAAATGAGTGAGGATGACTTATCGTGTTAACCTGGAAGGCTGGTCGATTGTAATCTATAAAAGCATGATTTGCAGTGCAGAACCTATTGGTCAAGCATCCTCTCCAAGAGCTAGCCTCAACATGCACCTCATGGCTCGATATTTAATGTATAAACAATCCTTGTTCAAATAAATTGGCAATAATGAGTCTCCATTTAAATAACACACATTCTGTGTGTACAATATAACTGTATCTGCAACAACAACAAAAAACAGATACTGGTTACATACCAGCTTACACAGACATAGTTTACTGTTCATTACTGTTTGTGTTAATCTATTTCATTGTATCTTATATGCGAGTGAAAAACACTTCTAACACTGCTTAGCTAACATACTTTAAATTTTATGTAAATGAAAGTTTTATTTTTACCCAAAAAGGACGGTATTTCAAGATTTCAAGGTTGATATCATCTGAATGCATTTATATAATTTTTAGAGCATTTTGCAGCACCAGGGGATCCCCGTGTGTTGCATTACCCACTTATTGCTCTAAGAAATTAGCTGTGGTTTTTGCTATTAATCTTACTATTGTTTTCCCCCAGGGGTGATTTCTTGATCCACTTGTTAAAATGTAATGGTCTTTGTGACAGTGCAGAAGCCTTGCTGGTGTGAATAGTATGTGGGTAATGTAAGCTTAGCAGGGATGGGGTTAAATGGACACCCCCTCACAGCCCCAGGAGTCACAAAGGGAGTTAAATGGGCACCCCTTTTCAAAATCCCGGAGGTAACCAAGGGGGTTAAACGGGCTCCCCCTTACAAAAGCCCTGCGCTTATGTGAGGGATTGCCTGTTTAACCCCTCTTGTGACCCCTGGGCTTTTGTAAGGGGACGCCTGTTTAACCATCTTTGTGCCCCCTGGGCTTCTCGGAAGGTGGTCCGCTCACCTCCTTCGACCATGGTGGTCCTTGGTCTTGTGTCAGGGGTGCCCGTTTAATCCCACTACTGACATCACTTGTGGTAGAATAGCTGCAGTTCAAGCACAAGTGTGCACATTTATTAAAACAAACAACAAATAAACAGGGCTCAGGGTCTAAAATAAAAGGCTTAAACAATACTATGTAGGCTGGGCAACCAATTCACTAGAAGTAGTCAAAATACAGGCTTAAAGAACTCACAAAACTTCCTTCACAAAACAAATGTTTTCTCACTGCTTTGATACAGGTGGACAATAACAATCAGCACTCAATTATCTAATGGCCTCCTGTGATTGTTGGCAGGGACAGATTTAACCCCATCTCTGTCAACCTTACACACTATTTACAGCAGAAAGGCTTCTGCCCAGCCACAGTCCTTTACACTAATTTAATATCAGTGTAAGTATTTTTTTTACAACTGTTAACTCCATGAAAAACAATAATGCAACTTTTAGGGCCATTTTAAGCAAATTTCACCAACAGCTAGCTTTAGTTGAGCTACTCTGTGAAAAAGTTGCTTGAAAAATTGACAGAAACTTTAAAGCTATGAAACGCCAGGCAACTTTCATGCTGTTTTTTCTGGCAACTGTGACATGACACATTCAAACAATTTTTACCATGTTTCTCAGATCAAGATGCTGTAATATTATTGTTGAAAAAAGTACCCTAAAACTAATTGCTTTTTATACAAGCTTTGTGCAGAAGTCTCTGAGATATCTCGGTACCATTGTACATTGCAAATGCCAGTTACTTTTTCTTTTTTTAGGTTGCATTCATGCTGGCTAAAGTAAGCCCTTCCTTCCCCACCCCCATCACCCTGAGCTAAAAGACGTCTACTGAAAAAAATAGATATGGAAATTAATAATAAAAGCCGTTTAGAAGCCTATACAAAAATGCTTTCTACTGTCTAATTCAGGTCCCATCAGAACAGATTGCCTGCAGGACCAATTCAGAATTAAACTGCTGAGATAGACAGCGTGGCTGCAGAAAGTGAATTTACCTCCATCCCTAAAGATTATCTTCTGCTCTGGAGCTTAGTTATGAATCTTAGGAAGTCCAATTGTCGGTGTAGGGGGGGCGGGGGGGTTGGGGTGGGGGGTAGGGGGGGGGGGGGGGGGGGGGGGGGGTGGGGGTGGGGTGGACTTTCATTAAATTATATTAAAAACCAAAACCAACTGTGAGGGTCTGGAAGTGGAATCTTTTAGATCCTTTTCCTTTTAAAATAATAAAACCAAAAATACTAATAACAGTCCCATAGAATCCAACAATAGGGCCAAATGAGGATAAAAGAGCAAAGGCAGGTGTGAATGTGCTGTTTCTCTGTGTCTGATCAGCAACACACGCTGAGCAGGTTGAGCAAGCACTGTGTTCTCCCTAACCTATCCCTTAAACATACCATTACACACAATGCTTTATACAATTGTAGTTTTTTCCTCAGGGGATGTTTTAGAAGGTTTGTTTTAGGTGTCCTATCTTGCATTATAAGGCACAGTGTGATGGCTACAATTGGAGTAAAATGAACAGTTCCGGTATACACTGCACTTCTGCTCCCAAGACTTGTCAAGTTAAAAAATACTAAATATTATAAAGAAAGTAGTTTTATTCAGGAACGTCATATAAGCATCTACACAACCGAACCAGTGTAAATAAACAAACATTTGAACAGCAATGTGTTTATATATAGACATATTATATAAAGCGAAACCTCAAAAAATGGTAAAAAATGAACTAAACTAATATTTGAAAATAAATGTGTGCATATACAGGTACATCATTTACATACAAAACTGTACAACTGAAACAGTGTAAATAAGTATCCAATTTTTTTTGCCTACATAACAAAGCACATAAACGCAACTATGAATAAACAACATTTGTACAGAATGGGCTTCATTTACAATTGTTTACAAAGTCTAAGTGTTGGCACAAATCGTACAGATCCTGCGCTTTTCAACATATACAATACATTTGCCATATTTTGCACAGCTATCAACAGTCTTGTTGCCATTACATTTTATAATCTGGCATTGTTTGGCATTGTTTCTGGCATTCTGCCATTGTTTGTAGCAGAGAATGCTATTGTCAATGATGCAGGTCCAGAGTTCAGATACCAGGGCAAATTTATCATTTTGAAGTCGGGCGCTTCTGATTTGCTTTAGATCAAAACGCGGAAAATCGCAAAATTTCACAAAAAAGATTCCTGGCATTGTCTCTGGAAAAAAAAGCAACTCCCCACTTACTGGACCTCAAACTGTACGGTGACAGGCTACTGCCACCAAATGCCCCCCGGGCATGTACTAGTGCAATGAGAGCTTCTAATTCCTGCAAGGGCATTGACCAGAAATCATCTTGTAGTTGTCGGTGGGCTTCTACTTCAGTGCAACATTGTTTGTGGTGAAGCGTATGCATGTCAATCAATAGGTGAAAAGCACTCTTTGCACTCTCAATGTTGCATTTTGCACCCTCTTCGCGCACTTCACTGGCATTCTGTGTGTCATCTTTTCAAGAAATTGCTAATCAAGGCCTCATCCTAATTATTTTCAGCTAAAGAGTGTCTCACCTCCTGCTGACAAAAACATGCTGGCAAACTAAGTCTGTATATTTTTTTTTTCATGTAGTCCGTGAATAAGAATGTTTTTTTTACTGTTAGAGTAAGTAGCTTCAAATTAGATTCTCATATCTTTTTTGTATTTTCTTAACTATTTTATGGAGCAGGCAATTATTCAGAGTGGTTCTGGCTTCTGTTATTATTATTATAATTAACCTGGCTTTGAGCTACTTTGAGCTTGTCTAAAAAACCCTTTAAAAAAGCTACATGAAAGTATTAACAGAAATTAACAAAAACAAAGCATATTCGTGGAAATAAAGGCATCTCTGATTGAAATGTTCGAAAAACTGATATGGTTACTCTGTGCTGGAGCTTGATGAAGAACATGTCAAAGTTTGTGTATTGATTATTAAACCTGCACTAGGATTCTTACAGAAAATGTGTAATCAATGCCACTTAGTTAAATGCTTGTCCCAATTTTTTTATTTTTTTTTTTAAATTTTTTAAATTAGCTAGTGTTTTACCGTTCAAAAAGTTGTAGTCCTTTCACAGGCAAACAAGGACAATTTTTTCATGTGATTAAAAACAGGCAGGGGCCACACCGTGTTAAGATGTTTATAAAATAATAAACAATAAATATTATAATATACATATATATTATGTATATATATATATATATATATATATATATATATATATATATATATATATATATATATATATATATATATATATATATATACACAGTGCCTTGAAAAAGTATTCAGCCCCCATCCCTTTTTTCACATTTAAGAGTCTCAGATTCTGAATTTGAAATAGATTAAAATAGGATTTTTTCCCACTGATCTACAAAGCCTTGAGCACCGTGTCAAATCAAAAGAAATTCCAAAAGCTTTCAACAATTTACTAAAAATAAAAAAACGGAAATGATCAGATTAAAAAAGTATTCATACCCTTTGTAATTGCAAGCCTAAATTTGCTCAGGTGCAATATATTACCTCAACAAGTCATGTAATTTGTTGATGGACTCCACCATGTGTAAGAAATTAGTGGATCGCCTGCTTTAAATTAATCTGTGAGGGTAAATACCGCTCTCTCTGTATGGTCCCACAGTATGGTAGAAACTTTCAAAAGAAAGAATCAAGATGAAAGAGCATTCTAAGCAAGTCAGGGATGTTATTATAGAGAAGCACAAATCTAGGGAAAGGTACAAAACTATTTCAAAGGCATTGAACATCCCTCGGAGCTCAGTGCAGTCCATCGTACAGAAGTGGGAAAAATACGAAACTACCACCACACTGCATAGATCAGGCCGCCCCTCTAAACTTAGTAGCCAGACAAGAAGGGCACTTAGGGAAACTCTGACTGAGTTTCAAGTTTTAAGGAAGTTTAGGGAAACTCTGAATGGGTTACAGAAGTCAGTGGCTGTGATGGACAATGATGTTCATGTATCAACAATCTCCAAGGCATTCCACAAAAAGGGCCTTTATGGGAGAGTGGCAAGGAAGAAGCCCTAGCTGAAAAAAACCCATATCCTTGCCCGCAAAGAGTTCGCAAAACGTCAGCTAGAAGATACTGCAGTTATGTGGCAGAATGTATTGTGGTCTGATGAGACTAAAGTGGAACTTTTTGGCCTGAACGCTGAGCGGTATGTGTGGCACAAATCAAACACTGCACACCAGCCAGGTAACATCATCCCCACTGTAAAGTATGGCGGGGGTAGCATCATGTTATTGGGATGCTTTTCAGCAGCAGGGACTGGCAATATTGTCAGGATTGATGGGCCCTGTGTATACGCCTTGCAGGCACTATGCTTGGCCTTGCATCAGTTGATCTCAATGCAAGTAAAAACACAAACTTATTAAACAGAAATTGTTTGCGTCCAGTCCAGGTTTTCACGGTAAACCAAAATCACTTTTCTGAGGTCTCCAGGCACAGGTACACTCAAGGTAAGTATCACATTCACAATTAATTTTTTTGTAATCCTCAAGTGTTTGCGTAGTAACTGTAGTTTTGCTCCTTTCAGGTATGCAGGTAAGTATCTCCAGGTTTTGGATATATTTCCACAAGACAAGTTGGCGGTCTTCTGGTCCGAACAGGAACAACAGGTAAGTTTAGGTTTACTTATTGTTACACAGTCTTTTACTTGAATAATTCACTTTTGTTTTCCTTGGCAGGTGTTTTGGAGACCACTGCTGGTGAAGAGCTGGAACCACAGCCCAGCCCTGGTTGCAGTGTCCTGGCTGACTTGTAACACCCGACTTAATAAAAACTAAAAACAGTCTGTGACAGAGTAGCAAAGTGATTTGTAGTGCATAGGTGTACAGGAGATGCAATGCGTAAATAGATAACACACAACAAAGTTCACGGTCCAAACAATTCTTTATTTGTTCTTTTTTATAATCCTGGTTGTTTGGCGTCCGTAAATAATAATCCCTGGCAATACACATGGGTTCAGTCCCGAAATAATAAACACACACGGAACACAAACACGATCACAAGACCAGAGTGAGTGCTTTGGTGCAAGTGGTGAAATACAATTTATTTGTGAACAGTAGTGCAGTGATGTTTGAGTTAGTGCTAGCCTTTAGCGACAGCTCCCAGCTAGTGTTAGCTGTCTAACAATGACAAGCAATGACAGAACAACAAAACAAACAAAACACGAAACACTGTTATTGTATATCTGTACTCCTTTTACAGGTCTGTCCATAAACATTACATAGGAACAGATTTCTCAGCCACACCCCCTGATAGACCCTCTGTCACGCCCTCTTCGGTAGCGAGTGCAATCACGTATCCTCCAATCCATGACTGACACCGCATTACCTACCGCATTAAAGCAATGACTTCTGCTATTGGGGCTCCGCCCCCTTTTCCTGGATGGCCGACTTCCGACTGACCCTGGAATGAACTGTCAAACCATCCAGTCCGGGGCACACTGTTCCTGTTATACCATGCCCTCACAGGTTGGGACAGAGATTGTTGACTTGGATTCATTCGCTCTCTGTCACAGTCAGATATTTATTTACTGCTGTGATATTGTTCCCCTTTTTAAAACACACAGTCCATTGGGAATGGGTCTGGGTTGCTTTGTTCTAAACCAATAAGCACACTTAAATTGTTTACACAAAAGACATATACTTTTAACACAAAGATCCACACAGAAACCAATGTGGATACAGTGCATGGAAATACTGAAGCACAACTTTAAACCGTGCAGCATTTAAAACAGTCCAGACAACCATAAACAGTGAGCGTACATATGCAGTACTGTATATACAGCCGTGAGTAAAAACATCCACCCCAACAGAATGGTCTTCTTAAAAACATTGTCACACAGAGTTCAGTTTTCAAATCCACTCTCAATTAATTCACACAGAATAATTGTTGGTATGTTTTAGTACTCACATATAACTACTTGCGCTTCCTTTTCTGTTGTATATTATGAATCTAAAGAGGAGGTAAACACACAGATATTCCTTCGGTCAAACAGTAACACAGCACTTCTCGCCCTGTTCCAGTATATCCACACAGGTACCATGGAATAAGGAACGTAACGCCGCCAACCTTGTAACCGCAACTTCGTTTAGGTTTCTTTCTTTCTCTGCTTGCAAACTCCGTTCTTTCCTATGCTTTGCTTTGCTGCACCCATGCTGCTACACCACCAGACACTCGTACAGCCACATGCCTCCACTGGACCGTAGCACCTTCAGTCCACCACTCTTTATCCAGGCTGGGCAACCGCCTTCACTGGATGTCATTTATCTTTTGTCCAGGCTGGGCAAATGCCTTCCCTGGACTTACGTTTTTTCTGTTCATGCAGGCTGAGTGAAAACCATCACTGCATGTCTCTCTCCCCTTAATACCACTAGTTTTCTTTTTTCCTTTTTATCCTTCAAATCAACAGTACAAAGGTCACTCTTGAAACCAGGACTTAAAGAATGTGTTGCAGTAAGAATACATCTGTTATGGGGAATAAGGCTATTAGACTAAAATGTGCATAAGAACACAGAAATTGGACTATGGAACAATGGTCAAAGGTGCTTTGGACTGTTAATTTGATGGACAACGACACCTGTGCCTTCTGCCAGTTCTGTTGTTAATTCAACACTTGTCTTCTTTCTCTTCCTTAAGGATATTATCATCCTGGGCTTCCAGTCCTGGGCTTGTCAATTACAGATGATGTTTCTCTGTACTTGTTGATTATGCTTCGGATACCACACCTTAAAAATCAAGTGATGCAAGCTATTTCTCTCAATGTTTTTCCTTCTTTATGCAAGTCAAGGTTGTTATAATAGTAGAAAACACTAGTGGAGGCTTTAAGTAAATTGTTAATGCTCATAATGCATTGAAATTGAACATGTGCAAGACTTTTGCAAAGCAGTGTGTATATATATATATATATATATATATATATATATATATATATATATATATATATATATATATATATATATATTACTGTGCAAAAGTTTTAGGCAGGTGTGAAAAAATGTTGTAAAGTAAGAATGCTTTCAAAAATAGACATGTTAATAGTTTATATTTATCAATTAACAAAATGCAAAGTGAGTGAACAGAAGAAAAATCTACATCAAATCAATATTTGGTGTGACCACCCTTTGCCTT
The DNA here is from genome assembly GCF_017654505.1 of Polyodon spathula. Taxonomy (NCBI): domain Eukaryota; kingdom Metazoa; phylum Chordata; class Actinopteri; order Acipenseriformes; family Polyodontidae; genus Polyodon; species Polyodon spathula. The sequence continues at coordinate 61,853,758 of NC_054537.1, forward strand.
CAAAACAGCATCAATTCTTCTAGGTACACTTGCACACAGTTTTTGAAGGAACTCGGCAGGTAGGTTGGCCCAAACATCTTGGAGAACTAACCACAGTTCTTCTGTGGATTTAGGCAGCCTCAGTTGCTTCTCTCTCTTCATGTAATCCCAGACAGACTCGATGATGTTGAGATCAGGGCTCTGTGGGGGCCATACCATCACTTCCAGGACTCCTTGTTCTTCTTTACGCTGAAGATAGTTCTTAATGACTTTCGCTGTATGTTTGGGGTCATTGTCATGCTGCAGAATAAATTTGGGGCCAATCAGATGCCTCCCTGATGGTATTGCATGATGGATAAGTATCTGTCTGTACTTCTCAGCATTGAGGAGACCATTAATTCTGACCCAACTCCATTTGCAGAAATGCAGCCCCAAACTTGCAAGGAACCTCCACCATGCTTCACTGTTGCCTACAGACACTCATTTGTGTACTGCTCTCCAGCCCTTCAGCGAACAAACTGCCTTCTGCTACAGCCAAATATTTCAAATTTTGACTCATCAGTCCAGAGCACCTGCTGCCATTTTTCTGCACCCCAGTTCTTGTGTTTCGTGTATAGCTGAGTCACTTGGCCTTGTTTCCACGTTGGAGGTATGGCTTTTTGGCCGCAAGTCTTTCATGAAGGTCACTTCTGACCAGACTTCTCCGGACAGTAGATGGGTGTACCAGGGTCCCACTGTTTTCTGCCAATTCTGAGCTGATGGCACTGCTGGACATCTTCCGATTACGAAGGAAAGTAAGCATGATGTGTCTTTCATCTGCTGCAGTAAGTTTCCTTGGCCGACCACTGCGTCTACGGTCCTCAGCGTTGTCTGTTTCTTTGTTCTTCTTCAAAAGAGCTTGGACAGCACATCTGGAAACCCCCGTCTGCCTTGAAATTTCTACCTGGGAGAGACCTTGCTGATGCAGTATAACTACCTTGTGTCTTGTTGCTGTGCTCAGTCTTGCCATGGTGTATGACTTTTGACAGTAAACTGTCTTCAGCAACCTCACCTTGTTAGCTGAGTTTGGCTGTTCCTCACCCAGTTTTATTCCTGCTACACAGCTGTTTCTGTTTCAGTTAATAATTGTGTTTCAATCTACATATTGACTTGATGATCATTAGCACCTGTTTGGTATAATTGTTTAATCATACACCTGACTATATGCCTACAAAATCCCTGACTTTGTGCAAGTGTACCTAGATGAATTGATGCTGTTTTGAAGGCAAAGGATGGTCACATGTTGCATGTTGTTAATTGATAAATATAATCTATTAACATGTCTATTTTTGAAAGCATTCTTACTTTACAGCATTTTTTTCACACCTGCCTAAAACTTTTGCACAGTACTTGTATGTGTGTGTGTGTGTGTGTGTGTGTGTGTGTGTGTGTGTGTATATATATATATATATATATATATATATATATATATATATATATATATACCAGAGTAAGGGCAGATATGTAAAAAGTCAGATGAATGGATCTTATTTTAAATACCATTATCCATAGCTATGACAATTACTATATTGACACAATTATTGTTTTGAGATTCAGCTTTTATTACAGAGCTCCCTTAAGATTTTAGAAAGAAGTAGTTTAGAAAGATTCAGGGTATTAATGTTTGTGACAGAGTAGCTGTTTGTCGTGTGAATGCGTGCATTCGCTGCTGAGTGACAGGCAGGAGATCGAGACGGAGGAAGTACACATGCCCTGCAGGCGAACAGGATTTATTTACATATCAACACGCTGAACAGCTCACCAGCAAGAGCATCACACGGAGCAGATACAACACAGTGTATGAAAACATTGGTAGAATCTACAATCTCTGAACTAATATTCTCTGTTCAATAATAAATCATGGCAGATAAATGGTTAGGGTGGATATGTGACTGACGGATATGCAACGGATTACTCTCTCTCTCATATAATATATATGTGCAAAAGTCTGAGACATGTTACATTTTTCTACTCTGATGCATTATGAGCATCAACAATTTACCCAAAGCCTCCACCAGTGTTTTCTGCTATTATAACAACCTTGACTTGCATAAAGAAGGAAAACCATTACGTGTAATAGTTGATTTTCAAGGTGTGGTATCCAAAGCATAATCAACAAGTACAGAGAAGCATCATCTGTAATTAACAAACCCAGGACTGGAAGACATAAAAAGCTGTCTAACAAGGATGAGCAATACCTGAAGATAATATCCTTAAGGAATAGAAAGAAGACAAGCGTTGAACTGACAGCAGAACTGGCAGAAGGCACAGGTGTCGTTGTCTGTCAAATCAACAGTACGAAGGTCACTCTTGAAATCAGGACTTAAGATGTGTTGCAGTAAGAATACCTCTGTTAAGAAAGGGGAACAAGACTAAAAGGCTAAAATATGCACAAGAACACAGAAATTGTACTATGGAACAATGGTCAAGCGTGCTTTGGACTGTTGATGGATGGACAACGACGCCTGTGCCTTCTGACAGAAGTTTTTTATGCATAACTAAATAAAATAGTTGCAGACTAAAGACACTGAAAATCTAGAAAAATACAGTGTAAGAGTTAGATTCAAAATGAAACACAAATCAATTGTGGGAGCCAGGCAAAACAATCTAGCTCCTGTCAACACTTTTGATTACAATAGCTTTTTATTAGTTTCTTGACTAAAGAATAAAATTTGGCATTGGGCCCTAGTCACAAAGCTCTAATCCAGGAGTTATTTAAAGAAGTCTATTTGAATTGAATAAATTCCTTTATCTGAGTACAGGATGTACTCTTCAGTTCCAGTTTCCTGCCATAGATATAAGTAACGTAGCCTAAATCAGGCAAAGTGTCTTTACAGAAGTAAGAGCCGACACCATCTAGTGATCTGCCACTTTGGGGAAAAAAACATTTCCTTTATTTTTGTTGTGAAAACTCTGCTGTTCGATAGGTGGTGATGGCCCTTACTAATATTGAATGACATTGGATGATCTTGGATGATCTAGCCTACATCATGTCTATGGCATGGAAGAGCAGTTTTTTTATTATTAAAGTTAAAGCTTTGTAATTAGGACACTCGATTTGAGATGCATGTCCCAAATACAAAACTCAATATAGAACATATTTCATTGTTAAATGCAATGCAGACCACAATGTGATCCTAAATGTATTATAGAGAATTGTGAATTAGGATTTTGCAGTTTTGTAAATTCAGCACATTACAGATAACTCAACACCAGTTATACAGCTGACACACTAACTCAGATAATATTCGGATAAAATGTTGTTTTAGAAATGCAGAGTAAGCCAGGTTCTGTCACCATTTCTGGTGTAAATCAGAAAACAAATATTTACTGTACATTTGGTATATTTAGATATGCTCTGCAGATTAGGGTTCCCAAATATAAGTCTATTATTATTATTATTATTATTATTATTATTATTATTTATTATTATTATTATTATTATTAATTTCTAAAACACACCATACTAAATAATTTTTTTCTTGTCTTGCATTTTATTTGCTTTCTTCAAGCTCCAAGGCCATGAAGCTATAGCGCTTATAATCCTTTAAATCTAAACATGTGCCGATCAAAAAAATGATTTTTAAACATTTACGGTACAAGTCTTTTTGCAGAGACCCATCTCCTTATTTCCAATCTTTTTAACCTAATTAGTTATGTATTTCATAACTTCTATATCAAATTGCTCTACACAAAAACACCAAGTTGCAGAAATGCATTCCGTTTTAGGCAAGACCTCAACAACTCACATTTAAAACAGTGCTATACCTTACAAAAATGCCCAGACAGAGGGTGTTTTAAATATAGGGGGTGTCAGGAGCTGCCTAAGAACTGTAAAGCTTCATACAATGTAGACAGCCAAGGGAGACACACTTTGTTTATATTCTCACACACAGGTAAGTTTCTACACAGGTAAGGAACTAGCTATAAACAAGGCATGGCCAGACTTTGGACACACATTCATCTGTGCTTGGCTTTCTGATATTGATAGTTAAGAAATAAGTAAACCATTCCTAAATGATGCAGTACAGCACAGTACAATACAGTAGCCACCACTAATAAGTGGAGGTTTTGAAAGTCCATCTTATTTTTCAGATTTTGTCTTTGTTCAGAGGATTTTACAAGCAATGTCTTTTGGTTGCCTTTTTTTATGTTCCTCGATATTCTTTTTGTCTGCAGTAGAACTGCCGACACAGTGTGAATGAGGGCAATGATTCCTTCGGCACAAGGATCTGCTTCATCACATCAAATGTTTTCTAAGACATCAAAGGGCACAAATCCCTTCTTCTTCCCACTGGACACTTTGACAAAGCCATTGGTTTCTTCCTTGTTGGCCACGCAAATCTGAAACATTAAGGAAAAAATAGCACTAAAGAAATCAGTTGGGGCCAGTTAGTAGTAGTGATCATTGTTTCTAGCTCAAGGGCTATATGTTAACACACTAATGAAGCAGCGACCTAATAATAAACTACCAGTGAATCTACTCTACTTTATATACCCTAAGCTTTTAGAAATAATTTTAGGGGCAAAGTGAATCGCATTAATGGGAAGCCTCAAAATTTTCACCGTTTTAAAACTGTAGTGTGCCTGAGATGAGTCTTACAGCTAACACGATGGGCACAGTTGGTATATGCTTCAACATGACCCTAGCCCTTACCAGCCAGGAGAAATGTGTGAAATCATTCTCAATGAGAACTGCCTGTTTATTAACAAGTCTTGTTACTTAGTCATGAGTGCAGGTAGGGAGTGTACAGTGATGTCAGAAAGGATGTGTGGCGGGGTACCCTCACCCCTGTGCGTATTTTATGTTTGGGCTATGTAGCACAGGTGATTTAAAATGTATATTTGTATTGGGGCATGGGTGTTTCACAAATAATGCAGATTGTGCCTGGACTCAATTGAATGACTAATTAGCAATCGAGTCCTGGCACAGCTGCATAAAACAGGCACAAATCTCTCATTCAGGGCTGGGTGTGCAGAGGAGAGAACGTGAGAAAGTAATATAAGGAAAGCAAACAACTGATACCTGTTTTGGGATTTGTTAAGTGTTTGTTTTGCCTGTTTCTTTTAGTCATCATGCCATTTACTTTGTATCAGTGTTTTGTTTTGTGTTTAAACCTTTTATTTGATATAAACACACACAGCAGAGCTTCACTCGCAGTACTGTATGTGTGTGGATCCATTCACTTCCTGGTCTGACGCCACCCACAAGCCATTGTTGCCACAGGATGTCACAACTTCTGACCCATGGATGTCACTCAATTTTCTCTTTGGAGAACGGGTCTCTGCTTAATAAAAGAGTGGGTGATACTACAAGAGGTGGAAACTACAGTAAAACCTACTTAATATCACTCCTGATGTCACCCTCCACATTTAAATGCTGCCAGATTATAACTGGGGTCAAAATATAGCTTACAGAACACTGCAATGGGTTCTGTATGTTTACACTTCTGTTTCTAATTATAAAAACGTGTAATAGACTGTATATTTTAAAATAAATTGTTATTTTTATGTCACTACAATACCTACTCTAGTATTAGTACTAGTAACAAAATGAGCATGTTTGTTGTATCAGCACTTCTGTGTTCAACAATACAGCAAAGAACTGAGCAAAGAAACCAATGAGCAGTGGAACAAAAGAGAAACAAGTAAATGACGGGTCGTCTAACGATTCTACACAATGCTCAACATCACAAAGCCCACCATCACATGACTTGATACAAAATATGCATATACTGTAATTCATTATGCCTGCTGTAGTTACTGCACCCTTTCCAGGCTTACTTTTAAATGTGTAATTACTAATGGCTTGCTTAGTAATGACTTGAAAAAAACTGTTTCAATTTGTTGTGGTGAAACTGCAGATACCCCACCCCCCCCCAGGATCACAGCTCTTCAAATGCTGAGATTCTTTTCAATTTAATCTGGAACCACTCAAAGTAACCCATCCAGTAGCCCTGTAACTCCTCGTCACAAAGACGGCCAGAGTGGGTGATGTCAGACCAGAAACAGGAAATAAACAAAAAGAGAGGTGGAGTTTGGTGGAGCTGAGCGAATGGCTTCGCTCAGCATGTAATGAGTGAGCAGAACAGACAGAAAATAAACGGTTGTAATAAATAAAAAACACACAGGACACGGCACATTCGCCAAAACAAAAGAGACAAATAAAACTGACTTTACAAAACACGGTGAGCAGATATTTACTTATTTACGTTACGTTATTACCTCCGTCTCCAATCCCGTTCTCCATTCAACGAACTCATGTAAAAACATGCTGCTTTTATGCAGCTGTACCGAGACTCAACTGCTAATCAATCATTCAATTGGAGTTGCGGTACAACTGCATGTGAATTAATAAAGTGCAATTCCCCGTGCTCACATATTATTACTTTTTACTTGCAAGTGAAGTGTTGTGCAATCCTCGTGCATAAATACAAATATACATTTTAAACACTCGTGTTACACAGATATATATTATATATCCCGATTATATCCCGTGTACCAATGACTATACACCAACATTAACACACAACACAAAATACACACAGGGGCGGGCACTTTGCCACACTCCTACACAGTGATTTATTCTTTTGTTGAATTTAGACTTTGATACTTGTACTCTGATCTCGTTCTACTGCAAACTAAAGTCTTTTGATGTTTATCTCTCACAGCATTAGCAATATTTTTAGATGTTCTGCTTGCACTGGCGTACTTAACTTTTCTGGAGATCACAAAAATCAAGGGCTAAGGGATACCAGGTCGTTCATTTAGTAAAGGCACTACTGCATGGAGGGCATGTTAATTCACGTGGTCTACAGCAATTTAAACACCTTGCAGACTCAATCAAATCAGTTGTGCCCTGGCTGCACATGGTGACTCTATTAACTGTGTTATTTGCACTTGTGTCCTACTCCAGTATATCCTGTAAGCATGTCAATGTACACACCTGGCCCTCTTTCAGTATTATCTGGCCTTGTTCTTTGCAGCCGATGAAAGTTCTTGTGCATCTATAAACTTTCTCGCCTGCCTTCACCTGGTGTGCAAAGTTTACTGGGAAATATCCAACCCGGTCTTCAATTGTACCCTATAGAGATTGGAAGAAGATAAGACTATATTTCACATCATAAAATGCCAACTTCATGTATGTACAGTATATACAATTCTTAAAACATTTGAACCAAGACTAATTGATTTACCTATAAAGGAAATGCAGTATGTATTTACAGTCTCCTGTATTAAGCAGTCGCTTGCTCTTACCAACACTACAGAACTCTTTCAATACAAGTGAATAAGAATACGGGACTTGAATAAGACACAAATATCCCATTTTTTAACTATAAAACAAATCAATTACCTAAAAGAACTTCTATCTCTTACCTTCCACCAGTCTTCATTAGAGTCATCTAGTAGAATAATTCTGTCCCCTGGTCTGTAATTGAAGGAAACACACTATTTAATTCAAAGACAATTTGGTTTGAATACACTAGACAAGGCACATTTGTAATGTAAAACTGTTTTAGATTACAGTCCTGGTGGAAGCTGGCCTTTGCGTGACAGAGATTCCTGAAATAGAAAGTCACAGATGTCACTCATCAGGGCTAATGAGTAAAAACATTTCAGCATCAGCCTGCACCGACCATGGTTTCTAGTTTCCATTTAAAGCTGTTATTGTATCTTTAGATGAGGCATTAGGTAATGCATCAAAATGCTAATGCAATGTGTTCCGTGGGAGTGACATTTCCTCCTTCAATATTTAAATGCAGAATGTCAATGTGTCTAGTGTGTAATTTATTGTACCTAATATTATAAATTGTAAAATGTTAGTATAGAGCACTGGCAGCAGAAGATTTTTTTTTACAATTGGGGGGGGTGAAGTTTCCTCAATGCTATTTTTAGTGTTCCCATCTAAACACAATTTGTGAGTTAATATTGAAAATAATTAAGGCCTTACCTAAATCATGTCGAGATCTTCAAAAATTGCAGCTCAATTGTAACCAAATCATTGAAAAGCAAAATCGCAAAAACAAAAGTCTGCAACAGTTTAAAAAAAAAAGTATGTTTGGCAGTATCTGAAATTTAACGAGCGCGTTTTTGTTTGAAATGTATGCTTGTGGTGTGAACTGTAAATACACTGGTAAGCTTGCTTTTGTGTTCCAACTTTATTTACTGTGAAATAAATGTTTTTTTAAATTACCTTAATTAATAAGGCACTAGAACTACATTTCTGCATTTTTTTCTTTGGCAGCAATTGAGGTGTTTAAGGCTGTCTCATCATCGGATCTTTTGCTCTCTGAATTCCATTCACTCTTGTTCCTCAGCTTGCCAATATCAACAGCTTAGAGAAGCTTCTCATGATGCTTCTTGTTGAACTGAACTTGACTAACATTGCTAAGGAGTTTATTTCAGTTACTGACAGGTGCAGTCAGTATTTTCATACATATATTTATCACCAAAAATGTTTTCTGTTCTTTCAGTGTACTCGTCTGTAACCCTTTCCCAAATAATGTATTAGAAAGTTAATGTACCAGTATTTCCTGCACTGAATCAGGAGGTGATTAGGGAGGAGTCAGCTGACTAAGTAAGCAGTGTTGTTCTCACTTGTTTGATACATCACAAGATCCTTTTATCATGTCTGCTTGGTGATATTAAAAATGTTTGTGAACGAAGTGAAACAAAAGATAGCACAGGGTTTATATCATGTAGTGGATAATAGTTCACAAAACTAGAACATCTCTGCGAAAGCACAGGTGTAGTTCCATTTCAACTGGTGGCATGAAAGGAATAGATAGGTATTTTATAGTAAAGCAACTAGAGTTAATATAACAATATTAAAATATATGCAGAGCACTAGAAAAAGCTACCACACTGCATAGCCTATTGTATAAACTCAATCTGTGGAGAACGGTAGAGGTATGTATGTCTGAATGTAAGAGTGTGAGAGAGTCAGTTGGCGCAGGCAGTAGGTAAAGGACAAAAAACTTGCGGGTCCGGGTAGGGTTGCAATCTTATTAAAGCGGGTTGGGTCGCGGGAAAGAAGACGGTGATGCAGCGAATTGCGGGTTCGGGTTGGGTCCCGTAATAGCGGGTCCAAGTTGGAAGCGGGTCATAAATACAGTATAATCGTAAATCTCGAAAAACTACTCGCTTCTAAATCTTTTGTATTTATTTTTGTATTACTTTAGTATAAATACATGTTAATTTGGATTCATATGTTGTTTTTTTCTGACTTTATGTGAACGAAAAGACACACATTTGCTCGTTTTCCCATTGGAAATAGTGATATTTTGAAATATCACTGTCCTGGTCACAAAAGCAAAGTTTGTGGGGAATAATAGCCATTTTCTATACTTTTGAGGCATAAGCAATTAGGAAATAACACTTACTACCCAGGAACACAAATTGTGTTACATAGTGTAATTGATTGTTACAACCCACTCAACTCCGTTCTTCCTGGAGCAATTTATTTGAAATTCAGCATATCAAGTGCTAGCATTCCACACCACTCCCAGGCACCTTGCGCTACCTGGGAATTATTGAATCAGCTCTTTATATAGAAATGGGCTTGGGTCTATCTGTGTGTTTGACAAGGTGGGGGTCTATATAGCACCCCTGTTGTTGCACATTGAGGTTATAGAAAATTGGCTGCCCGATTTACCCTATAGTTTAATTTGGTTGCAATGGTATATCTGAAAGTTCCTCACACTCCAACTCTTCAGATTGAACTTTGCAACTGTAAATCCATCATAAAAGAATTGTCTTTTTGATTTTGTCCCCCACTTTGCCTCTGATGAAGCTTATCCTATAGTAAAACTGCACGTTTGATACATAATTAATTTTACTGGTTATTGGGCCGACATAAGGAAGCAGAAGGATCATCAGGTGTAAGATGTGTGGTCCTATTACTTGAAATTTAGGAAGCACATAAACTGTTTAGCAGAAAAAATGGAAAAAAGTGAAATTAAGAGTCTGAAGGAAAAAAAAATGATGCAATTTTGTTATTTATTTATTTATTTTTAATAAAATGATTTTAGCATCATGTTAGCATTAAAAACCTTATCCCTATGCTGAATATCTTTTTTGTTATTTAGGGATATGCAGATACAGCACACTGTAGCAAAATAAAGTCTAGGCTTCCTTCATTCTGGTGCTAATCCCTATGTCAGTCCACATGGTAAACCACCTCCTGCAGTATCCCTCACTCTTGTTTTTATTTCACAGGAAATACAAATGTACCAGGATTTTCCAAAGCTAAGTTGTTGAAAATAAAACCCAGCATACTGATTAAAGTTAAAATAAAGCAAATAATAATCATGTATTTATCACAAAGATTAGGGGATCAGTTTTAATCAGGGATGCTTTTTAGGGGTTTTGCAGACAACTAGCAAGCCTAGTGTTAATGTTGTCAACGATAATAAGAGGAAATATGCAAGCACCATAGCTTATCACGGTCACATCTCCACATATGCATTCATGCAATGTTGCTCTGAGTTGTATGGGTATCATCATAGAAGCTGGGATTCACACTGTGTTGTAAAAAAAAATATATATATATATATATTTGAAAGCGAAAAAAAAAGTTACAAAAACTTTTCATTGCGAGTATGCGGGAACAACTTAATGAGCACAAGGTCAAATGACTGCTGTCTCAATTATTTATATATGTTCAAAGCCAATGAGGCATGCCAGCATGGCTATAATGCTCAGGACAAACCCAATTCTCTCAGCGTTGCTTTTGAGACTTTGGATAAGCACTGACTCGTGTGGCTAGAGCAGGTTTTCCAAATGTGCAGTGGCCTGTATTATTGGACTGTTTGATAGTGTACCTTAAATCAGACATTCATTTGTCACACAAAAACGTATTATGTTCCATGGAAGCTGGTCAGCCAAGATAAGCCTACGATTAGGAAATAAGAACACAAACTGCCTCTTTTGTGTCAGGTTAGAATAAAAATTGTCAGATCTCCGTTATAGCCTTGTGTTTTTATTCTGGTTAAACGACAACCTGTTTTTTTCTTTTTGCTGCCTGAGTATGAGAGATTGTAGTCTAGGACCTTGTCATTACATAGTATTTATTGGGACATCTGGACTGACCTCATTTCTAAGTCTTTGTTGTCCTGCGGTACAAATTTGAACAAGGCAACATAGGTGTTCTGCTGTAATAAATCCTTATGTTGTTGTCGTTTTGCCTGAAAGAGAGAATGTTACACAATGTTAATGATGCACTGCATTAATAAACTCTGTACTTCCACTAAGATGACATGTTTTAATAACTTTGCAAGTGATTTTTAACTATACAGAAATTCTGGCCAAAGCAATAACTGGATGTAAATGGAGGAAATTACAAGGAATATTAGTTTTATATAAAGCTGAGTTGAATTTAATATTCACCAATTATTGCTGAACTTTTTTTGATACTTTTTGACATTTCTGGAGCACAGCCAATGCTGGCTAAGCTACTGTTGGCACGCAACTGATACAGGCTCACTGTTAGACTCCAGAGAAGACAGAGGAACATAAAGTCTGAGCGGAGATAAATAGCTTTCCTGCAGTTCATAATCATTTTTGACAGAGCTGAAGGTCAAAAACACTGCCAAAACAAGGAGCAACTTAGTATCACAGTTGTATGGGCATTTGTATCTTAACCAATGTATTCTTCTTGTTCAGATTCATGTTGTATCATTTGCAGTTCCTGTTCCAGAAGCTTTTAGCACCACTGTGCCCTCAATAATCATAACCCTTAAAATTACCAAGCTGATCTTTAAAGAATTTGGTCTTTTTATTTTTAACATGACTTCTCTACAGACATACAAGGTACCCATGCCCCCTTAACAAGTAAGGCAGTTGTTCCTGTAGTTTGGTAAATGAAAATGACAGCTATCTAATTAGGATCTTCATCAGGGAAATGAAACCACTTTGCTGCATGAAGCTGAATCACAGAACTCTGAGGTCTTACGGGGGAGTCTTCCTGCTTCTTTTGTTCAGTGTGAAAGTGTTCTGTTCCATTTTCTGGTGAAGTAAATACTAAAGGAAAGAAAAATAAATTCAAAATTCATTAGTCAAGTAGACGAATGTTTTGTCTGTGTGTTTCTAATAAAAAAAAAAAAAATGTTTCTGAAAAAAATAAAAATCTGATTTATAATCTGTGGAAGTCTTTGATGTCCAGGCACTTTATCATTTGAAATGCCTTGCATGGGCATTTACGAATTTGCATCATTTTAGTCTAATTATTTAAATACGTTTCACTTAGCACTATTAAAAATTGAATTGCCTTTAGGTAGCAACCAAATTGCCAAGAAACCGGAAAAGCGCCATCTATGCTAAATAGGGTGGCTGTTTTGTAATGTAGTGGCGGCGGGAGCGTTTGAAGATTGTAGGAGCTAAGCTTCCTCGGTGCTATTTTGTTCCCACCGAAACACAATTCATAAGTTAATACTGAAAATAATTAAGGTCCTACATAAATCATGGCGAGCTCTTCAAAATCTGCAGCTCAACTGTGACCAAAACATGAACAATTACATAAATTTAGTTCTAGCGCCTTAATTATGAAGTTTAAAAAAGCCATACAAACCTTGTTTTATTTTCTTATTTCATAAAGATCTGAATGGCAGAAACGTGAAATAACTAGCATTCTTTTTTAATGGCAATTTTATATACAATAAATCTATAAGCAGAATACTATACATTAAATTGCTAAAATAAATCAATAAATAAATAAATCCAGCAAACTTTTAGACTGTATTTCACAGTAAATAAAATTGGAACACAAAAGCGAACCCAGACATACCTGTGTATTTACAGTCTACACGAATTCAAACAAAAATGCGCTTTCAACATTTTTTTCACATGCCGCCAAGCGTGGTCTAAAGCAGTGGTTTTCAACCTTTAATTGAACTAATAATTAGCTTAATTAGGACTTTTTAATCCTGTCAGTTCTTAAACCGTTGGAGATTTCAACTTAACTATAAAATGTTATAAATAACTTGAAATCTGCAACTTTTTAAGAGCTGAAAACAATTAAACATTTCTAATTAAGCTAATTATAAGTTAAATTAGGGTTTAGTTTTAAGTAATTGAGAACTCAGTTGGAATGAAAACCAAAAGACACAGTGGTTGAAAACCACTGGTCTATAGCAACAACAAACATACCTTTTTTAATACTGTTTGTTTTTGCTTGAATTCATGCTGTACTCTCTGCACAAGAACACGTGTGATTTTTTTACCATGAAAAACTGTTCTTCACTTCAGGTACCTCCTACTTGAAAGCGAACATGGTTTGTGAAATGCTTGTTTTTATACACCTCTTAAAAAACGTAAAACATGTAAGATTAAAAGTACTGGTAACTTTTTTTTATTTTTTAATTAGGATTTTAATTAGGACACACCTATCCGTGGGCGGGAATTACTTCCTGAGAGGATTGTTTCCATCAATCAAACTGATACAGCTTGCTGATTTGCTGTATGTGTCTGATTGGCGCGAGACTGTATGAAGCAAGAAGATCTCTTAAATAAATAGAAACATAACCACAAGGTTAAACACGCTTTTGCCGCCACCACATCACAAAGGTCCAGGTGAGTGGAAAATTCTGAAAAATGACAGAATTGCTACCAGTGAATACTGAATGCTAAATTTGAAACCAAAAAAGTTGAGGTGGACACGCACACCAGTAGTTAAAAAATCATATCCAAGACTTACTCGTTATTTGATTGCTGAAGCACACATATTTACATTGTGTGTAAGTGCTAAGGAAAAAACAGACCTTTCAGTCACTTATGTGACATTCTTCAGTGCTACCACCAAACTAATAGCCACATTTCAGAATGATGAAAAACACACACAATATGACTGGCAAAAAACATTGCCTTTAATCCCGTGACCTTGGAAAGATCCTTATTTTAATCATTAAAGGCATACCTGAGGCAAGACTAGTATTTATTTTTCTCATGTACCACCCCAGAATGCGAAATTATGTCAAAAAAAATTGTAAAAAGCTGCTTTTTACTGTTTATATATTGTATTCAAAGCAACCTATGGAAAATGCTGATACCATACAAATCACTAATGTTCACTCAAGCTGCAATTTTCCACTATTTCTTGCGAAAGATAACTGCAGTTATTTTTCTCAGGGATTATTTGTAACTTTCTGGTGAAATAAAAGATCTTGCTAACCCTGTAACGAATAGCACCTGAAGCTTTCGGAAACAAACCTCGAAACTATTTATGACAAGGAAAATTGTACAGGGTTGTAAAATAATAAACCATCACTACTAAAATATTTTCTTTTGCTGTGCCAAGAAACTAAATATATCTTATCTGTTGTTGTATGAAATTGGTTTAAAGACACACATTAACATTTCAGAACCTTCATGTATAAAATAAAATCTAACTAGTTAAAGTGAAGCCATTTTAACAGAATAGTTATGTGACATAAGTTTAATATATATCCCAGTAAACTTTAAAACATTATCTATTAAAAAAAATAATAATAATGAAATTACATTTAAAACAAGCCTTCTCCATGACAGTTTTGAATTTCTATAAAATGAGCACTTCCAAAAAATGTGTACAGTTCTGCTTTTCTGCTGTAAATACCAGTAAACCGTAAGCTTTGAAAAAAGATAAATCACCAGCTTTTATCTGAATTTATTCAACTACACGTCATTGCTGTGGTTAACTAGATAGCGTATATGAAATCCACTATTTCCCCAGAAGGGAAGGAATTTGAAACGACTGTGACTAATACTATTATTACCAACTACGACTACGATTACGGCTGCTATTAATACATTGGATGTTCTCTGGCTCATGTGGGCCATACTGAAATAATCATAACATTCGTTTCCAAAGATGGTTTGGTTCCTAACTCATCTAAACCCATGAGATCCTATTTATAGAAAGGGGATTTTCGGTGCTAGACAGTAGCAACGGGTTTTAGGAATACATTTTAAAATATATATCTTTTAGCTAACATAAAATGCACTTTTATTTTGACTAAACACCTCAACTGTAAAATAAATAACCTGATTACAAATGAAACCATGGCATAATATTAGACCCACAGAGGTGGAAGTGTTTAAATCAACAACAAGCTTGTCATTTTGTGTCACTTGTGTGTGTCTGCTTCAAGATGGTTGTTCTGTAAGATTAAATTTTGCCATCAATGTGTCATCTTATATATCTAGGTGTCAAGTAAATTAATGTTTAATTTATTTTTTATCTTTAGGAGATCGATTGTACCGTTCAGTGTTTGTTTTTAGCACAAAATAAATATAATTTAAAAAAAAAATTGAGTTATAGTTTTATATAGTTATATAGTTTCCTCGACAAACACTTAATTTTTGCTTCAATCTGCAGCATTAAGTTTGCATTAAGTGTTTATAAGAGATGCACTAACTTTTTCTGATTAGGGTTCAGTAAATAATAATTCAGCAGGGTAGTGCTGCAGATTAAATGTTAATGTATTCCTTTTGCACACACATTTGTTTTAAATCCAAGATAATAAGCTAATTTGATTGTCATACACGTGTAATACATATAACGAGAATAATTAATACGGTTTAAATATTGATACAGTAGACTACATTACAACTGTATTAAAAAGGGGTCATACACATTTCTGTTTTATAAAAAGATAGCACGTTTTAACAAATGTAATTGCACATAAAAAATAAATTGCACTATAAATGCATGTCACATATACAAATTAATGCATGAATTCATTTTATTTTTGTAACCCCACCCTGACCCCTCTGCCTGCAGAGTACAGACAAACAATACCTAGGATTAAAGTGTTTGTTGGGTGCCTGATGTAAATTAATGGGAATTAACACTGGAATGAATGCAAGTTGACGTTAAACAAAATGACCCTGGTCCTCTGTGGCTGAATGGTGAACTGGCTGAAAATCCCCTATTTTATATTAAATGAAAGTTGTTGTTTTGCGTGAAGCCTCCACCTGGATGATGTCAACACACTTAAACAAAGGTGCCACAAAGGTGCCACTATATGCAGTTACCCAGGAAAAAATACAGTGCAACCCCCCAATTCAATGATAAACAAATAGAAAACAATACAATTATATTAAACCCACACAATAGTATATTAGCAGTGACTAAACAGTACTATTAATAAAGCAAAACACACAATTGTGGAGCTTCAAAAATAAAACCCTTTCTTTTATTTTACTATTCAAAAATATGAATTAAAAGCTCTCATTGGACAGTTTACTTTTTCTTTCGCAAAAATAAAACATCACCAAATTAACCAGGCAGTTATTAATTCTCACAGAGGGGGAAACTCTCTATGTCCCCCATGTGTATTATACCCAAGTAACTGAGGTATTTCAAGGGTGAATTCACTTTGGGCCACTTATTTCAAAGTTGATTATTACAGAGGGGGAACGTCTCTATGTCATCCATGGGTATTTATCCCGTATTTTGATATGAAAACAGTGGGCAAACATGGCACATATAGCGCATTTCAGCTTCTTATTTGCATACAGCAAATGTAACACAAATTTAATAAGTAACTGGGGTATTTTGGGGGTTAAATCTCTCTGATCCATTGATTCCAAAGTTGATTCTGACTGAGGGGGAATCCTTCTATGTCAACAAACAAATATCTACAGAAAAATTAGCAGCCCTCGTTAATTCAGCATGAGGCTGATTCCATTTGAAATTTTCAAGAAAACAAAACAAAATGAATGTCCCGATCAAAAAAACAAAAGTCCTCTTCTGCCTCCTTTGCGTTTAAACAAAGTTCCCAAGAGAACTTAATGAAATTACTTTAACAGTAATACCAAAAAATAAAAGTGAAAGTCTTTTTATAAAGTTGCCTCGGCGGGCATCAAGCTAAACTAAATAGTTATTTATTCAATCCGTATTTAATGTATTTACAGTTCAACAGGGACTTAATGAACTAAATTTAACTCAATATGAAAAAATCACTTCAAAAACCCTGTTAACTCATGCGAACCCCTGGCAAGCGATCCCTTCTGATCCTCTCTCTGGAGCCAGTTAAACAGCAGCCGATCACTTCACAGCTCCATGCTCCAAAGTAGCTCCGTTCCCAGCCAGTCACAGAAACACAAAAATACATCAGGCTTAGATCCTTGTAGAAAACCAATGAATTAACTGGAACAATGCTGAAATCCTCTCCAAGCCGGTGAAGAATGCTAGCGTTATTATTTTCCAGGTTTTAAGCAGACAAAAGTCCTTTTGTAGTGGTCTGAAAGCAGGCTTTTAACTGTAATGTCAATGTCCTGTTTCAAGCCTACATTAACAGTTCTACTAAAAATACGACCCCGTTAGTTACAGAAAATAAAGTCAGCTAGATGGGTAAAACCTTGTTATATTACCCAGAAAACAATAATTTGAAATAATATCCACAAAGGAATTTATAGAAACGTAAATTTAAGCTGTTCTAAATCACATACTTAAGAGTCTTAAGAGTCTATGAATATCGAACTTACAGAACAAATTATGAACAAGTATTTAGTAGATCTGTTAGCAGCTGTCTCCTTTTTTGTTCTCGAAACTTTGTGGGTCCATGGGATTTATTTAAACAGATAACCGAAAACAGTTGCTATCCAAAAGTACTCTGGACGCTAATTGGTCCATGTAAGATACATTTGAGAAATATATACAGATTTTTAAAGAGGGTTACATTTTAATATTTGTAACAGGGAAAATAAAAAAATTTACAGTTCCTGGTGTTTAGTAATGTAACTTTGTAAACAGGGTGGTAAGATAAAGTGATGATTAAATGATTTTTATGATTAAATGATAAAAAATGTAAAATTTAAAACAGTTTGTTATATATTACAATTGTATGGTAACAAGTTTAAAACAAAGACTGCGATCAGCCACAAACACATACGGTATACAGGGTGTTCAACGATTAGTTCACAGATAGAAAATGCCAACTGGCACTGTGAACCCTCCCTTTAATGTCAAAAATCTGTGCATGCGCAGTAAAGTCGATATCTACTTTTTTCATGGTCTACAAATTTCCTGTGACACCATCTACTTGTAAACTCCTCTGATATGTAAATAACGCCTGTTTCTTAACTTTCAAAGTCTCTTCATCAGGTGTTTGTAGACATTTAAGAAACACATGTTATTATCTGAAAAAATTGTGTCTCACCTTTCGCAGAGAGCAAGATGGAGTCCTGGCAGCTGGAAGTACTTGCAACCAAACTGAATTTGCCAGTGATTGTGGCAATAATCAGAACATTGTCCAAGGATTGTGGCAAATTGAGAAAGAGTGTAAAACACAAAAAAAACATTTTAAAATGTTTTTTTGATTGGCGCTATTTTTTGTGAGCATGTGACCCTCCTACAACAGTCTGTGACCTCTTTTTGAGAGGGACCCCCAGTTTGAGAAATGCTGGTGAACACTATAATGAAAAGATAAAGCATATGATTCAATTACTTATAAACAGCACATTGTACAGTTTGGTATAGCAGTGATATTTCACTTTTCTAAACTCTTGTAGCACATCTAAATCCATGTCTGAGGCAGACGAGAATAATTTGGGATCGCTTTCTTCATCAGAATGAATTTCTGAAGCCATCTCGGCAACAGTCTCCACAGAAAACACTTCTCGTCTCTGAGGCCCCTCCATCTTAATATAGTTCAAACATAGACAGCTTCAAAAGTTCAAATGTGAACATAAGTCATTTCCACTTCCAGGTCATCAGTGAATCACTTCTGTGGACACGGAAGAATGATTTAAGTATGTTGATGCGATAATGATTACTGCAGCACCTGAAAAAAAACATGCCCGCTGGTAATTATTAACTTACAGGACGGGCGCTCACAGGTTGTTCTGGGGTATAGAGGGTTAAATAAAATAGTAAGCTAATATTCAAAAACATTCAAAACACCTATACAGTCTTTGCATCTTTATCGAAATTAGCAATTTGTTAATTGAAAATATAATCATCTCTTATGGCTTTGACTGATAAAATCTGGTAAATCCAATCCAGAACAGAAATTAAATTCTTAACCTGATTGGTAATGTGAGATCAGGCTCAGGATTGCTGACTAAGGTCTGGGGCTCACAGAGTTCTTTTCAGCCGCCATCTCAGTACACATCCTGTAGCCTTATCCTAGTAAGAGTTGGTAATAAGGAGATCACTGATTAGTCATTCTACACCCCTTCAAATATCCACAACTGATCAGGCCTGCGACAGGTAGCCTGTTTAGTCTAAACATGTAAATAATTACATAGAGATGGTAGTGTAGCACAGTGTATAAGCCATATGCTTGGCTCCTCTGCAGTTTCCACCCTTTCTTTGAAAAAGCAAAAAAGAACTAAGATAGAACTTTACCACGGTAAATACTTGCATGGTAATTTTGCAGTTTTCCCATGGCTATTGTATGGATTTAACAGAGTTTATATTTTGCTATGATTTTACTGTGGTAAACTTTTCTTAGGGAAAATCTGTTGACAGAGAGTTTACAGACCACAATCAACAATACACAGCAATACAGGGTTAACGTTTAATTTATCTGTTGTGCTATTTCACGAAATGCGTTTCGGCAATTTTGATGCTGTTCTAATGCAATCGTGGGACAAACAGCGGACGGAAAATACAATTCACTGTAATGAGGTGAAGCGCATGGCATAGTAGTGTGACGGTTGTTTACCAATTTGGGTGCCAAGTAGGTAATGCGAAACCTACCAAAAATATAAATCTCTAAAACAACCCACCACCAGAATCTAACTGTCAATCTAAAAAGTCCAAAAACCCAATTAAGCAAGTTAAACCCCTGTTTAACTAGCCAAATCAATTTACTTTTTATAGATAACACAAAACAACCATATGACATCAAGGCTGTTCATTTTTTAATTAAATACACCAATAATAAGTGCATTTGTGAACAATAAATGCCCACAATATATAACCATTTTAATATACACCCCACCAATTATTTTTAATTAATGTATGCTAATGCATTTTGTTTTATTCAGTCAATAAGGTGTACAAAACTAGACCCTCCAATTTAACACCAAAATATTTAGTAGCCTAGACAATTAACAGGAAATAGATCATGGTCCTCTACAGATGCTCAGAATGAGGTGGAGGGGTTAGTGGCACATGTGTGCAGTCTATTGCTTCCAACACACTGGGGAAACCAGAAATGTCATAGAAATTTGTTTTCAAGGCTTGTAAGTAAGTAGTGAAAATCAGGTACTTGGGTGTTCATGTCAAAAATGCATTGAGCACAACTTGTAACGCAAGTAAATAAGTGGACTGGGAAATGCCAGCAACAATTGCGACTTTAAAATGTGCTTCAAAAGTTCTTAACAAATTGATGCAATTATAAGTGTTGCAACTGTCGGCAGCTTTAGCATATCTCATTATAATATTTGAGAACCCTGATTTACAAATTTCCTGATTTACACCCCATTTTTGATAGTTCTTGCAGGAACGCCCATAATTACATATTCATCTAAGGCTGAACCGCAAAAAAAACCCCAAAAAACTGCTGTTGCAAAGCATTCCCTAAAAAGTCGCTAATAGCATTGTGCATGTTTAGCACATTTCACCCTAGACTTCCGATTCTTTTGCGACTATTGCAATAGGCACAACACTTCAATACATCTACCCCTGAGACGCTTTCAAGTCCTATACATTTTTTAGACTTGAGGCAGAGCCATGATTCATAGCTTTGACATTTCTGGCTATTGCACAGTCCATATTGTTATTTTGTATTGGAGCCTTATGCTCTGCTATATATATTTTTTTATGTATTTTAGTTTGTCCTTGTGAAGGGGTGTGTGTCAACAAGGAGACTCAGACACCAGAAACACTGTACTTAAGTGCTTACACACACTTCCTGTGTAGCCGAATCATTAGTCTTTATAGTTTCTACAAGCTCACTATGTTCTATCGTTTCAGACCTATTAAAATTATAATTGTTATAATCCCTAAATAGAAACCGATCTTGCATGCCTTTAGCTTTGTTTTCAAAGTCAGACATATCCCTACATATTCTTTTTAGACGTAAAAAATGACCATATGGTATATTTTTGATCAAATGTTTTGGGTGATAACTGTCTGCATGCAAAATTGTTTTTCTATTTGTTGGTTTATGGAAGATAGATTCATTAAGGGAACCATCACTGTTTACTGAATTAATAAATCTAGGTAATGTATCTTACTCTGACTAAATTTCATAGTAAATTTTTAATTCTGGTTTGTACTGTTTATATAATCAACAAAAAGAAATCAGTTTCAGATCCCTTTTATATTAACAGCACATCGTCAACATATCTTTTCAAAACCTAAACATTCCATAAAAGGGGTTAGAGGCAGTGTCATTAATATACTTTTTTTTCTAATATCCCATATATACATTTGCATATTTTGGGGCAAATGCCGCACCCATGGCAATGCCTTGGATTTGTAAATAGCATTTGTCTTTAACCCCTTCTCTGCTGAGGCCCTGTGCTACAGGTATTTTGTGATTTTGGGACTATTACCCCTGGCAAACCATATATTGTTTTTTTTTTTTTTTTTTGTCAGACTTTCTATTGGTGCCAAATTTTTGTGGTTTATCTGGCCACGTGACCACAAAATACATCTATTATTGTAAAGAAAAATGTTGCTTTTTCATAAAATGTATTATACATGCATCACATTAAGTCATTGTTATGCAAATGTTTGATGTAGAATATTTTAAGCTGCTGGATGTGCCTGTGCCTATGTGGAAATATTTGCATTGGTTTTGGGGGGTTTGCATGCTCTAGACTGACACCAGGCCACTTTGACCTTTCCATTTCGAAATATGCAGCCCACTGTCCATGGCACCCACTCCAATTTCATGTGCCCAGAACACCACCGAAGAATGAGATACCCTGGCATAAGTATACATTTTTTTGAAACTGCACACAATAAGGATTTTAGAAATGGGTAATATGACCAAGCATGTCAACTGTGTGTTACTCACAATCCTTCAGCAATTTGAGGTAATGCCACTGTACATAGCACAAATCACTTGTTTTATCTTCTATTTGGATCTGTGAATCTGACAGCATTAGTTCCATTGTTAAAATGACAATGGTTCTGAATTGCTCTGAGTGTCCCAAATTCAAAAATAACAAAAATGTGCACCTTTATGCTAATGGTTTCTCTCCAGTCAGACAAAAGTCTGAGATACAAGGTGTCACACACACTATATACAAAAAACATGTGGTTCCTAATATTTATTTTTATGCCACTGAACAAAAACAAACAAAAAAACTTGCAACTAGTACCTCCTACACACTCGATACATTACAGTGGTGTCATGTGATCAGAGTCAGGGCAGGAAGTATCAACATACTTCCTGCATCTACCGTTAACATCAACAAAACAAGATGCAGACAAAGTCAGATGTTACTTCAAAGCTGATTTCATGAAGCACAGCTTGATATAACAGCTACTAATCAAGGGAAACTTTTCCATTATCAACCTCATTGAAAAGAAAATGAAAGTTACACACAGATTGTTTAAATTCATTCGGGATGTTTCACAGGACAAGCCAGAGACAGCCACCGCTTGCGTTCAAAAAGGCTGAAACTTACATTTAACAACTGCGTCACATCAGTATATTTTGTCGGTGAAATATAGTGAAATTAAAGTCAACGACTGAATATGTTATGTAATAACTCCTCATTGAGTGACCCCGTGTGAAAAAACGGCAAACAAGATTATTTATTCATTCTTTTACCATGTATTTCAATTGGACGTACCACATACGTCCTTAGCACTGGGGAAGCGATTTTTTTGGATGTACCAGGTACATCCGTAGCACACGAGATTAAATAAGAAATAAACTGATCCTTATGTATTTTTGGTAACATATTAAAAAAAAAAAAAACAGGTGTTATAGGAAACTTTAAAAAAATCATATTGACTGTGATCAAGTTACTTTCCACAGCTTTATCCAGATAACATCTCTCTCTCTTGTTTAAATCTTAGTGTTAGATCTTTAGCCAGAGGCTCGTAAAAGTCCTTGCTATTAAATTGTCAAAGCTTCAGCTACATAATCCCCACTATGCTATTATTATTAGAGCCTCATTTGTTTCCAGATTTAATTATTATGTTCTTATTGTCATTAAGCTCCTTAATAGCTTCTCTCTCTAGCTGACTTAAGTTTAGGGACAGAATGCTTTGTAATAATTTAAATTTGTAATCACTTTCCACTTGTTTACTAAAAAACCCAATGTTGGATACAATATACCTACTGGAAAAAAGGTAGTTTTTTTCTTAAATTTATGAAGTGGGTTGTATTCTACAGTGTGACAGGAAGGCCTGCCCGGAGCTGAGCTGATCGGCAGGTCCTGATTGGCTAGGGGGCATGCCCAAGGAGCCTACACCTATTTAAGAGCACAACAGCGCCAGGGTTCGAGGCTGTTGCAAGGCCATAGTCCCAAAGACTTGAGCTGTCAGTGGGATTAGTGCTCGCCATCTGTGGCAAATTTGTTGCCTTTGTTTTGTTTTGCTTTCTTTATTAAATCCTACCCTACCATTGGGGCCTGTGTGTTAATTACATCTGCACACCTGTGTAGTTTGTTTACATCTACTGCTCTGTGTCTGACTCATTTATTATTCAGTGATGACCCAGACAGGTAACGTCCCCTATTACATACAGCAATATGCTTTCTACTCAAAATTATATTCTTCAAATGTAGCTGTCTACAAAACAGTCCACTTTTAACTTAAACTGATTCACCTTATTAGTTGGAACAAAAAAATAAACCTTGACTTTATATAGACAATTGTGTTTTAGTATGTTCATATCTTGAAAGATGAATTATTGCTTCCTCTTGCTCCTGGTGACCATTCTCAAGGTGAACTGAGAGGGTACAGAATGGAAAAATTGATGAGTTATGGTAGATTTGGCTGGGGGTCCCCTCTTGCTTGCAGAAAATCTTCCTGGGGGGAAGATGCCAGCGCAACTGGACTGGTCTTTACCGACTTATCTTAAACTCGTTGTCAACAGAGATGTTAAAACTTCTACTGTTAAACATGTATTCAGTTCAGCACTCAGAGTGTCTACCACTGGAGACTGAATTATACTGGTCACCAGTTGAACGTCTTGCACTGGCATAAAATTCTAATACATTAACAACCTATGTTTTCAACTTTATTTCTTCTGTTTAATTTAGCTGTGCCTCATTTAATCTTTTGTGTCTACTGTTGACAGTTCCTGTGGAACTTTTTTTGTTCTTTTTCGGGTGGACTACTCTCATCACTGCGAAAGTTGGTGCTGTACCAGTTCTCGGGTTTCATTTCCAAATATATTACAGAAAATGGTTGGAAGGTCACTCATTTTTGTCACAGTGGTTTAATAACAAATAAATAAAATGTGAAGTGGCTCATTAATATGCAAGCCATGCTATTTTTCCAGCACTGTATTACGATGTTGTTTACCAGGCAGAGGTTGTTATTTTTCCAAGCTGTTTTCTTATTCAGGTTAACAGTACTAACCTGCCCTGAGTTAGATAGGGAATGCAATGGTGTAGTTAGTTCTCCGAAACAGAGTTAGGTTTTTGTTTTTATTTGTATTCTGTGCGTTTGTTAAAGAAAGACTGTGTCTGAAGAGACTACAACTGAACATTGCTGACCACTTTGCCAATTATTTCTCAATTGTGTAAAACCTGAGAAACTCAGGCAATGGCATATCATTGTGCAACATTGGAGGAGCTTTTCCAATTGACCCCTCAGAACAGAACCTCAAATCATGCATCTTCTTGAGAGATGATGTGTCTTGTATTGGTTTGACACCATCTTGACGGAACATAGATTTTATCCTTGTTGTCCATACCCTGTCTGATTTTCAGTCGTTAATTCCTCTACTCCTGAAAGGCAGAGAGAACATCTCTGGTGCTGAAATGTTGCACATCTTGTTAAAATATCTTAAATATCAATGACACACCAACTCACCACTGTCACTGTCACAGCGTTTCCTGGTGGGGCCTACAAGGCTGCCATGAGCATCTGTTTCCTCAGGTACTTCAGCCAGGTCAGAGGTCTGTAGGAACACCGAGGAGTTAATTAACCAATCGGTGGTGCTGAATCTTCCAAATAATCAGTATAATAAACTTCACGGATCACCTCAGCCAATTGGGTTCCAGAGCAATCATTATCTCATTATTTTTTTAACTCTTCTAACACAAAACATTTCTTGCCGTTGGCTGAGGGCATCTAACTATCGCCATGGTCAATTAGCCAATATTGATCTAGCCCATATTGACTGCTGCTTCACACATTAGTTCTTAATGGGAACACAAAAAGGGCTGTATAATATTGTAATTCTTTCCTACTTTTGTTTTGGCTCCTTGAGAAGAGTAGAACCGATGCTCCGATTTGGCTACCATGCAGTACAAGTAATATCTGCATATACAGGAATGCATTATTCTAGCTCATTGTAACGTATAATAATGATCTATCGTTATTAATAAACATTTACAGGTGACAATCCTCCCGAAAGGATTCAAGTAGTTTTGCCTCTTATATTAGCTAACCAGTTTCTACATTTCAGACGAGAACTAAAACAAAACACACACACACACACACATACACACAGAAAACAGTTTCCTTGTTTCCTATATTAACAGCGGTAATCAGGGCTGCTATGATTGTGCTGCTTTCTCCCATCACAGAAATATAAGCTTGGCTTGTATCATAAATATCCAGTACTTGTGCTATCAAAGTGAGTTACTAAATTAAGATTAATAAGTCAGCAATCCCTGCTGACTTAAGTCAATAAATACATCTTTTTTAATTCAGTCTCAGTTGCTCTAGACTATGAGAAATTATCATTTCTGGCATTCTGGTAACTGGTGATAACATGTGAAGTAAATAGCATAACTCCAGGAATAGCACTCTCCTGATTTCCAGAATTCTCAGGGTGACATTTTCTAGAAGTGGAACTCAAACTAGGGGTTGGGACCCCTTGGGGGTTGCTGAAAGGTTTCAGTGGGGTCGTGAAACAACTATATCACAAGCACAACTGCAATACATAGACTACAGAGCAATGCAGCAGATCTTTTTATATAAAATAGATATTTAATAATATTACAGTATATGTCTTTGCCCATTGTCTTTTCACTGATTGCAACAGTTATTGCTTTTTAAATATGTTTCATGGACAGGAGCTAGGGCTGTGTGAAGAATAGGTTAGTATTTAGAGGCAAGTCCTCCAAGGCCAGGCACTGGAGTGCACCCGCAGGGGTATCTGAAAAATAGTTTGTTAGTATTTGTAAGAGAGAAACAATAGTCTCTGGGGGAGACAAGAAAATAGTGCATGAGCTGCGAAAGAACAGTGTGACCGGTGGTCCCTCTCTGACTCTCTGTGGCGAGGACCCCCCTTTTTGAACAAAGACACGAGTAGCTGCGGCTGACTCGAGGCCGGGGAAGTGAGACTTATTAACCCCCCGTGGAGGAGACCAGCACAGAGGCAATGAGGCAATTGAAATATAGAGGAGGAGGAGGGAGGAGGGGGAAAAAAGCAAACGAAAATAAAGAACATAGATTGTGACGTGGATTTGATAGGCAGGAGAAAATAGGAGGATAGGAGCTCCAGCTCCCGCCCCTGAACCTCACTTTAAAGTTTATAGGTTAGTATTTAGAGGCTTAGCCTCCAGGGAATGATGATGGCCTGCAGGCCAGGAGTGCTTGTTTTGAACTGTTAGTGGCCTGTTGGCCAGGGAAGTTTTGAGCTGTTAGTGGCCTGCGAGCCAGGGCAAAGAACGGGGTCCGGACTTTATACTGCAAGAACCTTGTATTGCAGAGGTCGGCCCCATTGGCCCTGAGACCCTCTGAAAAAACAGAAAAATTCTCTGATCCTGGAGGCGTTGCCTCGTGGACCGGGCCATGCCCTCAAAGGATGGAAAGGTTCATAACCTGGAAAGAAGGAAGGAAAGAGAATGCCTGTCTCCAGGAGTCACCGTCAAAGAGGTGAGGCAAGTCCTCCAATGCCAGGCACTGGAGTGCACCCACGGGGGTATCTGAAAGATAAATTTTTGTTAGTATTTGGATTTTAGTATTTAAGAATTGTAGAAGACCACTGCTCCTACTGGTACAGTGAGAAAGAAACAATAGAGTCTCTGGGTGAGACAAGAAAATAGCGCATGAGGGGCTATCGAGAGGTGCTTCCGGTAAAGGCACTCCGCATGGAGTGCAGGATGAGCCCTATAGACTGGATGTCACTGGTTTGAGTCCATGCTATTCCATTGTCAACCATGGACGGGAGCTCCCAGGTGGCGGCACACAATTGGCCGAGCCATGCCCAAGGGGGGAGGGCTTAGGTCGGCTACGGTGTCAGCACCAGCAACCCCTGTAGTCTGGTTGGGCACCTGTGGACTTGCCTGTAAGCTGCCCAGAGCTGTGTTGTCTTCCAGCGCTGTAGCTCTGAGGTGGCTGCATGGTTAGTCTGCAGTGTGAAAAAAAAAAGCGGTCGGCTGACTGCACACACTTCGGAGGACAGCGTTTGTTCGTCTTTGCCCTCCCGAGTCAACGCAGGGGGGGTAGCTGTGAGTTGAGCCTAAAATTAATTGGATAATCTAAATTGGGAGGAAATTATAAAAAAAAAAAAAAAAAAAAAAAAAGCAATTGGCGACTACTAAATTTTTAAAATAAAATAATTAAAAAAAGAAAATAGCACATGAGCTGCGAAAGATCAGTGTGGCCGGTGGTCCCCTCTGACTCGTTGTGGCAAAGGACCTCCCTTTTCAAACAAAGTCACGAGTAGTGTGGCTGACTCGAGGCCAGGGGAGTGAGACTTACTAACCCCACCAAAAGGATGGACCACCAGCTCCCCTCAAGAACCTGTAAAGACAAACAAAAGACCCCGTGCCAATGCGCAACATAAAACAGGGAAGAGGGACAACCGAGGACAAAGAGAGAGATGACTAGTAAAATGGGACAAGTGAAACCCTCTGTACGGTGGAAAGGAAAAACCCCATCTGTTAGGAGGAAACCTCTGGTGCTGGCGGAAAGGATGCCCCCAATCTGGGCATACTGGTGAGCTGCTAAGATGTCTGCAGAAAGAGAACGAATGTAGGAGTGGACTTCTGCTGATGACCAGCGACCCATAGTCAAGGTGATGGCTAACACTGGTTTTTGCTGCTGATGAGGCTGCGCCGATCCTAAATGAGTCTTGGGTATAGAACTGGGGAGAGAGACCTGCTTTGGAGAAAAGAGAAGAATGGTAAGTTATGAACCAGTGTCTTATAATAATATTATGGGAACAATTGATAAACAGGGGATCTAGGAGACTGAAAGGTTTTTTGACAGATAGGAACCTGGGAAAGGTAGCATAAGGGCAGAGATGGGAGTTTATCTTGGATAACTGAATAAACTGACCTTGATGAAGCGCAAGTCTTGGATGATTGAAGGAACAGAATGAAATGATTATCAGGAATTATTGAAAGATCACAAGAATGAATACCTATGGTTGGGAAACCGGATAGTGACGGTACTGTGAGTTCTGCACTAAGAAATCTGAAGAAAGCTGATAGGCACATAGCTTCCATCACCAGGTCATCAAATGCCAGGACGTAATAGCTCATGCAGACTGAGAAGCTGAAGCAAGGTTGAATTCTGGGATGTTGATAGTTGGAATTGAAGTTGAAGCAGGGGCTGGCTGGGTTGCTATGGCAGGGGGGAGCGGAGACTGTAATGCTTGAGGAGGAAGGAGGGGTGGATGCAGAAAAACTACAACGGCAGCTGATGTTCCTACTGAAGTGAATCGTCCGTCTATGCAATCCAAACGGGTGTTTATGGCTGAGAAAGCGTCTGCAAAAGGTTGCATAAATTATTTAACACCGTCGAAAATTTTTCTCTGCAGTTCTGACATGGCTACTTTGGCTGCTGCCGGCTGAGTGGAGCTGGGGTGATGATGTGAGCAGAGCTGGCAGCTTGAAGTGGGGATAGCGCTGTAGAGCGAGACTGGGCAGAGCGAGGTAGAAAAACAGGCTCTGCTGAAAAAGACTCACAGAGCAAATGGAAAAAGATTGATTCTACTAGATATGGATTCCATTGTCGAAAAGGGCTTTGAGCAGTTTGGACATTGGCCTGTCTTTGAAAAAAGTCGCTCCGGGTTGGGAATCTGACAGCCTTTCCTTTTTGAGCAACATGGCTGGGAAAGCTCTACGTCAGGGGCTGCAACAAAGGAACAACATGGCGCTGGAGGTATCGTGAATCCTCAGGTTCGGAAGAAGACAAGGTAGGTAAATCCATGTTCGGTGTCGGTTTCTTAATTAAATCGTGTATTCCTGCTGGAACTAGGTAAAAGCCAAACTGGGAAGTCGTACAAAAAAGGTCAAAAGCCAGACCGAGTAGTCAAAAAGGTTCAGTACTCAAAATTGGAATCAAGGAAGACAGACAGGCAAGGTTTCGTTCACGATAATTCATTTAATATTCTTTCTCTCTTTCTCTCTCTTTCTCTATTCGGGCAAAAAAGCAAACGTAAGAGAGAGAACAGAGATTGTGACGTCGCTTAAATAGGCAGATAGTTTTGATAGGCAGAGAATAGGAGGAGAGAAGCTCCAGCTCCCACCCCTGAACCTCACTTTAAAGTTAACATATATCAGATTGCATTTTCCATATTGTAGTTTTACACAGTTTAACAGGATTTTACATAATTTAATAGGATTACAATAATATAGTATCAAAGTAATATATTATTCTGTAATATACTATGTCTGACCTTAAGCAGTACAAACTACATTAACAAGGATATCAAAACATTTATAAACAAATGTAAAATACAGATTCACTTACAGAGTTGCGCTGAGGGGATTCAGACCCGCTCCCAGTGCTCCCAGTCCTCTTCGTTTTCTGTGCCAGTGAGGTCCCAAAGCGCAGAGTCTCGTACACTGGGTCAACCTTACTACTGCAGGCTGGCAGTGGAGGGGGTCAGGGGGCAGGCAAGGGGAGAGACAAATCAGAACAGACAAGTGAGCAGAGAATTGCTGAGCAATGAGACATGCACATATCCCACTGGGAATGCACACAGGAGTGCAGAACAAAATCAATACTCACCGATAGGCATCACTGCTTTGATACAGCCAAACTGTTCCTGGATGAGCAGCGGGGAGCTGTAGTAACGCTGAAATCCCTTCGGCTTGGGGTTGGGTGGGGTGGGGTGGGACGTGGAGGGGGGTACATCAAAGCCAAGATCAATGCAACAACAACAACACAGACAGCATACTGCTAAATAAACGTATCAAAACACACTGCTTGTGTCTTCATTCTTTGTTTTTTTAAATGTCACACTTGTTTATTGTCTTATAAATTATTTTTAAAGGACCAAAGTTTGAATAACAATGTTACTAACTCTATCTACCACTAGAAAACTAGAAACATTATCACTGGTTCCCTCTTTTTTTCAGGTTGGAATATACAAATCTTTACTTGATTTTTCTGCTTAAATTTGGGTTGAGAAAATATTTTGAAGACAATACTAGAGAAATAAAAGTGGCTGCTGCTTCATGGTATGGATGTCATGTAGCTCGGATTCATGCTAATTGTCTAGCTGCAATGACGCCATGTGTCGTACTGGATAGGAAGCTGTATAGACAAGTCAGGATATCCTGAATTAAAGAATAATAATAATAATAAAAAGACATTCAACGTTGGAAAGGGGAGCATTGACAATCATGCTCAGAGGTAAGAATGGGAATACCATTGATTATATTTTCAGAAAAATGCACATGCGAGCATGCACAGGAAGCGATACACATGGGGAAAATAAGAATGTGGCTATAGAAAAGTTAATTCCTGCAAAGATACTCTATGGTAGGTCCATTAAAGGTAAAAGTTAGAACCTCACAGCTACCCTGTTTACCGGTTCAACAAACACACATAGAGTGCCGAAAAAAAGCTTGTGAACCCCAATGATAATTATGGAAATTCCATAGTTTTACCATGATAGCCTTCTTTTCTTAAATATCCAATAGGGTTTATATTAACCAATTCCATGTCTTTTGAAACAAAATTATGTATGAATTAGACAAACAATGAGTAATTAAGATTCAGGGTATGTGAAAAACGAACTGAACCCCTGGTTTTATCAGCTAAATTAAGGGGATAATTAGAATCAGGTGTTTAAATAATTAGGTAGATCTTCAGGGGTGAGTTTGGGAGAACCCACCCTATATAAAGATCAGAAACTTTGTGAGTTTGGTCTTCCCCATACAGGTGTGTGGAAACACGTCATGCTACGATCAAAATAAATCTCTGAGGACCTCAAAAAAACAATTATTGATGCTCATCAGTCTAGAAAGGGTTACAAAACCATTTCTGAGGATTTGGGTCTCCAACAATCTACTGTCAGCCTACAAATGGAGAAAGTTCAGGACCACAGTCACTTTACCCAGGAGCGGTCGTCCTACCAAAATCTCTCCAAGAACAAACCAGAAAATCATCAAGCAAGTCACAAAGAACCCTAGAGTAACATTCAAGGATCTGCAGGCCACTCTCGCCTTGGCTAATGTGAGTGTTCATGACTCAACTATCAGAAAAAGACTGAACAAGAATGGTGTTCATGGAAGGATAGCCAGGAGGAAACCACTGCTCTCTAAAAAGAACATTGCTGCACTTCTGTAGTTCACATAGATGATCCACAAGACTTCTGGAACAATGTTCTCTGGACAGATGAGTCAATGGTAGAACTTTTTTGGCCTCAATGAGAAATGTTATGTTTGGTGAAAACTAAACGCTGCGTTCTAACAGAAGAACCTCATCCCAACTATCAAGCATGGTGGTGGGAGTGTGATAGTTTGGGGCTGCTTTGTTGCCTCAGGACCTGGATGGCTTGCCATCACCATGAATTCTTCATTGTATCAGAAGATTCTAGAGGAGAATGTCAGGCCATACATCTGTGAGCTGAAGCTGAACTGAAAGTGTGTCATGCAGTAAGACAATGATCCTAAACATACAAGCAGATCTGCAAAAGAAGAAATTCCGTGTTTTAGAATGGCCTAGCCAAAGTCCGGACCTAAACCCCATAGAAGAAAGTGCTCAAATGTAAACGAGATGAAGCAGTTCTTTAAGGAGGAAAGGGCCAAAATTCCTCAAAACCGATGTGAGAGACTGACCAACAGTTACAAATGCTTAGTTGAAGTCATTGCTGCTCAAGGTGGTGCCACCAGTTACTGAATCTAAAGGTTCACATACTTTTTCACACATGGATATTGAATGTTGAATCATTTGTCGATAAATAAATTTAATGTCATTTGTTTAATCAGGTTATCTTTATCTATTATTAGGACTTAGATTAAGATCTAATAACATTGTAGGTTTGAAATATGTAAAATATGTGAAAATCCTAACGGGTTCACAAAACTTTTCTTGGCACTGTATATTTTCCATGTATTCACACAGTATCTTCTCCAAAGGTTTCTCCACACACAATCCTTTCTTTTCTTTTAAGCAGTTTTTACAGATAGCCTCACATGTCACACGATTGTGAAACAAGGAGAGCTTATATACAGCTGGCAATCACGGTAATTATCCATTTTCACCTAGTTAACTCAGTGAGCACTGGTGTTGCCAGTCTCAATCAGAAAGGAAAAATACTGCGCTGGAGCTGACATATCTCCCATCTATTATTATTCCGGCCTCTCTACCACAGTATATGTATGTATGTGTGTGTGTGTATGTGCGTGTGTTTATTTATTTATTTCTGTATTTGTTTGTTTCAGCCCTTTTACCAGGGATTAATATTATTTTTATCTCACAGGAGAGAATAATTCAATCCTCTTGTACGAAGGGATAGCCCACTAGAATAATCGGTTCAAACATTACTTTTCCAGCAGTTAATGGCAACTAGGATTTTAACAACAACGTTTTGGTGCAATAGAAATAGTAGCTTGTTGACACACTATGGCTGCCTGTCTATATACGCAGTATACATGTATATTTACTGCTGCTGTCAATACAATGGGGACTGTCAATTGTGTAGTGGCTCTGTGATGTGTAAACTGAGGACTATGTTGAGAGACCAGCAAACTCATGCCACACATTTAGAACCAGGCCTCTTGTTAAAACTGAATCCTAGTCATTTTCTTTTAAACATTTTTTTTTTACAATTGTATTAATTCCATGTTTCTTTTAATGAATAACAAGCAATATGAATTGTGACAGATGCAAATGTCACTATGCATGTGTATTCACAGACCCCTGCTTTGAGAATTGCGTTTCTTTCACATTGTTTCATGAAGGTAACCAATAGTATGCAGCTTATTATGGGTCAGTTCGTCCTTTGAAGAGCCTCAGCAGGACAACAACACAGCTTGCTTGTTACTATTTACATACTGATGGATTTCAGCAGTGATGTATGTTGACTGGTGGTATGTATATTCAGTTATCAAAATCACAATAATACCCAGAGGTTTACAACATCTTGGATGACAAGTAGAAAAATTGCTGCAAAAAACAACAAGTGATATCTTAAGGATTTTTTCTAGAAGTTATTAAAGTGGCAGAGTCATGACTGACAACCTCCCCAGAGAGGTGCTGTAGATAAATGATGTACAAAGTCTGGCATGTTTGTGAGCAATTTCCTAGACCACTGATCAAAATGCATTGGCATACATGAAGAAAGAGTGAGAAAGGTGAATAGGGACAGATATACATCAAAATGCAGAGGGACAGGTGCAAGACAGAGATTTAATAATGCAATAGCCTTAACGGTACTGACAATGTCATGTCATGGCTGGGCACATATGTTTCGAATAATATTGCCATTGTTCTATCTGACTTGCAAACAGGATACAACCATTCCATAGTAAACCTTACATTTCAATCATAATGCATTTTCCATAGGAAATTTACACGGAATAAAGTGTTAATTCCACACCCTGCTTAATCTTTCTTTAAATCTATTTGACCATATATATCATGATTTTACCAAATATGTGCTATACTTTGCAATGCTTTTATCAAGCTTGGCTATACTTACTGTGCAACCTGTTTTGATACCAGTACAATTATTGTAAATATGTTTAAAAAAATACCATTCAAATAATTAATGATTAATAATTGTTTTACCATAATATGGGAAATATGTATTAACATTTTAATTTGGATGTAATCTATACTTCAGATTGAATACATAGTATTGCAATGTAAAAATAGGAATATGTAATTGATATCTAAGCATTACTAAACTATTAATTATATGTTTTTACTGCTTTGATGTGTGTCAATCCACTACTGATACTGTGCAATGTGCACTGATAGAATTACATAGGATCAATGGTAAAGTATGTGTGAGATCATACATACTGTACTGTAGATCATTCAATGCACACATTTACATTATCAGCAGTGGTTTGTCATACAAGACACTATGATCTAAGGCTTTGTCGGGATTGATTGCTATGGTAAACATGTGTAACTCTAAACCAATTAATGCTGCATTTAAATTAAATCTTGCAAAATTTCCCCAGTAATAAAAACATATAATTGGTTCGGAAGATCATCTTTACTTAAAAAAAAGAAAGATGGTTTGTTGAAACTGAAATACATTCTGAATCCAGTAGTAAAAAAGGTTTCATACAGTGAGGCTTAACTTTATTTTCAGACAGCACACAGCTAGAGAAAATAAGCAGTCAATCACTTACCAGTTTGCCCACGCAGCGCTGTTGCCCAACACTGTCTGCACATTTGTGATGGATGCTCATTTTGCATGCCTTACAGCGCAGTCCATGTTTGGCATTGGTGCCTGCCAAAAATATACACATTGAAATGCAAGTGATCAATTTTTTCCATGTTCGTGGGTCTGCACTTACTCTAAAACATCAAAGATGTTCACTTAACTCATATCAATTACAAATTGGTTACCACTCTTAATGTATTTCATAGGTACAGCTATGGCCAAAAGTTTTGCATCGCCTAGAATTTTAGGATTGAGACATAATTAAAAACTAGGCAAATAATTTAGATATTTTATTTAACGTCATGTAATCAAAGAAACGATATTGCAAAAGTCAATCGGAAGCCATAATAGTAGTATTTATGTAAGATTTCGAAATGTCACATTTTTCAGTTGTTCTCAGTTTCTCGTGAAGTATACGGAAAACTACAAAGCAGTTTGTAATTAAGTATGTTAACGTAACATTATTCGTCAGGTTTCGATGGACTTTATGAAGCTAAATTTGTTAATTATATAGGATGAGGCAAAACTTTTGGCCACAGTGTTTGTAATGTTTTTTTAAAAGTAAGTCTGTCATTGCATATGGAGGTGATATGCACAGATATATCATATATGTTAAATACTTTGCAGTGTAAAAAAAAATACTTGGTGCATCTGGAGTACTAACATTGAGGAAAAATACCGCATGTCAGTGAAAAGGCAAGCATCACTACAATATGCCAGTGATATCCTCTGAGATCAAAGATACAGGCATGCTTTTCATCTTCAAATATTCACACCAAATCAGTGGCTAAGATCAAGAACGTCTTAACTTACAATCGAAAGTGTTGATATATGGACCAGCCATAACATATTTCTTCATCTTT
The DNA here is from genome assembly GCF_017654505.1 of Polyodon spathula. Lineage (NCBI taxonomy): Eukaryota > Metazoa > Chordata > Actinopteri > Acipenseriformes > Polyodontidae > Polyodon > Polyodon spathula. The sequence goes on from NC_054537.1 coordinate 61,889,300, forward strand.
TGAATTTTGTGGTTACAATGGATTTTCCACGTCTCCTTATTAAACTGTGTTGAAAATAAGTTGTATTTTAAAACACAGAAATTATGAAACGAGTGTAATAACAGAAAGTGTGATTCTAGATTATTTTTCAAGTTAAGTCATGTCTTATTGTTATGGCATAGTGTATTATAGGGCCCAATGTTCTTGCTCTCAGCCAGCGAAATGGTCTGCGTTGGCACTTCAGTGGTTCAGTTCTAAGTTTCACTGTTACACAAAGCCAGGTAAAAAAGGTATGTGTCATTGGTAGAAGTGCTGCAATGGACTAAAGAGATAACTGCAGTCAAGTGGTACAGTATGCACTCTGTATGTCAAGGGGGAATCCATTACAGTACTAAAGTGGTAACATTTACACATTATAACCAACGGTATCAGTTCTGGATCGCTACTCTAATAAGATCACTGTACAATATTTGTTCCAAATTCCTTTTGCTGCCATTGCTGGTAACACAGTGGGCCACAAATGGTCTGCTAGCATTTCTCATTGTAAAATACTGGTATTATAATGGTATTTCAATAGTCTTTTTCAAAATGTTTTTGTTAGGGCAAAACAGACAAAGCCAACTGTTTTAGCAAGGACCTCCATCTTCTGACTTTTATCTTTCTAGTGCCACCCATATTTTGGTATTGATTTTTGTCTCTATACCAGTTTGTAAAGTTTCTCCATTGTATAGATGTATAGTTTCCCACAAAACTTGTGTTTGTTTTGTAAGACTAGTCAATTACATTGTCTTTACCAAGAATTCAATAATAGTGCAAATCTAATACTAGTTTATAAAACATTTTCCAAACAGTATCGTCACAACCAAGTTTAATTTTCTTTGGTTTACTACAGTATGTGCACAGCTAGGCTTCAATTTTGTGACATTGTGTTTGAAAGTAAAAATCGCTAAATTCTGAATTTTCCATTTACTAACAGAAATGTGCGCCCAGAAGCAAAAACTACGAGATCACAGTGAAAATAATCCTTATTGTAGAAAAGGCAAACATTTTTGAAAAAAAAAAAAAGTTCAGATGGAAATGGAGCCAACATTTGGAATTATAAATTCATAGCTGTTTTTTTTTTTTTTTATACTTAACATACTGTTGCAAGGTCTGGCAAACTACTTACTGCTGTTTTTTGGGGGGAACAGAAAAAAAACTTAATAGTATCCTTTTAACCAAAGCCAGTCCCTCAAGGGTTTTATGGAAAAGACTGAATTACAGTTCCAAGGTTATGAGGGAACTGTTTCCAGTGTAAAAAGGGATTAACATATAACAGATCTCACTATTTTATAGATGAAAGACAAACAGGAGCCTTTTTGGAATCATTTGGTTTATGCACAGTAGTGTATATCTTCAACTCTTAATCTAGAAGTGATGTGGGGCAGGTGATCTGCACATCACATATTTGCATTCATTGTCAACATAGGGATCTATTTCTGTTAGATTTGACTGTTTTTTTTTTTTTTGCTTTCTTACATTTGCTCAGCTCAGTAGCTATTTCACATTTCACAAAGCTATTTCACCTTTGACATATAATTGAGTGATGGTGTGGGTAAGTCAATAATAATAAGTTTGAGTTTAGTCAGTGATGCTCTTGGCAGCAGCATTACCCGAGTTTGGTTTATAACAGAAGTAATGAGTTTGTTCAGTAATACCCTCGGCAGCAGTGATTACCTGAGTTTGGTCAGTGATGCCCTTGGCAATGGTCATTACCTGAATTTGGTCAGTGATGCTCTTAGCAGCGGCATTACCCGAGTTTGGTTTATAACAGAAGTAATGAGTTTGATCAGTGATGCCCTTGGCAGTGGTCATTACCTGAGTTTGGTCAGTAATATCCTTGGCAGTCATTATCTGAGTTTCACCAGCCTCTCGGATATCTATTCGGCCAAACAGAATATTGCTAGTATGGCCGTTTTTCCTCTCTGCTGAGCAGCGAGATTAGTCCATAATTAAATTTTAGATTAATCCATATAATCCATATATATATATATATATATATATATATATATATATATATATATATATATATATATATATAATACACACACACACACACACACACACACACACACACACACACACACACACACACACACACACACATTCTACGGTCAAAAGTTTTAGAACACCTCAATTTTTTCAGTTGTTATTGAAATTTACGCAGTTTAATGTCTCAATGTACTCTGAAATTAAAGTATACAACAAATAAACAATTGGAGATAAATAAGAAATCATGGAACCGTTTTGTTTAACAAAATTGAATCTAAATTTTTGACTCATCAAAGTAGCCAACTTTTGCAGATACAACAGCCGAACACACTCGTGCATTCTTTCTACAATGGAAATCAAATAATGTTCGGAAAGTTCTTCCCAACACTGTTGCAGAAGTTTCCACAAATGTGTTGCACTTGAAGGTTGCTTTGCTTTCACCCTTCTGTTCAGTTCATCCCAAACCAGCTCGATGGGGTTTAAGTCTAGAGACTGTGCTGGCCATTTCATGATTTGAAGCCTACTGTTTTGTTCTTTTCTTCTAAGGTAGTTCTGACATAGCCTGGAGGTATGTTTTGGGTCATTATCTTGCTGTAGGATGAACCCCTGACCAACTAGGCGTATACCAGAGGGTATTGCATGGTGCTGCAAAATGCTGTGGTAGCTGTTTTGGTTGAGGGTGCCACTCACTCTGTGCAAGTCGCCGACTCTGGATCCAGCAAAAGAGCCCCAGACCATCACGCTTCCTCCTCCATGTTTGACAGTTGGTGTCACACACCGAGGAACCATACTTTCGCCTACTCGACGGCGTTCAAAAACCCTGCGTGATGAACCGAAGATTTCAAATTTTGATTCATCGGTCCATAAGACCTTCTTCCAGTCTTCAGTAGTCCACTGGCGGTGCTTCATGGCCCAGGCAAGCCTCTTTTTCTTATTTTGCCATCTTAGCAATGGCTTTCTTACTGCCACTCGACCTGTCAAACCTGCAGCTCGAAGTCTTCTCTTCACAGTTGAAACTGAGACTTGCTTACTTCGACCAGTGTTAAGCTGTGCTTGAAGCTGTTGTCCTGTGTGCCACCTATCACGCAAGCTGTTGACTCTCAGAAACTTGTCTTCTGATTCTGTTGTGGCTTTGGGTCTGCCAGACCTCATCCTGTCAGAGTTTCCTCCAGTTTCCAAGTGCCTTTTGATGGTGTAGGAAACTGTACTCACTGACACCTTGGCTTTCTTTGCAATTTCTCTAAAGGAAAGACCTACACTTTTAAGGGTTATAATGGTCTGTCTGTCTTCCTTTGTTAATTGCCTTTTTCTCGCCATTATGATAGCAATATACTACTTCCTACAGTACAATACTGTCCAAATAATGCTTAAGAGGGTGTAGTAACACAGTCTGTTCCAACACTGCTTTTATACAGACAGAGGGTTTGTAAGTAATCAACAAAAGTTGGGACACCTGTAGGAATTGTTAGCATCAACTTTCAAGGCTTAATTTACTTCCATTGCTGCAGAACAGCTGTAAGTTGTTAACCCATTACTTGTTCCCTGAAAAAGACCTTTTTGTATAACTCTAAAATGTACATTATTTTTCAGTTTTTGGTAACCTAAACTTTTTTTTTTTAACCTCTGGCAGTTTACTGCTTACCTTTGTACCATTTCAGGTTATTCACTGGACTTGAACTGCTTAAATTTCAATAAAAACTGGAAAAATGGGGGTGTTCTAAAACTTTTGACTGGTAGTGTATATATATATATATATATATATATATATATACACACACACACACACACACACACACACACACACTTTTGGGGGTTTGGGTCAATATTTATTTTGTTCTTGCCTCTGCCACAAAGTGCTCTTGCCTTCCAGACTCATCCCCTGACTCCAACCACAAGACGCTTTCTCCAAAATCCAACGCTTCAAAAACTGGCCTCAATCGCCAATCCAGTCAACCTATCAGGTCCAGACTTCCAGAGCTTAATTCCATAAAATGACCTTCCCAACCACCTATTCTCTTTAGCCAGTAGGCTCCTGATTAATTCCTTAGCCCCCCGGACCCTTGCTTCGTATTCATACAATACAGTTTGAAAATCATATCTCCACTTCTGGACAGTTTACCATCTCTCCTGCCACACCAAGTCTTCCGATCAGTTCCTGGTCTTCATTGCACACATGAAAATGGCTGAGAAAACATACCCCTCAAAATTGAGTTTAAAAAAGGCTCTGCAAGCCACTCTTACCTATAACAGCACTCTCGCGCTGTTATAATATTTTATAATACGCATGCCTTTTTTTTAAGCTAGGTTTATGTCTTTATTTTGATTCTCTCTGGTAGACATTTCTCTAATCATCTTATACTTACCTTCAAGTGAATGAAGGCCAGTTATACTGAATTGCATTAGGAAATACAAAACTGAAAATAATAATAGGTAATTAATGTACATTTTGCTTTGGCAAAATTTCTGGAATTACATTAAGCATTAATTAGGCAATTGGATTGTAATAATAATAATAATAATAATAATAATAATAAATAATAATAATAATAATAATAATAATAATAATAACAGAGCTTAGTGTCTGCTGCATTATGCAAATAACAATGTATAATCAGGTTCATAATATGATATACTAATTAGTCTGTAGCTGCTATATTAATCCCTTCATTAACATCACTCAATACAATATAACTGCAGCAGAGCCTTAAAACAACATCATTCAGATATATACTCCTGTCATTAATATAGAATCCTTTACTTTATTGTGAAAAACTGAACAGCTCTTTTTTAAAACCGATAAAAAAAAAACTGTAAACTATGTATAATGGAGATAATAATACTTACATCTGCATACGACTCTTAAGGCTGCCACACACCAGATGTGATGTGATTTTTTTAATTGGCGAAGAGATACTTCGCAGCAACATTACCATACACACCAGAAGCGACACAGAGGCGATGCGACAGGTTTGAAAAATGCCTGATCTATACAACTATTAAAAATGGCTATTGACCAATCTATGGTACATATTTGTCAACATGATGTGGAAATTAGGAGTGTCTTCTCTGATGGTATTTCAACACATATGGCAATAAATCATACATACCAGGCTTATCCAGTTCCATATATAGTCTTTCAAATCTATTATTTTTCCTCCATCATTTTGGATACCGCTTCACTTTTTTATTATTAATTATATGACCAACTGTGGTACTTTTATATACTTTTAAAGACAAGAAATACAAATACAAATAGGTTTTTATGGAGGGCAAGAGTGTATACTGAGCATCAATAGAAACTTATCACTTATATTTGAGCATCAAAAGAAAGTTATTATTAAAAAAGGATGTTTTCTTCTTGTATCCTGGCACATTCCTCTTGTAGTGCTTGGATAAGCATCTGCCTGTTCAGTGGTCTCTGAGCCTTAGAAGCCACATGTCTCCCAGTTGGTGGCCTATTATTGACAGAGTGTGTCTGGTTATATCATCTCACCAGGTTTGAAATTGCTGGCTGTGAGCACCCAAGATGGCAAGCCACAGTATGCGGCCCTAGTCCAGTCTCCAACATGCCGATTGCACAAAGGCGCTGTTCTCTTGACAGACGTGGCATATTGGTGTTTTTCTGTAATTTTCTTTATTGCTTTTATTCAAGTTTGCAATTCAACAGCTGAAATCACTCCACGTCCAGTGTCCAATCAACTATCTCACTAATTAGGTGATTAAGCGCAAATGCTTCAGTCATAGTCACTCAAGCGCGTAGTGGTCAAGGATGAATAATCGAGTGAGTAAAAATAAACCAAAAACATTTCTATGTCTATATGCCTTTTTTTTTTTTTTAAATAAATGTGTTGTGGTAATAATTGTGGTAAGTTTCTTTTGATTCTCAGTACAGATGCACTGCTGTTTAGATCTATGAAATAGGCCTCTTGGTCCTCAGTGTTTTCCTAATGTTGAATGAATCTCCACCACTAATTCAAATCAGGACTAATCAAAAAGCTAAACTTTGAAGCCAGAAATAAATGTGAGCTGGTTTAGCAAATCAAGAGGGTCAGGCCAGGGGAGATTGAATGTTCATTTCTTAACTGGATAGTTAAGCACAAATAGGTTGAACAGACTTGTATCTACTGCATGCTGTTCTGTGATCATTATATTACTGTTAGGATGCAGGGGTGCAAATCATTTTGAAAATTGGTGCTAAACTGGTGCTAAATTATCAAACCCCACCTTAATAAAGCCCTCCTCCCCCTGCACTTCAATGAGTTTTTAGTGTTAGAATTAGGTAAAAAGTGCACTGTGAAGACTTGCGACCAGTTTCTGCGCTTAAACTTCCCACATGACACAAACCTTCTCTCCTGTGTATGTGGATGAATGTGGGTGGGTCATGTGAGTAGTCCTGACCCAATGAGAAAATGTCATCATCTGTGGTTGCTAAGAAAAAAAAAAAAAAAAAAAATGTTTACTGGTGCCAGACTCTTCTGTTGCTGGCGCTATATGAGGTACCTTGGTACTAGAACTAGCACCATAGAGCCGAATTTGCACCCCTGGGATAGTATTTCCTCTAAATGACATGTGGAGAGAATTTCATCATTCCTTGGATGAAAATGGGCTTTTAATAAGCCATGCAAATTTGTAATGAGCCTTTAAATCCCCCTGCTTAAAATTTATGGTACCTTTAAAACATCTGAAGTACTGCACTAGTAGTAGCATGTTTACTCAAAAAAATAGCTTAGAGTCAAACAAGTATGAAAGTCCTCTGTGTAGCCTTGTTGGTTCCCGTTGGTGGATAAATCAACTTGACTGCCATAACCAGGAAATTCATCCTTTTATTTATCCTACTGAACAAAGTCCTTAATCCAAGGAGAAAGTGCTCCACAAATTACTTCCAACATGACATTTAGTTAACTATGTTTTCTCTTTGTTTCTGTTTTATTTTTTGTGAAGAAAAGCTAATGTGCCATCTCTCAGATCTCTAGGGCAGGAGGATTTATAATTGCAACAGGGACAGCTTCAAAAACCCAACTAGCAAAATCTGTTTTACTAATTTGCAAGATAAAAGCTGCCTTGTTTATTGTATCGACCATTTCTTTCAACCGACTGCATAAGTTGAATAAGTTATGGTGTGCATTCAACACACCCAGAGCTTTTATGTTTGGGAAATCATCTGGGATTAAAATTTATCAGAATGAATTGATCTTGTATTTATGAAGCTGAGTTTATTTCTCTGTGCATCAATGCCTCGCTCAATGAAGTTTTGAAAATAATTAATTTGAGGACCTTCATAGGGACGTTGATAAAGGCTCTGGTGACCAAGCTTGAACTGGACACAGACACCTAATTATAATGTTTTTTAACCAGCGAAAAAGCTGAAATTTAGAAGGTTTCTTTGTTGTTTTAATGAATCCACTAGAGATGTGCAACAGTCATTCTGCCCCCTCTGTAACAGTTAGTTAAGTCATGGGAAATCATTATACAAATTCACAGTTTTAAAGGAGACAGTAATTACAGCTGCAGATCCATAGTTTTTCAAACCACCTTACCTCATAATTTTAGCTTCTACATTGGTTGAACTCGACATCAAAGCAAACCATTCATTATTTGGATATTGATGTTGGAGATGTGGTTTACCATTAATGATAAAGCAATTGAGTTCCTTTTGTATGCAGGTTCATTATATAAATAAATATATGTCCATTCATTCAGGCTAAAAAAATAAATAAATACATAAATAAATAAATGTATTTTTTAACAAACGTGGTATACATTTTATATATTTGTTTAGTCCTACGCACCAATCCAAAACCTGATCGCTCTTGCGAAAAATATATTTAATGAAATACGGACGTGAGAAAACACACACACACTCACAGACATTTGGCAACATCTGCAGCATTGTGCTGCATTATCTGTCACTATTATGAAAGCATGCCAAATTTTTTACATTAATTTTTGTAAAAATCCATAGTGTCCTGGCTTGTGTTAGCACTGTGCCACCAACTGGCATGGTGCTGCCCAGAGCCCTGTTGTGTACAAGGATGTATAGTAACTGCACAAAAAATTAATAAATAAAACTTAGGGTGATAGAACATCAAAAAACCAACGTAACACTGTCGCCAGGCTCAGTACCAGTACATATTATTATACAATAAGAAGTCGAATGAAATGCTGTCCAGTGTCATGGATGTAGGAGTGGCAGCCATATTGTTTCACGAAACCATTTTAACATATTTGTATTCCGTTGTCACCGGAACAATGACTACCAAGTTTGGAGTCTTTTGGTCAGAGGGTTTTCAAATAAAAGCAGTGTGCTGTTAAGGGTGCTTTTCAGTGAAATCTGCAGCAGCCATTTTACTATTGAATTGTATCACAGCAACTTCTGCTTTGCAAGCAGGTTTGGATGGTGATAATATCTGCCAAGTGTCAGATCAATCACTTCAACTGTGCCAAAGAAGAACATTTCGGGAGGTTTCAAGAACAAATGCGTCACACGGCCATTTCAGTTTAACACCAGTTTCTTAAAAGTCAGTTGTATTGCTACAGTGTCAAGGATGATGCTTGTGAAGTTTCGAGTTAGTCAAGTAAATCGTTTGTCAACTGAGGCAGTTTTAAATTTCGGACGTAAACTTACACCTGGTGGCCATCTTGTTTTATAAAACATAACCATTTTGACATAGTTGTATTCCATTGTTACTGGAACAATAACTACCAAGTTTGGTGTTTGTTTGTCAAACAGTGTTCAAACAGCAGCAGTTTGCTGTTAAGGGCACGTTTCGTTAAAATTTGTGGCAGCCATTTCGACATTAAAATTTATCGCAGAAACTTCTGCTTCGCCAGCTTGATGTGGGTTTGGATGCTGATGATATATGCCAAGTGTCAGATCAATCGCTTCACCGGTTCCCAAGAAGAAGATTTCTGTTTTACCGGAAAATGCTTAAACGGCGCCAACTGCAAGGACGCAGCAACAAAATTTTGACAGCCATTTATCCAGCTTGTTACCTGCCAAGTCAGAACCTGATCATTAAGAACATAAGAACATAAGAAAGTTTACAAATGAGAGGAGGCCATTCGGCCCATCTTGCTCGTTTGGTTGTTAGTTTAAAGTTTTGGGAAGAAAAAATAATAATAAAAAAAAAAAACTAACAATAAAAATAAGCTTCCCAGCCTTTGGCTTGGAAGCCTAATAAGACATACACTAATATTTGATACTGTAAATTATTAATTTTAAATTATTCAGTGTTGTGTGCAAGTGTTCGATATATGAGGTCACTGGAGCGTTGAGGCATGTACTGTTATTTTGTTTACAAGTATCAGATGTTTAGTGTTATTTTTTTGCAATTTGCTTAATACATGATAGCTTTCGACAAGATCAAAGTTGACTATAAAATCCGGTGCTGTGAAAGTCTTGCGATGTGATTTATAGCTGGAATTGAGCAGATTTGGTCGGGCGATAGCAAACCACTCCTCCTTCTCAACCCCCTTGTAGTTAACAAGTGACAGCTGCTTTTTGAAGGGCGAAAAGGGTTTGTTTTGGTTCTGCGAGATTTCGATTGGAATTTTTCTTGTGTTTTATTACCTCAAATGTTTTTGTGTCATTTGGTAAGTGCTAACTTCTGTATATACAAAAAAAATAAAAAAATAAATAAAAATAAATAAATAATAAAAAAAAACATTTAAAACACAGACATTACTCCTGCCTCATGAAACATTATATGCAGTAGCTAATTCTGCTTAATATGTTTAGCCAATTAATTATCCCTGGCTGTAATTATTGGAGTACAATTAACATACATTAAGAGATATTTGAACTCCATAGTGTGTTCATTCTGTTTGATTATCTGTGCACAATGTCAGTGCAGTGCTGTGAACAACACAAGAATACGGCCCATATTCTAAAGCTAGTCACAGGGAAGTAACATGTAAACATAACATAATAAATAAATACAGCAAACAGATTTTCCTGGCAGTTTATCCAAACAATGCCAGTGTTTTCATAGATGGTTAATTCCTGGGAATAATAAAACTTGTGATCTTCTGCCCCTGAAATAAAATACTACCGGCTTGGAAAGTTTAACTGTTAGCCTATAAAATCAAGCTAGGTCCACACCTGAGCTGTGGTGATTCCCTTGTGTAGATGTGGATGTGTCAGTGCAAATACAGTCGCAGACAAACGTATTGGCAACCTACACTTAATCTAAGATAGTTCAAGTAAACATGTTAAACACAAGCATTTAGTGATCATTAGCCACTAATTAATATGACAAAGACCAAAATACACAATTTCTGGTATTTTACCAAACAATCTTTAAAAAAAAAAAAAAAAAAAAAAAAGCACTTAAACAATTTCAAGTATTTGTTCATGACAAAAGTATTGTGTTTTCTCCCAATAAAATGTTTAAATTCTGCCTAAGTTTCAGCTCGGTTAAATATCAAATATGTCTTCAGGTTGGACATCATAGAAAGGTAACGCAGCATATCATTTAAGTTATTTGTGGGTGAACAATATCTAAATAAACAATATACCCTATATACGCTAGTTACAAGCACATAGACGATCACACAGAGACAGACACACCACACAGACACACACACACACACACACACACACACATTTATTTATATATACTACAGTTTCTATAAACCATTGGTTCAGGGGGTTACTATCTTACCAACAATCATGTGGTTGCATACGTCACAGAAGGTTGGCTTCTTGAATATGTGCTCCATGAAGCTGTGTGCCCTGGTGTCCACTTGCTTCTGGGTCTTGGTGGGTGAATAGGTCAGGCTCCCCGACGTGGACAGCTGCCCAGTGCTGGTGCTCACTTTGGATAACAAGTCCACCTGCAGCTTCATGTCACTGTTAGTTCTTTGAAAAAAGTTTTCAACACTCTTACTCCTCAGGCTCTTGGTTTTGAAGGAGAGGGATTTCTTCAGCTTCTGGAGCTGTTGAGGAATCACAAATCAGTCTGGAACATCACCAGATTAACAATGACTAACATCGCTTAAAGGCCAGTAATTATATCAGGTAAAAAATGTTACTGTGTAAGAGCAGGAAAATTGGTAATTACCCAGTTATTACAGTGTAATTACATGGCTATTCATGCTCTGTGCTACCAGCTGTCCAATAGAGCTGCATGAAACGGTCATCAGTCACACTTCTACTGTTTTAAAGACATTTATTTACTAAATACAGTGTGCCTAATTCTGGGTGTTTGAACCTGCTTTACCATTCCAGTACAACAACAACAAAATACAATACATTTCTGGAGTACCTATGTGGATGATCCGTTTTTACTTTATAGAAGAACAGATACGCTGAGCTGGGCAGATGATTCAGAACCAAGGGAACACCTGGTAAAGCACTTGAAGGAAACATGGAATTAGAAAATCAAAAGGACTATCTGGCAAAAGTGATGGATGAAATTTCTTGGATTGGCTAAACAGTCAAACAAGACTTTTATCCTGCAACAATTTAGCGAGGAACAGTTAATCAAGACAACAGAGGCAACTTTAATGAAAACACAAATGTTTATGAAAAATATCATTGCACAGAACTAAATTATTCAGATCACTAATATTATCTCTCCGTTTGTCCATGATAAGGCAATAAGGATGTATGCATACAGTACTACCACTACTAATAACTAAAAAATAACTGTGATTCAATTTCCAGTATTATAAATTCACAGAAGAAAAACCTTCAAAGCTACAGGATGCAATGCACAAGTAAGAAGGAGAAGTTACTCTTCATTGTTCCTCTATCAATCAATGAAGACTTTATTTATATAGCACCTTTCATACAAAAAGTATATCAAAGCGCTGTACAGATGAAAATCTAAATACAATTAATGTGTATAGGAATTAAAGAGAAGAATTTTCAGTTTCAGTTTAAAAAAGCTAATCTAAAAAAGTAAGTGTTCAATTTTGACTTAAATTAATCAACTGATCTAGCACTCCTGATCTGAGCACAATCTGGGCTTCATAGAAATGTTTTCAAATTTCTATGAAGTCCAAATATGAGGATCATTTGGGAACTGGTAAACAACAAATATTCTTTGACAAGTTTGAAAAAAACAAACAGTCTAAAGTAATTATGATTCAGTCTAAAACCTAATTAGTAATCATAAGATTAAGAAAATACATGTCCACTGAAGTAAATCAAAGAACAAACTGAGCAAAGGGACATTCTATTTTCAAATTTAAGAAGTTAAAAAAAAAAACACGATACCCTGGTGTATCATGAGTTTAGTTGATTTTTATAAATTATTTAGTCCTTCTCAGCTTATCAGAACAAACAGCACGTCTATTTTTGACCTAAATGTACCACTAATTTATGCAATAAAGCATTAACAATACATATTATAATCCTGCTCATCCTTTACAAATCATTCATCCATTCAAATCATGTGACAATGTGACTTTTCAACTCTGCTAAGCTGCTAGATAATTAACAGCGGCGTCAGTTAAGTGTCCTAAGCTGAAGACATTTAACAAAGTTAATTATCTACAGGTAATGACTGCTGAGGAGTGTTATATTTTTGTCTTAAAAAATGAGATGCTGCTTAATGTACAAATTACTGAAATTGTCTCAGCACACTGCACGGTACACTGCTTGTCTATCAAAGTGTTTTACCGAACAAGGGGATAAAAATGTCAAGACTGTCTCATAATTCTCTCAGTAATAAGAGTCAAAGGTACAGGGGATGAACATGCTCTCCAAATGAACATTTCAGGACCTAGACAATACATTATTTATAAGCAGAGGCCACTGCAGGAGGAAGTCAATGAGTTAGGTGTCTTGGAAACCGCAGCAATATGAGAAAAAAAACAACAACAAAAAAGACTGATATTTCTACTTGAGGAAATATGTTTTAAACTGAGACAAGGTGCAGGGTTTGAGCAATAATTTAATATTTTTTGTCTCAATTATTTATTGTACTGAAAATATATTTTCGATCTTCATTTTTCTGGCAGACTGTTATCTTGAGCTGCAAAAGAGAAGAAGCACTGCTACTGAGAGATGTTGTAATCCTTTCTCTCTCTTCTTTTATACAACCTACTTTTTTTACCTAAGAATTTGTCCATAAAGAGATTCTGATGATTTTTATATCCAGTATTTAATTAAAAGTATTAACATAGGCTACAGGATTTGTATTTTTTATTTTCAACAGCAGGTTTTCCTTAGTAAAATTTTAAAAAATGAGAGACATATATACAGACAAACCTGAATCAATAGAAGAATGATGGCAGGGGTGGTGAATATAGAAAATAAGTTAGTCCTAATTGTAAATAGAAAAAACATTTGGGTTCTGAGCATTTAAGAAATATTATACTGATAAACTGAACTAGATTGAAATAAATTGTGTTTTTTAGGGGAGGTGGGGTACACTTTCAATGACCCTTCTAAAAAAAAACCATTTTAGTACGTTGTAATAGCCCTTTACTAATTGGTCACTGTACCGCTAAGTACAGTACAGTATATAGTTCATATAGTGCCATATATAAGTCGTACTCTGCTAGCTGCGAGGAGGGCGGAGCGCTATGCAGACATGCCTCGGGTGTATCCGGAGTAACGTGGGTTAACTAGTGGGATAAGTACCTGACTCTGAATAGTTCACACCTAGGTCTTTGTAATTCACTTTGGATAAAAACATTTGCTAAGTGACTAAAAACTAAATATATTATGTTACAGAATGGAACTGAAGAGCTTCAGCATTTGACTACTAAAATAAATGTTCTCTGCGCTTGTACCCACAATCCATGTCTGAACTCTCTATACTGCCTTCTAGCCTGGATTAACATCAAATCTGCCTGCTCGTCATTACATCGCCATGGTGAACTCAACCAGGTTTTGAACAAAAACACTATAGTAAATGCTGTGTTTGGATTTCCAGATGAAATTGTGTGGAATCTGACTAAGAAATCTGCTTCCTCGAATGATCAAACTGTTTATTTATGGAACACTTTTCCACACTTAATAGTTCACTTGTTAATCAGTGCAATGATTAATGTCACTGCCATAAATTATGACTCATTACCATGTAGTTTTGGTCCTACTTTAAAGTGCAACTAAAACTAGTAAAAAAAAAATAAAAAAAAAAGCTTAGACACAGGTTTGGGTATTTAAATATCCTTCTCGTTTCTTGCTCCAGGTGACTATGAAACAAAGACCAGACACGGATTCACTGGAAACTATTTTGTATGTCAAACTTTGTAAATGTACTTTTTTTTTTCAAAAGCATAAACACTAAACATTAGGAATTATGCAGCTAGGTTAATATTAGGAATCAAACAGCTAGTTTGATAACCTAACAACATAAAACATCTTAAAGGGAATTACTAGGAAAATCCAAATATCTGAACACCCCTATTTTTACTGTAACCAGTCCCATTATCATTCATCTCTAAAACTGTCATTTCCTGGCTTTGAAAATTCATGACAATGTGACTTCTCAACTCTGTTAGGCACTCTACATATAACTAAATAGAGAGAGTAGGTGGAGCTGTCAAAGTTGAAAGGTTACATTGTCATAAGATTTGAATGGAATGAGGAAGGCTGTTAGTCCAAGCACATAAAATTCTCCAGACACTGAAGCTCAAAACTGATTTAAAGAAAAATTGTAATCACTCAATATTGGAGCAACAAAACCAAGAGCCACTCAAACTCACTGCAAACACCATACCATAGAAAGGTAAATACAAATCAATAAAAAGGCATTTTCCTTTCCTGCAGAATGCTAACAGATAAAACAAAACAAAAAAAAAAACTGGTCTTCAAAAGAGGATATTCACCCAAGCCAGTCATTATAGAGCATCATTGATAGTTTACTGGCTTCTTATCACTGGCTGAGGGTGCTGAGTGTTTGCTTACCCTCCTGTCCAGCACCCATTGTGGCAGATGCATGATAACAAGTTCCAGTGGATGTTCAACCCACTCTGCCTCAGAGCATGTTGTATGCTGTGTAAATATCCTGACTATTGACAGGGTTATCATCCCTGAAAGAAGCAGCTGTCCGGTGTTACATTCTGAGCATGGTATAAAGTCTGATAATGTTGGCTATCCCTGCCAGTGCCAATGGAGACAATTATGTAGCCCTACCCACTATTAACCCCTTCAACTCCAGATGTAGAAATGAAGGTGCATGCCAGTAATAGATTTTGAAATAATTTTAATTGCTATTATTACCCCTGAAATGGCTATAAAATACTATTAGAAAGAAGATAAAACATAAATCATTAAATTATATATATATATATATATATATATATATATATATATATATATATATATATATATATATATATATATATATATTGTAACAGGGGGAGATCTGTGCTGACTCTGTTGGCGTGTTCACGGGCTGCAGGAAGAGGGCGGCAGTCGTCCAACAACCGCCTGTGAGTCATGGCAGTGACACGGGGAGGTGGGAAAGTGGGTGTGTGGACTTTCCCCCTCTCTGAATGGCTGAGAGGCGCGTCTTGGGAGATTGTTAGCCCTATAAATTAACGCTCTGTTGTTTCCTCAGATCTGCCCTGTTAAACGCGCCGAGAGTGCGGAAGCGCTGGTCAACGACCGAGAACCAGTGGGAGAGAAAGAAACGGAGGTTCAGAGCGAGACATTGAGGGCGGGGAACCCTTGGGCAGACCCCTGATTAGTATATCAGAGCAGGCTAGTGAGCCGGCAGTGTAGGACGGTGATCCGGGTCGCACGGGCAGCGGCGACCGGGATATCGCTGCAAAGTGCAGCACCTTTTCTTTGTAGTTTTTGTTACTGTTTTATTTTCCCTGTTTCTTTGTGCCTTCTGTTTTGAATTATTGTTTCGAAGCACCTGCAAGGGCGCCGGTATTGTGTACCATCGCTTGGTATGCCCGTGGTTCTGTTTACCATCGTTGGTAAATCAGACCACGGACCCACAGCGCCATCTGCGGGACTAAAGAAAAAACAGCACCCTGAAATAAAACTGGGCACCTGTGCGGTGTTGCCAAATTCACCTGTCTGTCTCCTGTGTCAGTGAATTACCCACCACCCTTCCACATATATATATATATATATATATATATATATATATATATATATATATATATATATATATATATATATATATATACACTGCTGTGCAAAAGTCTTAGACATGTTGCATTTTTCTACTCTGATGCATTATGAGTAGGCTTGCTACTTTTCGATTGTAATCAGTAAAGCTGGTTAAACATCGAATTCCCCAAAAATATGAGTTTGACTGAAATACAATTATATACGATAAACGTCGGTAAAACCACTCGCTATTTTTTATTTTCTTACCAAAAATAATTATTTAAAAAATCATCTCGTCTGTGTAGTTTTTACATTTGCCGTCTGTCCCGTCTCCATTCCGCTCTGAATGGCTAGGGGTCACTGTCAGTCAAATCAGTGGTTCCTTAATAGGCTAGTGTAGTTTCACCCTCAGTCATTTCATCCTGTCCTGACAGATCTCATTGGCTGAAGCAGCGCTAGAATGCTCTCATTCGTTTAAATGACTGTCAACCACCAGATCGACTGTGCACTTTCATTTGCCAGGCTGCTCATTTCAAAGTTAACTTAAATTTTATATCTCTCTGAATATGCTTCATGCCCTTAAGTCATTGCAGTATCCATGTTTGATTATGAGAAAATGCCACACATGAACTTAAAAGTTTTATATGATGATACTATAGAGACATTAAAGGATTTTGCAAGGGTTACTGTTGCTGCTAAAATAATCATACAGTAGTTTTTATTGTTAAATTAAAATTCCACAAATTCACAACTCAATCATCCTTATTATAAGCACATACCTTGATCTCTGCCTTAGTTTTTACTCTGGAGTCAAAAGCTAAACTCCAGCCCTGACTAACAAAAAATGACCATACCTAAAATAAACTCATTGTCATTGTGTGGCAGTGTGGCAGGGAGACTGCTGAGGCAGGGGGTTGTTTATGTGGGGAGTATTGGGTGGCAGGGAGGGAGTTAAAATCCTCCCTGCAAACACATGTAGGAATGTGGCTGGAGCTGTCAATTGAATACATGTTTAAATAATTAATTGAGGCTCCAGCCACAGGTATAGAAATAAGGTGATCACGGGTGGTGAAAGGGTTAGTGTGTTCAGAGGCGCAGCGAGAGACGGTAGTGCTGAGGTAAAGAGAATAATATAGGCTTGAAGTAAAGTGAATTGTGTTTATTGCAATGGGATTGTATTTCAGCCTGGGGTCGTAATACTCACGCATGCACACATACACAGCTGCTTCTAACATATGATCCTCCTTGAATGCCAGGGAGACTCGGTCTGCTTGCTGTCATTGTTTTTTACTGGCGGATAGTCATGCTGACTGTGCTGAAGCTGGCAAGCTAACTGGTGGAAGTTTACATTTTACAGTTTACACAGATCTTAGATCTTAGACCATTACGTATTCCACCAAAAGAAACTGTCAGAATAACTAATGAACCAAACTAGTAGATAGAGTCCCGCTGTGTTTTCCACCGCTTTAGAAAATACTGAAATCGGTGGGAAAAACAGGGGTGCAGACAAAACAAAAACAACAAAAAAAAACTGATCGAAATAATGTGATCCTCCAGCAGATCTCCTTTGAAAATAACCCCCATTATATCATTAAATAACACAAAAAAGACTAAAAGCTACAAAAGAGACATGCACATCTTTTTTTTTTTTGGTAATTAAACCTTAATCTATTGAAATGCTTCAGTCCTGGACTAGATTCTCTTCATCAGAACTGAACGTATTAAAATGTGTGATTTGCATGTTAATGAGGCTACTACCACCGTTTTTGTGACATAATCTTTAATTAACTACAATATAATCCAAAGTGTATTTAGCACCCATTGAATTTGCACCTATTGAAACACTAAAGTTAATGCAATCTAATATCACATTACCAATTAGAATAAAGCTAAAATATGTTGATGCAATATTTACCAATTAAAGATTTATGACATGTGTTTTAACATGTGGCTTATAGTTTCACAGTAATATGGTAATAACTATTATTGATTGAAGAATAAACATAGTAGACACATACCAACAATTGTGTAAACAATGTTTAAACATTAGTTTTGCTGCATTGTGACTTTACTTGCTATTACCCAAGGCTACATATTATCCTCACAGTTCAAACCCATTAAATCTTATGTGGCATACTTCAAAAGAGCTATATTGTGAAGCTCAATGAGCCATAGAGCTCAAGAGCTATTCTTTGCACAGCCATGCTATGGTATCAGAAAGCAGACAGTAGTTCTGTTTGTTTGCTGTAGGTGCAAGAGTTTCCCCCACCTTAAAATCTGCGATGAGCACTCTGAGAAGCTTGATTACCATGTTACCACTGACTGACACTTTAAAAAACGTATTCTTTTTATACAGATTTTATTATTGAGTTTAACTTATTCATTAAGTACATTACATCTTTATAAAGTTTGGTGGCGAAAAATAGTGTTATACTAATATTATTGTATAGTAAACATCTGCAATATATCTGCATTTCCAACATGGGGTATACAGCACACTCATAATATGTAAAAACTATTTTAAAATCGTATAAGCTCTTTTAAAAACACCACCATCTCTGGAACCTTTAAACAAATTTGCTAAACAAAATCTGACACCGCGCCTTCACAAGTACATAATATAAAATGCATTATGATGAATTAACCATTAAACTTTTTTTAAAAAAAACACGTACGGTCATGTCAGTTAGTACACAATGTCTATAGTAACAGAGTTATCTGGGCGCACCATATGCACTGGTGACCATCAGGGGCACTCGCCCGGAATAGATATATATATATATATATATATATATATATATATATATATATATATATATATATACGGTATATAAGCATTTTCGTAGCACAAACATTTAAAAGCATCGTGTTTGTGTATGTGGCACAAAAATACAATGTAGTACTCTATTACATTGGAAAGCACAACTCCTACAATATACCCTTCTGCATATATTTGTAATTAAACACAGTTTGTTTATCGGTATATGGAATACATAATTATTATTAACAATATGTTTTACGTCAAAGGGGAATCCTTGTGTCCTGAAAAGGGGGAGCTTGGCTGAGGGAAAACACACGTTACCTTAGATTCCTGTTGACTTACTGTTGATGTCGGTGACTCTGGCTGCTCCGTCTGCTCATGTTCGTTTTTTTCTATGGTGTCTGCATCTTCTAACATGTTGCTTGGTGGAATCATTTTTTGATTTTTGAAAAACAAAACCCAATCACCACACCGACTTGTTCTATGATGCCTCGCCTTCTTAAACGTCCACGAGGTTCTGTCCTTTTTACATTACATTGTGGTTGTTCCAACAGTTCAGTACTGTACCAGGTTTAACTGCTGAGTTCCAATGCCTTCAACTTAAACCCGAAAGCATCTCATTGAAGACGAAATTCCCTACCCACTTCAGAAGCCTGCTTTCTTGGGCGGAGAGACGCTCACACAGCCACTGGAATGGGTTGCTTCTATGTTTATCTTTTCTTTTTACTTCATTAAACTCGTCTTCCAAAGAGGAAAAAAAGTTAAGCGTTTTCACAATCCTGTCTTATTTAATTACTGTTTTCGAAACACACAATGGGTACACTTTAGTTCAGTGACGGGTCGCTTTTTATTTATACCTTTCACGTATTTTATGTTTTTTCCTTCTTTTTTTTTCTTTTTAATAGATATGCTTTGGTTTTGTTATTGCATGTTATTTATTTATTTATTTTAGAAATCCTACCAGTGCTTCTGTGCGGTGCGATCAAGGTTTTCACAACTCCAGCGACTACCCACTTCACTGAGCTTGCATTCTGATAAATTGACCAGTTCAGGAAGGCAGCGACTTTTTTCCTGTGTGATTCTGCCAAATATATGATATAGCTCAGTAGGGAGGGGCTGTTTCTTTGGAAACCGGCAAAAGAACCTTCTGCAAGCACGACAACCTCCCCAAATACTGTAAACTTCAGCACACCCAATTGAGTACCACAGTATTTTCTGGAATATAGTGTTACATAATATTAAGATAAAACAAAGTATATATAACTGTATTGGTATTACATAGAATAATACTATAGTTTATTATCTGTTTACTGTGCAGCATAAAGCATATATTACACGAAGTGATCAAGAAATACTTATAGTCGATTTTTTAAATTGTTATTTTTATACGTATCTTTTTTTATTACTACGTAAGCTAACATATACCGTAGTTGTGTTCAGTTTATATTAGATACCGGTATTTTCTGTAGTACAGTCAATATTACAAATATTGAGATATATTACCTTTTCCACTTATTATATATATATTAACACTTCCACTTAGGTGGTTTTACAATTTAGTGTTCTGTTGTGGAAGGCATATAACAAGAAAATAATCATTATAGAGTAATATAATGGGAGAATAAGCACATAATACCAAAGATACAAATGTAGAAGAATAATACTGCATCAGTCCTACAGATGATGTGTGGGACAATGTTATGAAGTAGGTATAAAGTGTACACAGCAAATTTGCCAGTGTTGGAATAACTATAATAGAGTTAAAATCAACACTAGCCGTGAATATCTTGTCCCAATCTGCATAGTGTTAAAGTGACACTTTCAAAAAACGTGATAGTTTTTAGGTTTTTTTTTTACACTTTCAGTGTTGTATGAACACTACACATTGTTTAAAATCAACACTGAGTGCCACTGGCCGTCGTTTTTCCTTAACACTCTGTAGGACACTCAACACTATATAGTATTGTGGCAATTCATATGTTCCTAGAGTACACTGTAATGTATTAAATGATCAGCGTTTTTATTTTTTCATATTAGAGGTGGCCACACTAAAACCTGTCCTGCATGAAAGTTGTGCCTGCAGGAAAAGGCTAGCTTTTTCAAGCGTCTAAAAAATGTAAAAGAAAACTAAAAAACATAAGATGTACATATACTTTCAGAAAAGAGAATGATACTCACAACATTTCTCCTCATAATAGCCTCAAGATATTCTGGCTTTATTCCATCACTTCCAGTACAGAATACAAAGAACAACTGGACAATGCTCAATATACATTGCTTAAATTAGCATTTCTATTAGGTTAACATTCACCCATTTCTAAAACATTTTAAAGCTTGTGTCATTAATGTAGTAATGATTCAAATGTCACAGTTTCTATTAGCACAGACGTATGTGACATTTGGCCCCCTATTTTAGAGTCAATATAATTGCATGTAAAATGTAGCCAAGAACAACAAATGCAATCAGCATTGTAAGATGCAGTGGTACTCAAATCTGGCCCTCGAGATCCTTTCCAGTCTTGGTCTATAATCCAAGCTGGTCCTAAATTAGTTAATTGCTTCTTAACAGGTTCAATGAATTATTTTACAACCTTGTTTAGCTGTATCCACACTGGATGCGAGCGACGGAAGCGAATAATGCTAGTTTACCTACCGTAAACCTGGTTCTCTGAAAGAGAAGATGTCCACCATCATCGTTATGGGATACACTCCTGCCTATTGGTAGGCGTCACTGAGCTCCTATGGCAAAGCTGCCAATAGGCCCCCTTCCCTCAGTGACCTCCTCGGGGGTAGCCCAGCTAGCCGCATCTCAAATTTCAGCCATGGAGGCACCTCGGAAGAGGGCCAATGGCGTAGCCACACCTCTCGTGGAATGTGTGCCAGCAGTCTTGCCTATAAGCTGCCCAGAGCTGCTTTGTTCTCAGATGCTGTCACTCGGAGTTGGCTGCATGACATGCCTGCAGAGTGAAAAGAAGTGATCAGCTGATGGCACATGCTTCAGAGGACAGGGGTGGTAGTGGTGAGCTGATCCTAAATACAATTGGATTGGGAGAAAAACAGGGTAAAATTAATTGGAGACTACTAAATAAAAAAAAAAAATACAGAACCGTTTACTTTACCTTTACATGAAAGGAGAGCTGCATCTTTGCCATAACCCAGTATTTTCTTTAATGACGTTTCAACCTGTGTCACCTGATCTGAGAGTAGAGTTGCCAACAGGCTCCGGGACTTTAAGGAAAGTCAGGTTTTGTAACTCACCTCTCTAAACTGCAATGCATTCAGTAAAGTGAGTGTGAATTGTGTGAACTGTCGTTAAATTAATTGAATTGTTTTATATAATTGTTTTACATAATTGACCAGGCTCAAAGTGTCCCGAGATTCTGGAGCCTGTTGATAACCCTATTTGAGAGCTATGAAGAACAAATTACCTAAATGCCCTAAAAGAAGAACTGCACACATTGCAGAGATGTATTAAAATGGATATGCATCAGAGTGGATATAGGATCAGGCTCGGCGTTATGGGAAAACAATTCAGTACTCTCAGCCAATCAGCTTCCATTTCAATCCATGCAAGTTCTAGCTTTTTCTTTTTGACTTGCTGTATTTTAAAGTGTAGTGTACATTTATTGGACAGTAAATACTAAACAAAGACACAATTGGTCCAAATTAATCTTATTATCCACAAAAATCAGCCAATCAATACTTTGCATTGACGAAAGCAACCAACCAATTGACGAAAGCCAATCACAGATTGACTGGAGCACAGTCAAAGCATCTTTCAACAACAACAAAGCGAGACGTGGACAGTTGAGAAATATAGCTCTATTCATATATAGATTCAGGAGAGAAAGACGGGCACTATCGCTTAAATAAAACATCTAGGATAAATCATTGTGAAGCACAATAATAATAATAATAATAATAATAATATATATTATTATTATTATTATTATTATTATTATTATTATTATTAAAAAGATGTCTGTTTGCTTCTGGTGTTTGGAAAACCCCTTTGTATAGTCACCTTGTGGGATTGTTTACAAGCGAGTGTGCTTTTTATATTCAGTATTGAATAGTCAGGTGAAAGTAAGCATTATATGTACATTCGTTATTTTGCAGTAATTTGTCATGTGTGGGAATCTGTTTATTGATCTCTGTACAGCGCCTGCTCACTGTATGATTGTATTCGACACCACATTGTTGCTTATGCGGTAATAATAATAATTTAAAAGAAAAAAAAAACTTTTTCCGGAAAGAGTTGTGGTAATTCGTGCTGTGTGGATAGTTCATAATGTTATGTCATATGATTTCTTTATTTATTGTCATCACAGTGAAGTAAAATAGTAGAGAATACAAGCTTACTGATTTGTTTTTTCCAAAATTAACCCGTCCTAAATAAGTGGATGCCCCACCCCACAACTTTCATGCTGCCGCTGGGCCTGTATAGGATTCGGAGTAGGTGTTTAGGCTGAATCCAAAACCAAATCCTGGATTCAGTGCATACCTAGTTGTCAGTACTGGGTCCCCAGTCAAAGTCTTCTAAAGCAATAAAACCATGGACATCTGCAATTTTTGAGTTGCGTCTCAAAGTTGGTGGCTCATCTAAAGGGTTAATTACTTTTACAGATACCCATCCGTCTCCCCATAAAGGTGTTACAACTCGACCCACCAGCACGCTTCTTTTAACAGGTCCAGTAGCTGAAGGCTAAAGCACAACAGTGCTACCAACTGATATTGAGGCTTTGTCTGAGCTTACCCCATAACACATGCTCACTGTGGGGCTGTCTTCCTCAACTTGACCATCTCCTCTCTGTCTGGAATATGATCTCCCCTCCATCACACCAGGTTGGCCATCAAGCTCAGAAATCTGCCACTCTCCCGATCTCACTCTGGTCTGGTGAGAAGCATGTGAAAAAAAGATTGTTACGCATACAATGTGCTTTGGTGCTATGATCACTTCCATCACAAATCTAACAATGATGCCTTGGTCTGGACTTCCAGTTTTGGTTTGGAGATCTGATTTTGTCATTTCCATTTGAAAGAGCCTTTGTGAGCAGTTCAACTAACTTAGTCAGTGTGCCATCCTCATTGGAGGACTGCCTGGCATTAGGCTGTGAATACTTCTCTTGTTCTGATTGTACATTAACCTCTTCTGGTGCCCTGTCTGTTAATTGCTTGCTGACTGGCCTAGTCTCAACAGCAAGATTACTCTGAATCTTTGTTGCACCCTGTGATGAGTCAAAGGGGTTTCGGTCTGCAATTCAGCCTCCCAACAGTAGAAGGCATCAAACCAACTCGGGACTTCCCTTACCAAGGTCTTGTGACCATGACAAAAGTCATCTTTTTGAGGGGTGGCACCTTGGTGAGGGGTGGAAGTACGAGTATGTAAATTCCAGCCACTGGAGTCAAGTGAAATTAAGGATACCTGTCAGTTTGGGATTGGTGATCCACTGACTACCGGGGCGGGGTTTGCAAACTAAAGGGAACGTGCTACTGTGTTCGGGGTTGGTCCTAAGGAATAGAGGCGGGGGAAAAAAGGCTGGAGGGAAGTACGTGGGAGTTTTGGACTGTGTCACGAACGGAGGCCTTACTAACTTGGCTCTTTTCTGTTTTTATTCCTTTTTGTTTTATTTTTGGATTTAAGCAGAGCGCGAAGAGGACTAAGAGGCTTCCGTTCCTTTATTTTTGATTACTCCAGCACTCCCTCCCTCACATCCTTCTTTATTATTTTTCTTTTTTTTTCCGTGTAATATGAAATAAAATTTTAATTTTTACACGTAAATCACTGTCTGGAAAATCCATTTTTACTCACACGCCTCACGCACCCCAATCATGCAATTTACATTTTAACCTTAGTTCCCTTTGGTGGCTGTCTAGCATGTTCTGTACTTCATGAACTGTCCACTTGTCCAGTGGTCTGGTCTTAGTAGTGCTGGCCAGCTGTGGATCAGAGCAGTGTCTAATAAACAGCATTGCAACCTCTAATCTTGGGTCATAAACTTTCCTACCCTTCCTTTGCAAACTGTCAATCGCAAGGCCCATCGATTTATTACCCTAATCCAATAATCAAATGCACTTTCACCTGATTGAGGCAAAGTGGCATAGAAATCAGCTGGAGGAGTTGTGGATGAAATTGCATCACCAAAATTCTGCCTCAGTATGCCAAAGATAGCTTCAGGGTTTGTTTGCAAATCTACATTGCTATTTCTGATTGCAATTGTCACAACATCTTTTGATTTGCCCATTAGTTTTTCCATAATTTGCACATCTAAATCTTTCCTCAGCAGATAGTTTTGCATTATTTCCTCCCACTCAGAAACATTACATTTATCACTTCCATCACCACGGAACGATGGTGTTTCCTTCACATCAGATTTCACAACCAGTTTAGCTTTTGACAAATCAAGTGTTTGTGACTTAGCATGGCCAGCACTACCACTGTTCTCATTTGAACTGCCATAGTTAGGAACATGGGAGCTAACATACTTTGGAGACTTCACATCTTCAATTAATCTATTGTTAATTAACTGGGAACAATTGATTCACCAATTTATTGCCACAACTGCACAATTATTTGTGATAACAACTCCCCAGAAACTCCATGGTTCCCCATTTCACTAGTCAGACTCATTGACTTAGATGTGCAGAAGGTTGGAGAAGACCTTAATATCTGCCACTTTAAACCCTAAAGTACACTATTCACTTGTTGATGCAGCACTGTGAATGTCTGGGATAGTAAACGTTACTCTTAACTCCCTCTAGTAGAGCCTGCTTTGGTGGTATATTCCTAATCCATCCTCTACCCATTCCTAGTATTTAAATCAGCTGCAGCTCAAGGTATGGACTTGCGCCAAAAACGCATAGACTCTACTGCATCAGCCATTTCTACTTTCACAGGCCTCTCACTCCCATGTGCCATCGTACTATCATTCAAAAAAATAATTACACTTATTCAGACCAAAAAAAAAGAATTTGGAATTTTTCAAATCAGTAGCAACAGTGAGGTGACAGGCAAACTGGTTTCTTATTGGGTGCACAATGCTCATAATATATTGAAAAGCAAAAACAAAAAAAAATTAACATCCAAGAATAGGCGAAAACGATGTTGTGCTTCAGCAAAAAGAGACCCCTTAGTCTCAATTTAGAACACCTCTGATTATACGAAACAATAAAACAAATAATGTCTTTCCACAACTGAAAACATGGGTCAATTTAACATTGCAATGATTTAAACACTTCATTAAAAATAAGTAATTCAAATGCCACGTTTCTGTCATCTCCTTTTGCCCCTAGTATGATCAAACTCATACTCATGTCAATTTCATCCACTTAAAACACAGCAAGCTGTGTTATTGGTATTGCTCTAATCAACAAAATGCCCAGGATGCCAACACCTACCAATGGAAAAGACCTGTCACTGAAGACGAAGTAGGCTACTAGGATTTCAAAGATAGTGACAAAAAAATACGTTGGAATGCTTCCTATATTTACTGTAAAAAGAGTGAGGTAAATTAATGTAAATTCATATTTTTTTTTTTGTCTACATAAATACACAAACACTTGTAATGTACTTATATATTTAACAGTTACATTGGTTTCTGGTGAAAAATAAATGCACCTTGTACAAGTCTTACCTTAATACCACTCTGTGGGACATAAAACTTGCATTTTTTTCAATTTTTATTAAATTTTTTACATAACTACAATCGATTTTTTAATATATATATATTTTTTTTTACCTCTGCTTCTGTTCATGCAAGGGGAAAACAAAACTGTGGGTAAGTGATGAAATTCAAACATTTACTGTTAAAACAACACTATAGCCTTGGAATAGTAACACTACAGATTTGGCTGTGTAATGGACATTTGTTTCACCCATGGGTACATTATTGGGAACAAACCAACAGCAGTTATTTTAAAAGGCCCACAATACTATCACATACTATAACATTAATACTACAGTATTTACTTTATATGCATTATTCTTTTTATAACAAGTTACCACAATGAGGCATTGTGACAGAAAGTGAATGAATCCGAGTCAGCAATCTCCCTGCCAACCTGTGAGGGCGCTTTGTATAACAGGAATAGTGTGTCCCTGACTGGATGGTTTGACAGTTCATTCTAGGGTCAGATGGAAGTCGGCCATCCAGGAAGGGGGCAGAGCCACAATACCAGAAGTCATCGCCCTAATGCGGTAGGCGATGTGTCAGTCATGAATTGGAGGATACGTGATTGCACTCTCTACCGAAGGGGGCGGGACAGAAAGTATATCAGGGGATGTAGCCAAGCAATCTGTTCCTCTGTTATGGTTATGGACTGACCGAGAGGCGTATAACCACGAGTGTTTAGTGTTGTACTGTCTGTCTATTAACTGTTGGTATTAGTCATTGTTGGATGGCTAAACTATCTGGGAGCTGTCTTGCCAGCATCAACCCCGGACTGCACTGCACTACTGTTTCACTGTTACTGTATAATTCATCGCTTACACAAGGAGCACTCATTGTTGGGATCCGTGACTGTGTCTGTATAGTGTGCTTTATTATTATTTCAGGACTGAACCCCATGGTTTTACTGACTTTACACATCGCTGTGTATAGTTATTATTGAAAAGCAAATAATAAAGCCGTTTTTCATCATTGAACTGTTGTTGGATTGTTGGTACTGAACACAGCATCACCTCTACACCTGTGCACTACAAACCACTTTGCCACAGGCATACACATTTACATTCTCTATATTTCATTTTGATTTCCTGTTGGTGTTTTGCAACATTTGTGATGTTACTTAGCCTCACCTGTGTGATCTTAATGAGTGTTTCTAAATGTACTGTAATTAATTGCATTTTAACTGCTCAAAATGTGAAAACAAAAACATGTAATTAAATTGAAATTGGAATAGGAAAAATAATAAATAGGATTGAATTGATTGGTTTGGCAACTGATTGACAGCTTTAGGATTGATTGACCAAGACTGGGTTTTGTTAGTTTAATTTATAATTCTTATAGTTCCTGGGAATAAAATATTACAGCCAATTAGTAAAATGTAAAGACTTATTTAATCCCAACACAGTAGGTTACAGGACTCCAGTATACAGAATGAAAATGCAGTTACATAAACTATAAACACATCAGCAATCTAATAAAGAGAAAAAGCACAGTTACCTTTCTCTGGGAGGGCAGAGGCGCACAGGTGACACTGGACCAGACCTTCTGCCACTGCTCCTCTTCTACAGCTTGTTTCCATATTAATTGGTTGAGTTTTACCTGTCAATCCTGTAATCTGCCTATTCCAAGATGCCATCCCCTCATAGCATATTTAAATGTGGTATTAAACAGGTTACCAAAATCATGATTTTCTACATCGCACAGAAACAATTCAGTTAAATCATACTACATTCAGATAATTCAGATCTTCACTTTACATTGATCAAACATTAAATAATGCCAATTGGATAAATTTAGCACAACAGGAATATGCATATATTGAACACTGTTGGCTATCCATCCAGGGACAGGAGAGGTGACAAGTCCGCTCTTTGGTGGAGGATCAGCTTCTGGTCGTTGACCACCATAACCCCGTTGCTGGGTAGATGCTTTGGTTGTCACCAGGGAGAGAAGTATCAGTATCTGCACAACCATCATGAGTCACCTGAAACAACACAATATTCACGTCATCTAAACAGTTTCCATTTTGTTAAATTGTTTCAGTTGATTAATATGATACATGTGACAGGATAACGTTACGGCCCAAGTTGTTACTGGCAGAAATTACAGACTCAATTAGAAGCTGCAGTATAACCCTTTCAGGACCAAGCCTTTTCAGAGGGATGCTCCCCCAGACCAGACGTTTTTTGGCTATAGTTGACTCTCTTCCTATAATTATTCACTCAAAATCTATTTCTTACAGCAGCATCTTAGAAATGGTGTCCTTTTTTCAGAACACTCTGGGGAACATTATAAAGTGATTCAGAAACCGTACAAAGTTTTCGCTTTTTTTTTCAACACAATAATGTTTCACACAATATATGGTGTCCTTTTGTCAATAACACACTAGGGAACATAGTCTAAAGTGATTCAGAAACTGTACAAAGTGTTTCAAAAGCGAAAAAAAAGTTTGTGATATATATATTATCCTATATTATACTATATAATATATATAATATATAATATATATTTCTATAATATATATATATATATATATATTCTAAAGATATGTATAAACATGCATAAAAATGCATTATACTATGACTTTACAATAAATATTTATCAATAAAATATTAGCTATTCATTCCATTATTATCAGTAATAAGGAAAAAACGTCCCTAATGCATTTAGTTCATGAAATAGTATATGCTTATATCCACTTGTTTCTTCATTTTCAATGTTATTACAGCCTGTGTGTGAATCGGAATCTATTTCCATTGCGTCCATTTCCAAATAGCAGGGCGGCTATCTCTGAATAGACCTCAATAAAATCCTACTATGACATCTCAAAAAGCTCAGCTTAGCCATAAAATCTGCACCATTCATACTCTGTTCACTAGGTAACTTTAACAGCGTGCATTTCCACTTTATCTTTAGTTTTCATAACTGAAATGTAATGGGAAGAGACTCCCTGGGTTCCAGCATCTTAAATGCTTTTAATTTCACTAATTTCCCTGATGAGTATTGTGACGAAGAGGGTTTCTCTGGAGAACGAAGTAATGAAGTCACTGGTGTCTATTAAAACTGTGCATTGGCGGCCTTTGACCAATGCAGAGACAACCGGTCTTCCCCACCTCTCTTGGTTGATGTGAACAACATCCTCAACGGCAAAGATACTGACCTTACTATTTCTGATCATCTTGCAATTCTTTTTGAGGTTTGTGACAGAGTCCCTTTAAACAGCGGACTCACAGGTCGGGAAGTTTATGACAGAGAAATCTCCCTCCCGACCTGTGAGTGCACTGTGTAAAGGAACATAGTGCCCCAGAATGGATGGCCTGACAATTCATTTCCAGGGAAAGGGGCAGGTCCGGTCTATTAAAGGTAAGGAAGTTGAAGGCGCTCTATTATATCCACATTTCATTATAAAAGGGCAATTGCTATATAGGGTGAACCCTGCCATGGGCACAGGACAGCCTGTAATACAATTAATGATTCCCCAGCCTTATCAGTCAGAGATCATGAGGCTCCCACGTGACATCTCTTTTTCAGGACACCTCGGAGTTGATAAAACTACAGAACACATATTGGCTTGATTTTATTGGGTAGGACTTTATAATGATGTGTTGAAATATGTAGCCACATGCCCAGACTGCCAGCGAATAGCGTCGGGTCTAGTTCGCCCCACCCCTTTAGTTCTACTGCCAATTATTTCCACTCCCTTTGAACGTATTGCGATGGACATTGTAGGCCTTTTGCTACCTTCTGATTCTGGGTATTCGCATATATTAATGGTGGTAGATTATGTAACGCGATACCCAGAAGCAATTCTATTGAGTGCATCTGTAAAATAACTAGTGCAGATTAAAGCCAGAGTAGGGATCCCCAAAGAGATATTGACTGATCGTGGAATGAACTTCTTGTCTCAAGGATTATAGCAAGTATTTTAAATACAAAAAATACATCTCATCCACACCAATGTTTATCATCCGCAGACAGATGGTTTGGTGAATAGTTTCAATCAAACTTTGAAGCAGATGCTGAGATGTTTTGTAATTCAGGAGCAAAAACATTGGGCAATGTTTCTTCCCTACCTCCTTTTTTCTGTGAGAGAGATGCCACAGTTTGACAAGTTTCTCTCCCTTTGAGCTCTAGTATGGCTGACAGCCTTGCGGGATCCTCGATCTGATGGGAGAGGGATGGGAGGAGCACAGATGCTTGTCCACAAATGTGGTGAAGAATGTGCTCCTACTTAGAAATCATCTAGATTTGCTTGGTCAATTGGCACAGGACAATTTAAAATTGGCTCAGCGCCGGCAAGAGCAGCAGTACAATAAAAATACACAGATTCTAACCTTTTTGTCAGGAGATAAAGTATTGTTGCTCCTTCCCATGTCGGAATTGAAACTGTGTGCTAAATGGCAGGAGCCATATGAGGTGATTTGGGCTACATTAAATGTGAATCATGAAATTAAACAACCTGATCGAGAGGCTCCCAAATGGCGCAACTGGTAAAGGCGCCCCACGTGGAGTGCAGGATGTGCCCTATAGCCTGGAGGTTGCTGGTTCAAGTCCAGGCTATTCCACTGCTGACCATGGATGGAAGCTCCCAGGGGACGACACAAATTGGCTGAGCGCCGCTCAGGAGGGGAGGGCTTAGGTCAGCCAAGGTCTCCTCGTTTGTCCTCTGATGCTGTAGCTCAGAGTGAAAAGAAGTGATCGGCTGACGGCACACACTTGAATCAGCGCAGGGGTAGTAGCAGTGAGCTGAGCCTAAAATACAATTGGAACTTGGGGTGATTGAACCTTCCAGGAGTGAGGTGTGCAGTCTGTTCCACTTCATAACCATGCCTTTTGGGCTACATGGTGTGCCTGCTGCCTTTCAGAGACTGATGGATCAGGTCATTGTGGGTATGCGGCAGCATGTATTGACTATGTGGTTATTTACAGCTCCACCTGGCGAGAGCATCTGGCTAGGATTACAGTCGTCCTTCAGCCTCTAAGGGTAGCACGGCTGACAAACCAGAAACTCAATATGCGAGATTTATGATGGGAAATGAATGGGTAAAACCCGTTGTCACCAAGTTCATGCTTTTATGAACGTGGCAATCCCCAAAACTAAATCCCAGGTGGGTTCTCTGTTTGGGTTGGCCGGTTATTCCCAAAGATTTATCCCTGAGTATTCCACAGTGGTCAATCCCTTAGTCGATCTCACCTCAGTTTGATTAAATGGTCAGGAGAATGTCAGGGGGCATTTGATACTATCAAGCATAGACTTTGCCAGCTATCAAAATCCACATGGTTTACAGATATCTACATATATATATATATATATATATATATATATATATATATATATAATATATATATAATATATATATATATATATATATAATCTATAGACATTAGATATCTGTAAACCATATGGATTTGATAGCTGGCAAAGTCTATGCTTGTAGTATCAAATGCCCCCTGACATTCTCCTGACCAGATTAATATATAATATAATAATATATATATTTATATATATATATATATATATATATATATAGATATATATATATATATAATATATATATAATCTATATTATTAATATTATTAGATATTTATATATATCTATAAATCTTTACAGATATCTTATTTATCCATCTATTTTAAGATATCTGGAAATTATTTAGAAATATCATAAAATGTTTAGAGATATCTCTAAATGATAATTTGGCTTACCATACAGGTTATTAAGGCAAAATCATCAAGCTATATTTCTATGCATAGTGTTACAAATGACTTTAGGGGCCAGGCACCCGGTGAGCTCAAGCAGACACCTGCAGGGGCATTTAGCTTGCTGACATCTCCTGTCAAGCTCCAGAGTGTAAAGAAGCAATTGCCTTGCTGCTCCTGAGCTGTTATAAGAGTTGTTACGGCGAAGGAATATAATTGGCCATTCTAGATTTTGAAGAACATGGATAAAATAATTGGGCACTTTAAATGTGTATGCATAAAAAAAAACAAAAAAAACCATAAAACTACTGATACGTTATGACTTTAGCATAGTATGTGTCTGCTATTGAATTGTGCAGTCTACACTGAAATTTAAGAAGTTAGTGGCTCATTTGTAGCTGATTACATATTGTACTGGTACTATGACAAGATGATTAAAGTCTGAGTCAGTCAATGAATAATGATACTTGCACTTGACCTTTAAAGGGTTGACTCTGGTTCTTGATTCTGACAAGCTGATTTCATGGTTTTGTTTTTTATATGCTACTCTTTTTTCATGAAGGTCTTTTACAAAAACACACTACACCAAAGCTGCATTACAGAATGATAAATATGTTTTCCTGACCACTGTATACTATATTTGAGAGCTTGGCTAGGGAAGAGAGTGAAATTCATTTTTAAATGTCAGCTACATCTTAGGGCAGCCTGCTAAGGCTTTGTACAGGTACTCATCCCTGCCGAGTGGAGCAGATCTGTGGTTAAAATAAACGTAAAACAAAATGCCAATTTGAATGACAATGAATAAATACTTAAAAAATGTATACATGTCAGTACACGATTGTGGCAAAGTGTTTTGCAGTGTGCAGGTGTAGAGGTGATGCAGTGTTCAAGAGAATGATAAACAACAAAGTTACTGGTGAAATGATGGTTTTAATTGTAATCCAAAGTCACTTGACAACAGTAAATAATAATGAGAACTAGCTATACACAACGATGTGTATTGTTCAGTTAAATCCACAGGGTTTAGTCCTGAAACAATAAACACAATCAATCACAGATCACAAGTCCAGAGTGAGTGCTAAAGTGCGAGTGGTGAAATACAATTTATTTGTGAACAGTTGTGCAGTGTTTTCCGGGTTTGGTGCTAGCCTTAAGTGACAGCTCCAGATTGTGTTATCCGTCTAACAAGAACAAACAAGTATTATTAGACATGACAAACAAACAAAACATTCACGGTTATCATTGATGTCAAATCTCAAGGTTTACCTGTGAAATTCACAGTTTTTCACAATGTTGAGAGTCTCACGGCTGTGCAATGGATAAAGTTTGTTATTGTTTGCGAGGCTGCGAAATCCTTTATACATGATACGGCGGTAAATATTCAGATCATTTCTCCGCACTAGTAAAAAAATAATATTACTCAATGCCGCTGTTTTCACATTACACTGCTAAAGTGACGTAGAATAAAATTAAATCTGATCAAAATGAAAGCTCAACCAATCAACATGCAGTTATTATACTGACAGTAACACTGTCCAATAACAGCTAACAGAAACAGAAGCAGCAATAAGAAAGCAAGGAGCATGGACTGTGATGAATCTGGATAGCGACGCCAATTAAGATTGAAGGGACGAGTTGAAAAGTAGCGGTACCCAGTACCGGCATTAAAATAAGTCCTGGTACTGAGTACCGGTGAGTACCGGCAGAACTTCACCACTGCCTTCTAGTCATACTAACACATTTGGCGCAATAGCATTTAGCCATGTAGATCCTTTGTTTTGGAATTCTCTCCCTAGTGATATCAGAGGCACCTCCTCCATATCCATGTTCAAATCGAAGATTAAAACCATGTTATTTGATGGGGCTTTTGTTCTATGATGATGCAAAGAGCCCTGGGACTAAATGTGTAGGGGGCACTATATAAAGCTAAATGATTGATTCATTGATTGATGAACTAATTGATTAATTGATTGATTGAATGATCAATTAATTATTTTTCAGTTGCATCTTTAAAACACAGGATATTGAAGTATTTATGACTAATGAAAACAGTTATTTTCTATTTGGATCCTTTTTGAAAGAAAATTTTTGTAAG
Source organism: Polyodon spathula (assembly GCF_017654505.1). NCBI lineage: Eukaryota > Metazoa > Chordata > Actinopteri > Acipenseriformes > Polyodontidae > Polyodon > Polyodon spathula. The sequence goes on from NC_054537.1 coordinate 61,923,560, forward strand.
TCAGAATAATGTACCAGGTGACAAGGTTTGCCCCCCGTAATGCAAAAACCAAAAAAAGGTCTATAGAAAAATGAACTACATGGTGATAAAGCAGCAAATGTAAAAATTATGGAGTGATGCAATAAATGTGACCACCACTGTAAGCAAGCAAACAAATTAATAAAAGTGGAATGTACAGTCAAGTATGAGACTAATCTCAAAAGTGTATCATCAGAATTGGTGTGTAGAGATACTATGTTCCTTTTTGTTCCTAGTGCCTAACCTTATTCAAATACAAGGCTCAGAAAGACTGTTCCACTGCTTATTACTGCTGTGAGACATCCTGGAAGAGATTGCGTCATCTGTACTGAGGCACCAACCTTAGAGCAGTCTGGAGCGTCAAGGTTAAAGATGAAAAGACCACTAATGTAAGTGTACAACAGAGAACAGGTAACGAGACTAACTTACTTAATTACCCCAACTCTGGTAATAGCTAAACAGTCTTTGTGGATAATGTGCACCAGTATGACAGATCTGTCAAATATTTTAAGAGAACATCTTTATTTTCCTGCCTCAAGGTTGATTGGGATCTAATGAGAACATATTTCTTTTTATAGACTAGGGAGATGCATGCAAGGAAAGGGAGGTATTTGTGTTTCTTGTTAGATTTTAACACAAACAGCTGTCCCATTTTAGACTAAGATTAATAGATAATATGATTTTTCTATATACACTTTTTTTAAAATTACAAACACTGTGAAAGCTTAGTTGCACTATGAAGTTGCCATCTAAAAGCAGAAGGTTATTACCATGTTATTACATTATACAATGTTATTACATTATTTATTGCTTGAAGTGCTATTGTTTCTTTAATTGATTCTCAGTTTTGCTTGAGTTGAATTGGGTTATTGGTTTTACTGGGATGCTGGTCTATATATTGAGTTAGTCACAAGGAGGGTGAAATGTAATTTGGAAACATGGACATTGATTTTATTCTGTCTGTCCAATAATACCTGAATAGATTCTTCTGCATTTTGAAACTCCTAACATAGACTAATTTGCATGCATACAGGGTAATGAGTTGCACATATACGGATGTATAGTACTGCTCAAAGATAAGGGAGAGAGTGCAGGTTTTACTGTGTTTCCAAAAGCAAGGTTAAATTAAAAGATTGTTTGTGTTCTTATTGTTTACAATAATACAGTTTTATAGTGGCAGGCAATTAATATGTTGTTTGATTGGATCAGCAATATTATTAAACCAATGTTAGATATTGAATTATTTTGAAATAATATACATGGTTTATGTCTATATAGCATGTGTGTACCCTTATAAAACTTTTCCACTGTCAATTTGCACAGTAATTTTTGCAGTTTCCCCATGTTTTTCTCATGGTTATACTATGCATTTACCATAGTTTACCAAATCTCTGAGCTTCGCAATGCTTAGCTATGCTTTACTATGCTTTCAATATGCTTTCTGTCCTCTTTGCTAAGCTTTTACTATTGTAAACCTTTATCAGGGTTTACACAGCACTAGTACTTTGAAAACTGAAATAGTCATATCATCAAGAAAACTAATTACAGTTCACCATACAAATCGAGGAATCAGCAGACACTAAATGTAAACAATTTTACAGTGTTTATAGTTTTGTATCTGGGAAGTGCAGCTGTGGCCAGTTCATAAAAGTGGTCTAGATTTCCATGCCTTGTTGGTGTAGAAATACAATACAAAACCTTGAAGTGTACTGAGTTGTTAATATATTGTGAGGGTTCCTCTGCTGTTTTATGTTTTGGGTTGCTTTTACTATCACTGAAGGTTTAGCATGGAAAAATGGGTGAAGTGGTGGGCAAGATTTAGTTGGGATCCTGTCTGTCAATGTGTATGTAGGTAAAAGAGGTAGCAATGACAGAGTGGAGTGGTCAGGTAGGACCAGATTAATGAAGACCAGCAGACAAGCATAACTGCAAGATGTGTCATCTGATCAGTCCCACCCAGAAGCCTAGCTGTAGTCTCTGTAAGTCACCTTGGATAAAGGTGTCTGCTAAATAAGCAAATAATATAATGACAGTCTTGAGGCTCCCCAGTTGCAATAGTACAGGAATCAAATCACTGCTCTTTTTATTATTCAATGCAGTAAATTAAGGGACTTAATTTCAAGGCCTACAATGGCTATGGAGCAGATTTACCAATAGATGCGTTCGTGCAAGAAATCACATGAATATGGAGATACCTCATGAAGGACTTTGATAATATGCTTATATAAATTGAAAATCTTTAATTAATAATGAATTATTAATCACCACCTGAATCCAGATTGCTAAAGTAAAAATTGATACCTGAATACAGCACAATCTTTAGCTCAAGATTAGAGGGAGCCCCTTATGAATATAATTCTGAACCTTTTTTTAAAGACAATTTGTATATCGTTGTAGTTTACAATGCACAATAATGCTTTAGGAAGGTCTTCAAAGACCTTAGGAGTGTTTGTGAGTTTGCCTCTCAAACAGTCATGTGCTCGTGTGGCAAAGTGGCTGCTGATTGAGAACAGGTGCAGAGGTAATGCAGTGCAAGAACAAACACAGACAGGAAACTGTAATCCATTTAGGAAAGGGGTCTTTAATTTATAACTCCCAGTCTGGTGACCAAACAATAGGCTCTGGTAATGCACACAAATGTGTAATGCACAGAGTTAGAAAAGACAGGGATTGCAGCCCAAATAATAAATGCATGTTATCCGCCCCACAATAATACTGGGCACAGTCACCAGTCTGAGTGCGTGCAGTAGTGCTCATGGTGGGTGATAACAATTTATTATAGCGACTGTGGTGCAGTGTTGCTCCGACTTTGTGCTGGACCAAGGTGACAGCTCCGGTTACGTGTTAGCCGTCTGGTGGTTTACAAACACAGACAATTGCTAACAAACACAAACAAACAAAATACTCATGAATATTCTTTGTAACAGGTTTCACTGGGACTCTCACGGCCCTTCTAGTTTCAAAACCCAAGCGAAGGCATAGATTTCGATTCTCTGTCCCCTTTTATGCTGTCACGCATGACCCCTTGGTAAACAAGTACAGCTGTCTCTACAATCTGCAGCTGCTATGTCGTTTCCCTTCCCTTCTATCAGGCCAGCCCCTCCCATGGACTCTACTTTCGCTGCTTAGCGCCCTCACAGGTTGGGAGAGAGATTTACAACCAAGATCATTATATTTCTGTCACATATCCCACCGCTCAGAGTGGAGCCGAAGGATCTATCCACATTTTGATGGTCTTTCCCTGCAATGTGCACATTGTGGTTTACCTGGGCATTGCTATCCTTCATTGTGCTTAACCACTTGAGTGGGGCGTGATCTGTGAGGAGATCAAATGAATGTCCCTGCAGGTAGTATCGTAAAGAGTGAGTAGCCCATTTAATGACCAAACACTCCTTTTCGACCACGGAGTAGTTGCACTCCCGAGGTAGCATCTTTTTACTGAGATACAGTATCGGGTTTTCTACTACATCCACCTTTTGGGACAAGACTCCACCCAAACTCACGTCCGACGCATCAATGTGGAGGATGAATCTCTTGGTGAAATCAGGTGTGATGAGACTGGGGGCCTGCCACAGTTTACGCTTAATAGTATCAAATGCCCTATAGCAAGGCAGGAGCTCCAAGGTGCCCCGCAAAAGGGATATCATGCACTAGCCTCATGACCTCGATCTGACAAGTCAGGGGAACCAATAATTGAGTTAAAGGTTATCCTAGCGGATATGGATATACTAGCGCCCCAGCGCCATCAACATCCTTACCTTCAATAGACCGGACCTGCCCCCAAGCGTGCACTAGTGACGGGTTATTATGTTGGCCCCACACTATGTCCAAGAGTACCACATGTCCAGTATATTGAGATATTTGTGGTCCTTCTCTCTTTATTCGTTTTTCTAGGACGGAAAAAAAGGAGAAAACATTTCAGCTTGAAAGGGAAACACATCGCCAATTCGTTCCCTTTTCTTTTTATTCTGCCACATTTACGTGTGCGGTTGAGACTGCCATTATTTGCATTAACCCTTTGCAGTCCTATGTCGGACTATGTCGGGGGGCGTGTGAGCAATAAAGCTAGCAGCTGCACCACAGAGATAAGATGGACACAAATAAAGGAGATAGCTGCTTCCGCATCCAGCGCTCAAAGACTATCACGGACATTTAAAAAGCTTTTGGAGATGTTATAGTAATAAAATAATGACTTGGATCGCATTATTGAGGAGTTTGGTGATAAAACAAGTGATCAGGAGAGAATCTATCAGTATGCTATAAAGAGGTATGTGAAAAATACAGCAAACAAGGGGTGGGGCTTGGCTGGAGATGCAGTACTGATGTTGTTTTGCCATACAATGTGTTTTCAACCTGTTTTACTCTGAAAAAAAAACAAAACAGCACATGTGAAAATAAATTGGACCTGACACACCTGACAACCGCTGAATAAATGGACTGCAAAGGGTTCATTCTTTGAATTTTGGCCAGTCTCGGCCCAGAATAACTGGGTGTGGTAACCTTTCTGTGAAGAGGAGGCAAGGGGGCCAATTGGGGTTGGCGGTCTTAGAGGTCTGGGTCCCGGGACTGATGGTGGTGGTGGTGGAGGAGAGAGAGGTAAGGGTCGGCTGTTCCGAAGGGTTGGAACCTACAGTATCCTGTCCGGGCGGAGACTAGGGAGTCCTCAAAATCCTCGGCCAGTTTCACAGTGTCTTCCAGGGTTTCGAGGTTGTGGCGCCGTATCCAGGTGTGGGTATCAGTGCCGACCACATGGCAGACCTGCTCCACAACCACTGCTTCCCCCATTTGCAGGTTGGTTTTCTTCTCAGGGATCAGCCAGTGTACCATGTGGTCACATAACTGCTCCGCAACCACCCTGGGGTGTGTCTCTAGGGATCTTTGGTACTCCCTGAACCATACCCGGTGGGTCTCTGCCGTTATGGCGGTGGAGAATGGTCAGCTTGACCAAGAATTAACTGACGGCGTTGAGTTACTTTGGCTGCTGATTGAGAACAGGTGTAGAGGTGATGAAGTGCAAGAAGAAACACAGACACGCATGACCCCTTGGTAAACGAGTGCAGCTGTCTCTACAATCTGCAGCTGCTACTTTGTTTCCCTTCTGGGTCAATGCGTTCTTAAAATGTCTTGTCTTCCACATCAATACGTTCTTAAAGAGTCTCGTCTTCTTCTAGACTAACCAAGATTCATAATATTTCTGTCACAGCTTTCCATTGGAGGATTTATTTCTATATGCAGAGTGTCTGATGGTTAAGTTACATACCCAGCTTAGCCTTTAATTACACACACACAGAGTCCATTCAGTTGCTATGCTCTCTCTTTGCATGGCACAAGAGTACAATTCACTTGTTCTTCTGTTTTTGCAGACGTCCTGTCTACTTCTGTCCACAAAACTACAGTATATGCACAACCTCAGGAAGGACTAATCTTGATTGTTATCCCTTTATTACAGCTGTAGACTTAACTTTATTAATTTGCAGATTGAATATGACACAGGTGACTTTCTCCTCTATACATTATAAGGAAAATAAAAGGTCAATTACAAGTGCATTTTAAATGGGATCACATCACAACCAATACAGATGTAGTGCTTTGGTCATTTTATACATCTCTGTCTAATCATGTGTGTCTTCAAGACACTACAATTTATATCTCCATCTGGGTCTGGAATTTCACCATGCTTCTGACTGTCCTGTCCTTCAACAGATAAGGCCTGTCAATAAGAAAGAAATAACAGGTTAGCTTACAACCTCTCCCATATTATACCCTCTTCACACACTACCTAAATAATGCACTGTCACGTTTTGAAAACATAATTGTGAATGTGTAAATAGCCTGTGGTTTCAAAGCGTGTTGATCACACGTTACTTAGACAAAAAGTAGTAATCTGCATACTTTTGTCCAATTTTAAAAGGATGAGGTATTTAGGTCCCTCATTGTTTAAAATAGATCAATTGAAAAGACCCCACTGATGGTAAAAATAATTCAATATTGTATACATACAGTACACAACAAAAAAGTACATTTTACCAACATTCCGAAAATTCCTGATTGTGCATCTCAATTTACTTAATGAGATGCAGCCCCGCACTGTACGTTATTAAAAAAGTCAACAAACATAGCTAGTCAAATAGCTAGTAATAACAAGCAATGGTTATTTAGGTAATTCCTCAGATTAAGATTTGTTGAGTAATGAACACACATATATGTAAATGCTAGTACTCTTAAATTAAAGTTTGCTCCATTTTTTCAAAATAAGTGTCAACTCATGATTAAAGACTAAATTGTGCTGAAATATCATAATATTATTAAGTTTTCTTGTTTTCCTCCACTTGTGAGCTATAGCAAAGGTACCTGGATAAATCAGTTTATGTATAGCATTTTAAATATTCGCTTATTCTGAGCCAAAAGATTTTCTGAATATTAAACGGGCAACTGTAATAAAACAATTATTACAACTAAAGAGGTTACAAAATGGAAGTCTTGGTAGGGACCCTTGAATTCATTTCTCCTTAAAAATTACTATAAGAAAACGATGTCAGCAAGTGCTGTCAAATTGATACAATAAAAGGCTAACAGAAATGCAGAAATAAAATAAAAAAATAACTAGAAGCTTATCACAAGAACTGGGAACTGGTTAAAACACTCTGCATGAATAACTTCTCAGTCATGAACTATGTAATCTGAAGAAATATGTGTTTATTTTTCTTGGATTGAACCGAAACAATTCCCGCCAAACCAATTAAAGCCAAAAGCCAGCAGTTCACTTCTCATATCATAATCCCTTTGTTTTGTGTTTTCTCTGGAAATAAGTCGATTTTAACTTGGCTGAAGACTTTAGTAAGCCAAAGCAGTGTCACAAAATAGTCATTTAGCTTATTTACAATAAATGAGAAGTATAATCTTGCTAAGCATTCTATCTTTTAAGTACAATGTATAATATTTTGCTGTATGATTGTCTTGCGGTAGCAGATGGGTTTCAGAAGATAAGGACATATCCTCAAATGAGCTGTATAAATTCACATCTTCATATGATCATATGGCCAACTAGGCTTTTATAGTGAGAACATTTCATCTGTATGTTAATTTGCTAGAAGCTGTTAGAACATGTTTTCAGCAAAGCACATGAACACTCTGTGTGTCAAGTGTGAAAAGCGATTACATTTAGCTTTATATTTGAGATTCATAAAGCATGAGATGGTATGCATTTATTGCTGGATGCTATTTCAGATGTTCAATAAATTGAAACAGGCTACATTAGCGGAGCAGACATATATAACAGTTTTGTGATGCACTGCCGTTAGTGTATTGTTGACATCAAAATTTAGATGTCTCAAAATGTCCTGCAATAAAAATCTGATAAGACAGAAGTTTTGATAGTAAATTCTTAGCAACAACTTGATTTGTCACAGATAGACTTGGGTGACTTAACTTTGAATTTAAAATCGGAGGTGAGAAATCTGGGTGTTATCTTCGACTCTGCTTTAAGTTTTGAGTCGCATATTAAAAGGATTACAAAGGTGTCTGTTTTTTTTTTTTTGGTTCCTGGGTAGTAAGTGTTATTTCCTAATTGCTTATGCCTCAAAAGTATAGAAAATGGCTATTATTCCCCACAAACTTTGCTTTTGTGACCAGGACAGTGATATTTTGAAATTTACCTATATCCAATGAGAAAACAGGCGAATTTGTGTCTTTTCGTTCACATAAAGTCAGAAAAAAACAACATATGAATCCAAATTAACATGTATTTATACTAAAGTAATACAAAAATGACCACAAAAGATTTAGTAGTGAGTAGTTTTTCGAGATTTACCATTATACTGTAAATCACTTTCACGAATCAGCCCCCAAATGTAGTCTCCCATCATGTTCTCGTTATACTGTCCTTGGTAGAGGCATTCAGGTAGTACACTCCCATGTTCTCCTTGAATTTATCAACATAAGCATCAAGGATATGGACTTTGAGGGACATCCTACAGCCTATTGTGCCGTAGTTCTTCACCAGAGTCTCAACCAGCTCCATATAGTTTTCGGCCTTGTGATTGCCCAGGAAGCCCCGAACCACTGCGACAAAGCTGTTCCAAGCCGCTTTCTCCTTACTAGTGAGCTTCTTGGGGAATTCATTGCACTCCAGGATCTTCTTTATCTGTGGTCCGATGAAGACACCAGCTTTGACCTTTGCCTCAGACAGCTTAGGGAAGAAGTCTTGAAGGTACTTGAAGGCTGCCGACTCCTTATCTTGAGCTCTGACAAATTGTTTCATAAGGCCCAGTTTGATGTGCAGTGGTGGCATCAGCACCTTCCGGGGGTCTACCAGTGGCTCCCACTTGACGTTGTTCCTCCCTACAGAGAACTCGGTCCGCTGTGGCCAGTCCCGCCTGTGGTAGTGCGCCTTGGTGTCCCTGCTGTCCCAAAGGCAAAGATAGCAGGGAAACTTGGTAAAACCACCTTGGAGACCCATCAGGAATGCCACCATTGCAGCCTCTTGATGCCATCTTAGAAAAATGGAGATATGTATCCACTTAGGCAGCTGGAATTAAACCGATCTGGTGGGCTTAAGGCCCCTGTATTTATACTACTATTTATATTACTGGAAAGTTCTAGAAAGTTCTAGACGTTACTCCAAGTTTACTCAGCACTGAATCTATCTGGAATGTTCTGGAAAATAGGTAAATTTCAAAATATCACTGTCCTGGTCACAAAAGCAAAGTTTGTGGGGAATAATAGCCATTTTCTATACTTTTGAGGCATAAGCAATTAGGAAATAACACTTACTACCCAGGAACAAAAATTGTGTTACATAGTGTTATCATCTAAGAAATATTGCCCACATTAGATTATTTCTGTCATTCTCTGATGCCAAGAATGTAGTCTTTATTTCCTCTAGACTGGACTACTGTAACACCCTGTTTGCTGGGCTTACTAGCCAAACCTTATCACGGCGAATCTTGTGCAGAATTCAGCTGCAAAGGTTCTCATCGGAACAAAAAAGAGAGCACATACAACTCCTGTGCTGGCATCTCTGCACTGGCTTCCAGTGAAATATAGAATTGATTTTAAAATTCTATTACGTTTGAAGCACTAAATCGAATGGCACCAAATTACAGTGTTATTGTCTCCTTATCGGCCTCAACTTTGAGGTCAGCTGACAGTGGCCTGCTCTGCACTCCGAGGGTATAAGGCTTAGGAAGAAAGGAGCGGTTACTTTTTGTGTTTGTGCGCCATAACTGTGGAACTCTCTGTGGAACTATATTTTCTATACATTTACAGCATATGTATCCTGGCCAGTGGTTTCCAAAGTTTGGTGGGGATCCACCTGGGTGGTAACACAAACACAAATATGTCCCAGATAACCCTGCCACCTGACAAAGTAGAGTTGTGCTGCCTGAAGCATCAATTCATTTAAATTAATTAATGGGGTTTTCTGTATAAGCAAGTGTAACACAGCTTTTTACAACACTAGAAATAGCACCCAAATTTTAAATAAAATATTCAGTCAGAACCACTTCTGAGCTCTGATTTTTTTTTTTTTTTTTTAAAAGGGAATAAAAACAGTGAACATAAACAAGTATCAAAGCATTTTGACTTGCTCGGCACTGCATTGAAATTTTGATTGACATAGCTCAACTGCCTACCTGACAAGGCCAAAACTGAGCTGGAGGCTGGGGAGGAGGTAAACTCAAAGTATGCCACTGACTACAAAGAGGGTCAAAATTATATCTGTAGGTGTACTACAACTTTGCAAAACCTTATATTTAGTAGGGATGCACCTAATCCAAGTTTTTGGGATTCAGCTGAATACCAAATCCATCTGAAAAGATTTGGTCGAATACAGAATCTACAAAAAAAAAAAAAAAAAACTATCAAAAAAACTGAAGGAAACTGTTGAATGAAAAACAGACTGGGAGCTACTTACAAGGGCTGTGCACAGTCTATGGTTTTGATCCTTTTAGTTCATAGTATTTTCATTACCAAATGGCAATATATCCATGAATAAGATTTCAGTTTGAAACATACACAATTTACCGCTAGCCCCCTCCCCCCACAATAGAACCATCAAAATACAGAACCGCTTACTTTACCTTTACAAGAAAGGAGAGCTGCATCTTTGTCTAACCCTCTATTTTCTTTAATGAAGTTTCAACCTGTGTCACCTGATCTGAGCACTATGAGGAAAAAAATTACCCTGATGAGTGACCTGAATCTCCCTGTGAAATAAAACCCACGTTGATTTAAATGCACCATGCATGTAACACATATCAAATATGCTGCAAAACCGTTTTTAAAATATTTTAATAAAACACAGCAGTTCCCAAATAAATCAACTTGTATTGGCACATCACAATAACATAATTTAATTTACTAAAGCAGATATATTTTCTGTGCATCAATTATTAAATGTTTTTGATCTCAGTATGATCTTTAGAAAATGTTTGACAGACAAAGCAGCAAAGCACAAAAGTCTACAACAGTTTGCCGTTATATATTACAGGTTTACTGCATAACTTTACTCCATGAAAAGTGTGATGTGATGTGTTGTTGCATACGGGGGTATGTTTGCATTCAGCATCTGAGTGAGGTGTTTAGTGCTTACCACCAGTAATTTATTTTCACAAGTGGTTGTGTATTCACAGTATAAGTATTATATACCACATGTGAAATCAGTGTAGTTAGAACGCACAGGCCCTTACGTATAAAACTTATACAACTTTACTGTGTCAGTAATAGTGTTTAACATGACAATATTTCATCGGGTGATGCATACTCGCCAATTACCATAAAAAATAAAACACTATTTGTTGTTCCTGTATTGATCACTGTGCACATAAAGCTAGCACTCTGAATATTTTTCATAGCATTCCATCTACAAATACAATATCGGCAGGTCAAGTAATTTCAAAGTAAATTATATTTTATAACAAGCTCCCAAACACGTAGGTGACCAAGTGTTGCATCACCCTATAGCAAGGGTGGCCAACCTTGCCCAAACCAAGAGCCAAGGAAATAAAATGTACAGTGACAAAGAGCCACAAACTTTAAAAAGTGCTTAATTTAGCATTTCACTGATATTTTTTACTACAATTACTACCACACACACACTATTGAATGAAGCTGACCTCTATTTTTTCCAGTAAATATGTAATATTGATATCCAAACAAATCCGTTTTCACTATATATAAAAGCATTGCTTTATGTTTTTGTTTCTTATTTGTGTGAGTAGCTAACTATCGTTTATTTTCTTATACCACATACAGGCAGGATCTGTACTCAGTGTGACTTTTGGCATTCTTTACTACGCACATCGTCGGAGTTCTGAATGCAGCTGTAGTTCAGTGTCATTATTTAGATCTGAGATGGATACGTGAAAGCTGCAGATCTGAAATTTGCTTTTGCAGTTGATTGTTTGGATATAGGATAGCAATGGAAATGGAAATTAGCACATATAATGCATGACTACCGTAACGGTTCTAGCGTTAACTTTTAAAGACAGAGGTTCAGAATCTTTTGAAAATTCTTTGTCAATGCGGGCATGGTTTGTAGTGAAATAACGCTGCAGATTTGAAGACTTGAACCGCGACATAAAGGCAAGTGCCCGGTTGCATAACACCTTAAGCGAAATTCCCCCCTTAGTTTTCCCAAATGTTCTACTTAAGTAATATTTGTATTTAAGTATTTCCCTTAAGTTAGTTAACCGTTGCACAAAACGACTTTATGGGATAACTAAGTGGAAATACTTAAATGTCATATTGAGATCCCTTCAATCGAAAAAACTGGTATGGCAGCGTTTTTGGAAATTGAAGACGTCAGAGCCGCACTTAGCAGAAGAACTTGCAGAGAGAAAATCCTTTGGATATAATGGATGACGAGCAATTAATAACATTAACAATATTGATTTGACCGAAATAATGTCTGTTAAATGTCTATATAATGCTGGAAGCAGATTAACAACCCCAAACATGAAGAAATCACGCACTGCTCCCTGTTCTTCAAATACAGCGGCAGCACTTCGTTTTTTCGCAACTGGTGGCTTTTTATTACTAGTAAAATGTATAGGGGAGACCGTGGCTGGCTGTCACACTTTTTACTCTTTATAATTTTCCTCAATCTGGTGCCATGCTGCCAGGTTCTGTTCCTCGTTATATTGAAGAATAACTATTCACCTACAAATTGATGTTTGTTTGTTTTTTTTTTTTAATTTCAGTATAACCTTATTCCAAATATGATATTTAGATGGTTGAAAATGCGCCCGTCACCTGTGACAACCTGCCCCGTACTGGGGTTGGTTGTCACACGATATGGGGTTGGTTGCCACAACCTATGTTCTTGCTTTTACAGTAGACAATAATGCAACATTTTAGTTAAAAAAAGTTTCTACTGTGTACAAAGACAGAAAAAGTTGTATTTTTACTTTTTATGTGAACATAAAAAATACAGACCTACAGTATATATATATATTTAAAATGTTGAGCCATGCTACAAAATAATACCACAACCTCCACAGAACCAGAGGACAAACAGTAGATAATTTAAATAAGCATTATATGGTGACATATCCCACATTGTGGTGTAAAAAAGTTGAAAGAAAAAATATAAGACTTCTTCCTATAGGATTTGCATGTGACAACCAACCCCCAAAACTATATGACGACCTGCCCCAACCAGACTTTACATGATAATTTAATTCTCTCAGAACTACTGGGAGAATCTACTGTTTTTGTTTTTTACACCAAAAGATAACCAGTATCTGGCTCTATTTAACATGGCCACCAGTTCAAACAAACTCCAATACTACTAAGAGTTATAACATAAATAACAAGATATGCATTTTTTATTTCGGGTATGAAAAACAAAATGAAATAGGTGCTAACCTTTATGTTAGATGGAATTGATCTCAAATTACAAGATGGTTGACTTCCAGACAACAGAACACACATTTCAGTGTTAGTATCACCTGCCAGCGCCATCTAGTGTCATAGCTATGAGTACTGTAACAACAAACCCGTGTGACAACAAACCCCAGTCTCCCCTACTTAAAAAACAACAAAAAAAAAAAAAAAAAAAAAAACATTTGGCCGGATGCATAACATTTTAAGTGAGATTAATGGTTAATTCTGTGTTTAAACAAATGTTTCGTGTACATTTTCTGTAGATTTATCTGTTTTTTGTGATGTAATTCTGAAATCAGAATATATATCTTTTTTATTTTTTTTAATCTTGTGAATGCTGCGATTTACCGTTAAATTTCTTGCATTCACACATTCAGTTATTTCTGCCAATTTCTTCTGCTTCATGGCAGTTGTCAAATTCGGACATAGTTTGCCTCTTATTATTTGCTTTCTTTTATTATATTCCTCCATAAGTATTATGTTTTCCTCCTCTGTCCAGTTTGGGTTCTTTTTTTTTTTTTTTTTTTTTATCAGCCATACTGTAGTTTTCCTTAACTGTCCAAATGTTGCCATGGAGACAGGATTTACAGAGTACAGTAAGCTACTCACCTAATGGTTGAAAATTTAAATAGTCCATGCATACTTAAGTGTTTCCCCTTAGCTAAGGAGAGCGGTTAAGATGTTTTGAGCAACACCCTTAAGCTATTCTTTGGCTTGGACAAAGCTGCTTAAGGTCAAAATAATGTCAGATCTGCAGACTGATACAGACGGTGATGAAAAAGAACGTAACAATATATCTAAATTTACATGGGCCCTGAGGCATTCTATTTGTATGCACGTTGATTATTAAATGGTAACTAGTTTTTGTGTGTGTTAAATGTTCCTATGTGTTGCTACAACTGTTTAAGTAATGTGTCTGTATTGTTTCAGTTTTGTTTAGTTTTTTTTTTTACATCGGTAACAGATAAAATTATTTGTTTAGAAGTATTTGTTTAGAAATATGGGCATGGTGATGGGTTTAGTTGTTTATAGATTTTTCCTTTTTGTTTTATTTTTAGGCCAAACAGAAGCTCTGAATCAGACTCTGATATGAGTGACAGTTACCGAGAACAACATCCCCCACATCCTCCACTGAAACTTTTGACCAAAGGTACTTCAAGCACCACATGTACCAAAGAGACAGTTATGTTCTCAACACCAAAGCCATTTGTGCTAAACACCACACCTAGCACACCAACAGTAGCACCACTGTCTTCAGCACCAGCTGCAAACACACAAGGGATATCAACCCTATCTGCAGAATCATCTTTGAGACCTTCCATGGTCCTGCAGAATAGGACATCATCCTTTAGTGATACAATGTTTACTTGTTTGCTGACTTTACTTGAAGAAATCAAGGAAACTTAGAAAGTACATGGTAGCATGATCCAAACACTCCTAAGACAAGGCAACAGTACAACCAATGATACATCTTTACCAGAAGGAGCCAAGTTCCCCTTGACATCTTTAACAGATGTGGATGCAATGGAGCAGAAGTTGCTGGATCCTGCCTTCCTGAACGGTGTGGTAAGTTTTCTTCGGTTTTGTTACAAGATATTTTCATTGGGATATTACAAGCAATACATGGGCTAACACCTTCTTGTTTACATTTACAAACAACCAATGTTTATCCAGGTTTATCCTGAGCTAAGGATAGTTTGACACTTCTCATATAGATGAAGAACTGTGGCTTTTGAGTTCATGATTTTTCTTGAAAGTCTAAAGTCTGGTTAATTTCCTCCCTGCTAGAAAAGAACATGTGAGAATGCACATTATTGGTGTTAATTGTTTTGTTATTAGTTATCCCCTGTACCTGGTGTTAATTGTAAATTTGAGCCAGGCGCAGGGTATTTAAAGAGAGCAGCCAGTCTGTTCAGGGCTGCTGTAGTGTGAAGAGCCCAGTTGCGAGTGTGTGCAACCATCAAGAAGGTATTGTGTGTAAGCCTTTCTGTGTTTTGTGACAGGTAAACGGCTTAGCTGTCCTGCATGTTAGTCAGTGACCTGTTAGTTTATAGTTAGAGCTCCAAAACGGAGTTGGGTTTTGTTTCTGTTTTGTTTGTTTATTTCTTGGTGTTTATTAAAAGGGCGTGCAAGCGCTTAAACTTCCATTTGCATGTTCTGGGTCCTGTCTTAAGGGGGCAACAAACATGTGAGTAGCAGGATCTATTACATATGGTGGCAGCATGTGTGGGCGCCCCTACGACCCAGTAAAATGGAAAGCATAGAGGAACACTGCATGCTCAAAAAGAGCAGAATAGGAAGTCGAGGCAGGAACTTGGACTGCCCGAGCCAGACCCAATGGAGTTCCTGCTCCAAAAGTGGGAGCAGGCAAGGGAAGCCCCGCTGTTTCCAGCGCCGGAATGAGAAACAACAAGCAAGGGGGGAGGAGGTGAGAAGCCCACCTCCACCACAGCCCCGACCACCACCCCGGCGGCCCAGTCCGGCGCTGCAAGGTACGGTCCCTTGCTCCTGGGCACATGCGGGTGGTATGCCTGGACTAGACCTGGAGCCCAGGAGTCTGCATCTCTGGCCACAGTTCCTCCACTGGTCCCCGACTCCACTCTCCCCAAGCACCAAGACGTCGCTGAGCTGCTCCCAGACGTCTCTTATGCTCCTCCTGGGTGATTGGAGTTTGCTGTGCCTGTCCCCAGTGGCAGACCACTGCTGCAGCTGCCTGTGCCCCAGTCGTCACTGCAGTCGCCCCAGTCATCCCGGTGGGGTCCCGTGTCACAGGTTTGCGGTCCCCCCCGGGAAGCGCCACAGGGACCAGCCCTCCCTCAAGTCCGCCCCTGGAAGAGGGTGAAAATTGATATTTGTGGACTTGAGGGTGGGCGGTCTTTTAAGGGTGGAGGGAGGTGGCCGTTAAATGTCCGGTGTCTTGAAAAGACAAGGGGGAGGATGTGTGAGCAGGGAGAGGGTTTATTTCCTCCCTGCTAGAAAAGAACATGTGAGAATGCACATTATTGGTGTTAATTGTTTTATTATTTATGCCCTGCACATGATAATTGTAAATTGGAGCCAGGTGCAGTGTATTTAAAGAGCAGCCAGTCTGTTCAGGGCTTCTGTAGTGTGAAGAGCCCAGTTCTGAGTGTATGCAACCATCAAGAAGGTATTGTGTGTAAGCCTTTCTGTGTTTTGTGACAGGTAAACGGCTTAGCCGTCCTGCGTGTTAGTCAGGAACATGTTAGTATATAGTCAGAGCTCCAAAACGGAGTTAGGTTTAGTTTCTGGTTTGTTTGTTTGTTGTTTATTAAAAGTGTGCGCAAGCGCTTCAACTTCCATTTGCGTGTCCTGGGTCCAGTCTTAAGGGGGCAACGAACGTGTGCGAGTTGCAGGACATATATGGTATATATTTTTGGTACTTTCACATCCTAATCCCACAATCAAAGCATCAGCTGACATCTTCAACCATATCAGACAGACAAAACTATTTAATAGAACAAAAGTTTTTATCTCCTCCAAGGATGGATGGAGAGGTTTTTACTTTCTATTTGTAACTAAGGTAAATCAATTTCTATCTATATGTCACTGCTTTTTTCTGTAGGCGGATGAACTTTAGATGAGACAACCAAACAAATTATGGCAGTGCTGATGACAAATAACCTGCCACTGAACTACAACTTTTGTAGCCGGAATGGGAAAAGGGAATTTAGAACTCTTCGTCTCCTTTGAAGTTTTATACAGTAAGCATTTTTCTACTGTTTATGAAAAGTTTTTTTTTTTTTCTTCAAGGTCTTAATACCATCCTCCTATGAAAAAAACTGCATTTATATACCTTAAAATATTACAGTACGATCATTATTAGTGTACATAACCTTATTTTTTTTTTTTTTTTTTTTTTTTTGTGGCTAGGTATCAATTTAAATTTCTTTGTCCAATTAGGTTGTATTCAGATGCCAGGGAGCTGACATATTTCTTCTGACATAATTCTTGATCACAAATGAATTGTTACCTGTCACAAATCGGGCATTTCACTGTCCCTGATGACCACTAATCTTCAATTGTATTTTTATCTGTGTAAGCAGCCAAATATGTTTTACAAAGTTTAGGGGGAAAAATAAAGTTAATTTAAAAAAAATAATAATAAAATTGGGACATGAAATCTAAATTTGTACTTTATTACATTTATTAAAAAAAAAAAAAAAAAAGGGGGGGGGGGGGGGGGGGGGGGGGGGGGGGGGGTGGCAGCATTAAGAGGAATGCACAAACTACAGAAAGCAACCGGAAAGACTTGGAAAGAGCTGTGTCAAAGTGCTTGAGTAAACGAATGATGGTCATAGGTTACCTGGTTTGCCAACCATTTTGTTTTTACAACAACAACATTTTGGACAATTTACAAAAAATCTGAACTGCTTATGGAAGAGAAATTACACTTGGTTTATGAACTCAGGTCGTTACATATACACCTACATTATACATATAGGTTGCAAGGTGGGACTGCGACACCCTGAACAGGATGTCAGTATTGTAATTATTTGTGTAAGTTAGTCACTCTTATGTCTCTCTTCTATTACATTCTTGAACAGTCCTATTTATTCTACTCTCATTGTTCTATATCCCTTATGTGTATTTCTATTTGTTACTCTATACTTTTTAATGTTATTTTTGTGGATGAATTTGTTGTTGTGTATGATGTTGATGTTATTATATTGTAATTGTTGTTTTATAGTCAATTGTATTATTTGATAAACACTAAGTCATCTTGGATAAAGGTGTCTAATTATTATTATTATTGTGGACATTTAGCAGGTGCCTTTATCCAAAGTGATAAACATAAGGGATACAGAAAAATGTGAATAGCACAACTATTTTACAGTGTAATTCAAAAGGTACTGCTTGTGTTATTTAATTACTTTTGTATAGATTAACAATCGATTCAAATATCTTTTAATGTGGTATGGTTTTATTTGAATAAAAGAATGTAAACTTTTAAGAAAAGCTCCAATTATCTGTAAAGCAAAATAAATACTTTGGATCCTGTGGTTTAAATAATTACTTGTACAGTTTGGTTTCTAGTAATCCATTATTGCATTGTTTTTTGGTGCTTAGTATTAAGTACACTGCTAGTATGCTAATGCTACTATTGCCATTTTAGTAAATTATTGGTATTATACGTGCATTACTACTGGTGTCAGTGTTATAGTACTCAACTTGCATATATGAGTTTTAATTCCCATTCATTACATCAGGGGGCCAGCAAAAAAATAAATAAAAAATCTATATTTAATTTAATCCATATTTAACTATGTGCAGCCACACTTGGGGTCCCCTGTGGACAAAATCAGCTGGGTCCAATGAGATAGGCCCAAATTGGGCCCATAATGCAGCCTTCCTTAAGTCCACATGGGCCCCACTTCAAAATGATGGCTGGGGTCTAGCATCATGCAAATTCTAAATATCATTTATTTATTTATTTATTTTTTTTGGAGCTTTTTATGATAGTATTATAACAGTTTTTGTTAGGATTTGTTTGTAAGGATAAGTACAATTAACAGCTACTCCATAAGAATATTTATTTGAAGAAAAGGTAGGTCATTAAAAAAAAAAAAAACTGCACACACAGTATCCAGTTGCTATTCCATCCCTCAGAGCAATTCTATACACAGTTGATAACGTCAGGCTGATTGGGCATATGGGAAGCAAACTGCTTATTTGATTGTTTCAAACAAATCTAATTCTTGAGTGCCTCTGTGAGGTTTTTAATTATTAAAGAGTGCTTGTGTGCTACCTGTAGGACGAGGAATCACCGAGAAGTGCACTTCATTACTTCACACTTGGTCTCATTATGAATTCAAAAGCAATGGTAAACCTGGATAAGCAAAAATTATAAACTGTAGCTGAGCTTTTATTTCTTGTCATTGTATTTGAAAAGGTGCAACAAAACATGCTTCTACTTGGAAAGATCCAATTTTTAAAGAGAAAGAACCACAAAAAAAAGCATATTCTTTTGTTTCATGTATTTACCCTACTGAGAAAACAACTTAACCCAGGTGGCATTCATTAGCAATATTCGCTCAGGTCATGGTGGGTGGACTTTTGTGTCTCCCAGAGTATCAACTAAATGCCTTAATCCGTGGCTCCTTCTAACCAGTTCTGCAGTAACCATGTGTGACATAGTGGGGGGTGGTCATGGCTGTTCAGCGGCAGAAATAGCACACCCAGATATAGTCATTCATTCATCCTCTTCTTGCCAGGTGGCAAGTAAGGCTCACATGGTTTCCTGCCACCCTCTTCTGTCCTGCAATGTTTTACATACATATTTACAGTATATTAAGGATGTGCACATTTTCAATTTTTATGACTATTACCCCTAATCATAATAGATGCCAACGGCCATAGCAGCTACTATAGCTTTTTTAAAATTAAAAATGGTTGGAACTGCGGTAGATTTTAAAATCCTTATTCTTTTCAGACCAATGCCCATCTACGCCAATTCATATCGACATACACCGTTTTTTTTATGTGTTTCTCCCATATACGTTTCATCTTTTTGTCTTGGGGGAAATTATGTATACTAATATTTAGCTTTTTGTTTGCCTGATTGGAACATCCAGCTACAACACAAATATGAGGCATTTTAAAATTAAAAAGGGGCCTGTCTCTAGCAAAATGCATGTATTCGTTCGTACACGTTCTCCCTGTGTTACGTCACTTCCGGTATCTTCCAGCCGCATCAAAACCGAGAAGAGAAGTTGTGTAAGTCACATTCAAATTTGCACTTTTAAAAAAAAAAAAAAAAAAAAAAATAGAACATTGCCAACAATTTTAAATCTCGTCTGGGAATACTTGTTAGTCATTTTTTTTAAAAGTAGTTCGGTCTGTGTTAGTGGGTCTTTAAATCCCACTAACAAGCCTCCATTCCTGATTGTAATCTCATTTTAAATCTCCAATAGCAATGCAGGATTGTGCTGTCACTCAGTAGTTGGGGCGGGTTTACACTATTCAAAACGAATCAATGATTAGATACAAGTCAGGAAGGCGGGACATTGCCCAGCAGCACTGGGAAGTGTATTTTTTTGTAGTAGGTTTTATTTTTTAATGGGAAAAGGGTAAAGTCAACATGAATTGATTAACCATTTCCACAGTTTTTCCAGTATTTTCCGGTGTTTACTGGCTATCCACCGATTTCATGTTTTTGACATACTGATAACAGGGAAAAATGCCAAAGAACACCTGGTAAACCTGGAAATGGTGCTGTCCAGCCTAGAAAGTTAAGTCATAAGGCTTAAAGAAGCTAAATGTAGTTTCTTCCAGGATTCAGTAAAATATCTTGGTCACAAAATAAATGCACAGGGAATTAATCCCATCACTGAGAAAACACAAGCTATTGTTGGAGCACCTGTTCCCAAGAATGTGCCAGAACTTAGATCGTTCCTGGGCCTTCTAAATTACTACTGAAAGTTTATTCCGAATTTGTCCATAGTGGTTAGCCCCGTGACTGAGCTACTGACGGAAAAATGTAAAATGTAAATGGTCTGAGGGTTGTGATTGTGCATTCTGTGAAGCTAAAACCAAACTAACTTCTTCTAAAGTGTTAATGCATTATGACCCGACGCTGCCAGTAGTGCTGGCGTGCGATGCATTTCCTGTAGGAATTGGAGCAGTTATTTCACACGTGTAGGGATGGCTCAGAGCTCCCCATAGCTTTTTCCTCAAGTACACTGACTAAAGCAGAGAGAAACTACTCACAAATTGAGAAAGCAGCATAGGGTATAATTTTTGGAATTATGAAATTCAAAGAATATTTGTGGGGAAGAAAGTTTTCTCTCGTGACGGACCATAAGCCTTTAGTTACGATTCTGGGTCCTAAAACAGGAGTATCGTCATTGGCGGCTGCCCATATGCAAAGGTGGGCATTGATGCTATCTGCTTATCAATATGACATCAGGTACAAGACAATGCGACAATGCGAATGCATTATCCAGATTGCCGTTAGATGTAGAAAACCCTCCACAGCCAAATCCAATATATCGAGTCTCGTTCGCAGATGAGCTGCCAATTACAGCTAAAGAGAGACGAATATTGGTCATATGTTGGGTAAAGTGAGGTACTATACACTCACAGGCTGGCCAATTACTGTAGCTGAGGATGGTCTTACACCTTATGGGAAAACAAAGCTAACTGTAGAGAGTGGCTGTGTTTTGTGGGAGTTTTTCGAGTGGTAATTCCGTAAAGCTTGCAATCAAGAATGTTAATAGAATTACACAAAGAGCACCAAGGCATGGTAAAAATGAAAATGTTAGCTCGCAGTTTGTTTTGGTGGCCAAGCTTAGATGCTGCTATAGAAATCGAATGTAAGCAATGTGAAATGTGCATGGGTAGCAGGAACTTACCTGCTGTAGCGCCTTGCCACCCATGGAAGTGGGCTAGTAGACCATGGCAAAGGATACATATTGATTACGCAGAGAAAGACAAACCTACTTTTCTGGTGGTTATCGATGCGTATTCTAGATGGCCTGAAGTAGTACTTGTATCAAATGCCACTTCAGCAAAAACAATTGAGGTATTAAGGAAGATATGTGCTGCCTATGGGTTGTCGGAGGAGATTGTCTCTGACAATAGGCCTCAGTTTACTTCCGAGGAGTTTCAGAAATTCCTCAGGCTACATGGTATTAGACATACTCGATCGGCTCCGTACCATTCACCTACCAACGGTGCTGAGGAACGATTGGTGCAGACATTTAAACAAGCTTTTGAGAAAGGTAACAAACCTGGCTTGTCTGTACAGCATCAAGTTCCAAATTTTCTGTTAGCTTACAGATCGACTCCGCAGTCGACAATAATGAAAACCAGCAGAGCTGTTTTTAAAGCAACATCTTAGAACGCGTTTCTCATTGCTGAGACTGGACACATCACAACACATGCAGCTTCAACAACAAAAACGAATGCAGTGGCGGAATGCAAATTCTAGATCTACACTCAGGTCTCTACTTCCTGAACAATGTGTGCTGATAAAAGATAACAGGGGAGGAGGAAACAAATGGTAAAACGGGATAATGAAGGTACTAGGTCCAGTAACGTACATGGTTTTGGTAGTAGGTAAACTTGTAAAGAGACACATTATTCAAATGTGGGCTGTGAAAGAGAATGATGTATCCGAAATTGAAACAAATGAAAGAAGTACTGCATGGTATGATGATGATGATGATGTTTCTGTATCCACTGAGTCAATTGGATGTAACACTGAAAATGTTGGAAATGCTGAAAGTGTAGGTAACTCTGAAATGCAAATGCCTGTAACTATTTCAAATGGGGAAAATGTAAACATCAAGTCATGTACAACAAGTTCTGTTGTAACTCGTCCCAAAGATATGTGTAAGCCTCCAAATAGATTGAATTTGTAATTGAAAGAAAAAGAAAAATAATGTAATGGGAGTTTTCTGTAAGGGGGGAGGTGATGTTATATATTACTCTGCAGGTGCAGAGTGTTCATGTGCAGAGCATGTGAGAAATTGTTACAATGTATATCAGCACATGTAAGGCTGAGTGTTTACTGAATGCATCTCAACACTTGTAGGGCTGAGTGTTAGGCGGGTATAAAAGAGGGTTCTTGGGGTTCTGTGTTGTGTGTTCTGTGTGTAACTGCCTGAATAAAGAAGTTTTGATTTTGTACAGTTCCCCTTGACTGAGCTCACTTATTTCCAGACCCAAAATACATAAAAAGAGAATTTTACTTGCATGTAGAGAAAAAAAAACCTAAAAAAAAAATAAAAAAAACTAAAAAAAAACTACCAACCTGCTAAAAGCCTAAATTGAATACTTAAGCTTTGGGAAAAAAAAGCCTCTTGAGTAGGTAGGTTATAAGTAAACTACAGTGATACACTACTTGTGTTATTGGGAGAAAATAAGTACTATGTACTGTACTCTCCCAGGAAATAACTGGAGTCAGACCAGTTTACTTCTTCTTAGTTACCTTGGGGAGCATCTATTTTGTGATTCATAATCTCTTGCACCAAAGGACATCTGAGATCAGAGTCAATTTGGGCTGCCATAGCACAGTCTGATTTTATGTGACACCAATATACTCTGTGCAAATCATAGTGTCATCACATTATTTCTACTCCTGTGCGAAAAATAAATTGCCTCATGTCTACATTTATACAACATTTGAAAAAAAGCAATTACCTCTTTCCAGCTTTCTTATACGGAAGACAGGCTGCAAAGGTTTCGCTTCTAAACCGGAATGTGAAAAGGATCGTTGAAGAATAGCCTACTGGCTTACACACGTGGACGGTACTTGTCTAAATACATCTTCTTGAATCAGTTCCAATCAAATCTTGCTTTCAGCACAGGATTAAATGAATCATGTTTGGTCAAGTACAGCTTCAATTCCCCACCTTCAAATTATTATATTCATTATTTATCACTGTGTAGGAAATAAGACTACATACTGCATAAAATTATGCTATGAGTCATTCTGAGATTTGTTGATCTAATATTGAGGTATTATCATTTATTTTCTATATTTTAATTTCATTAGAAGAAAAAAAACATCAGTTTGGTACAATTTAAACACACATTGCTAAACACGAGCCAAATATCTACGTGTAAAAATACATAACCAATTCTAAATAAATAACTGAGTCCATAATTTCAAAAGCTTTGTTTGATTTTTTTTTTACTATATGCTTGTGGTAGGATAGCCGGGAGGACAGAGACTCAGAGACAATAAACTGCAGTGAAAGCACTGCTGCGCTGTTTTAATCAACAAAAAGTAAATCAAAAAGTCAAACAAAACACGGCTCACAGAGCCAAAAATAAAAGGATTAAAAAAAAAAACTGTTCAGGCTGGGCAGAGCCAACACAGAACACAAATCATAGAAACATTCACCCCAAAACACCTCCACCAAACAAAGTAATTTCCCCCTTTTTTATAGCATGTGGCTGGAGCCTAATTATCAATTATTCAATTAGCTCCAGCCACATTCTCACATGTATTTTGGCAGGGATAGGAAATTAACCCCATCCCTGCCAACCACCACCAAATCACCACCCGACAATATTTACAAACAGGGCCCTGCCCTGCCACAATACTATAATTATTTCATTCAGTTACCCCTAATACACAAATAAATCCCAGACATGTGGGTAACAATTACTAACCACTACCTAGTATGTGTTGACAAATCATGTTATCCTTTTACTGATTTTAACGAATGGTTAATTGTTTACTTAAATCTAAAAATCATTCTAAATGTATATCTGTCAGTTAACATGCATATGAAGAAGAGTTACAGCAATCTCACCCCAAATTCTACTTTTACCAGCGGAGGTCTGAGACCTTCCAATTGTCATATTAAAATGCACTCTTTAGGCCTCATTTACTAAAGGTTCTTAAAAGTAGCCTGTCAACACAATCCCTTAACAAGCGTCTTAAAACTATAAATAAGTTGGTATTTACTAACGTGAATGCTGCTTATTAAGACCCGTGCTCAGACTTGTCAAACCTTAAGTGTTCATACCAGTGAGACCCCTGCTGAAAAACTTGCGATTGATGAAAAACCTTAACCTAGATCACTAGATTTTGTTTTGGGGGGGATGCTGGTGACGGAACAGATCAAACTTTTGCACATGGCTGACAGCTACGCCACAGACTTAGACTTAAGGACTATGCACAAGTACATAAAAACTACAACAAAGGAAATGGCTACAGAACAGTATCAAAGAAATATGGAAAATCAAAAATCCACAATCAGAGCAATAATCAAGAAGTACTAGAGAAAAAAAAATCTACTAAAATGCTTGAACGAAGTGGAGATCCAAAGAAAATTACTAGTACAGAAAATAGGAGAATCAGCCCAGCAAGCTAAAAAAGAGCCACCAAAGAGTTAAAGAAAGATTTAGAAGCATCAACCATAATAGTACACAAAATAACTTTACAAAGGCAGCCTTCAGTCTCTACAGAGACATTCTGTGTCGCATTTCCTGTGCACCATCAGGAACTGGATGTTTACCTTAGCCTCGTGACCGATTTTTCCATGAGATACGGAGATACACCTCATTTTCGGCTAAAGCCACCGCAATTTTGGAGCAATTCAATATCAGAGTTAACTGGGGTATCCTAGACAATGAACTATTTTGTCGCCACTTTGCCTGCCTAAAAGCTTATATCTGTCTGGTTTGTAGCTCCGGCTTCAACAAAACTAACCTCTGTCCCCTTCCAGCCCTGTCTGCTTTAATTCACAAATGCATTCCCACGATTCACCTGCAGTTCCAACCTGTAATCCTGTCCAACCACAGTTTTCAGTTAATTTACCTTGTCAGTCCCAGATACCACATAATCCTTCACTGCTCATTTACCCAGCCCAATCTAACAACTCTTTTCTGCCGGCAACAAATCTGCAGTAACTTTAATGAGAATGTCTGTACTTTTCTCCACACCTGTAGTTTCTGCGTCTGTGCAGAAATGACTAGGTCTCCCGTCTACCCCGATTAATCCAGTAGTTCTGGCTGTTGCTCTTATTGACCACCCAGATAGAGTTTTTGTAAGCTATATTATTTCAGGACTTGATGGCTTCCCCACTGATATTTTAACTCCTCCCTCTGTTCCCCACATTTTTCCCTCTCTCTATTCCCCACATAATCTTATATCTGCTCTAAATGATCCCGGTGTAGTTGATCTTTTGCTCAAGAAAGAGACTTCCAAAGGTTTCATGATCGGTCTATTACCTGGGCCGGGCTGATATCAACCTATGGTCCCTCCTACTCTCCAACTGGAATGGCATTTCCTTATTATACAATGACTCAATTACCTCTGTGGATTCTCTCGGTCTCTATACCGATGCTGCCCCCTCAGGGCTTCGGTGGTATCTCAGGTTCCAAGTGGTTCTACCAGAATTGGCCTCTTGAAATTTCATCCCTTCCCTCTGCAGAGCAGTCCTCAGCTTTATTTGAATTGTATCCTATTATCGTTGCGACTGTAATCTGGGGGCATCAATGGTCAAAAAGATAATAACCTTTAATTGTAACAACCTCTCCAAGGTAGCTATTATCAATAAAGGCAGATCTTCTTCCCCCATCATTATGAAGCTCATGCATTAGTTCACCTGGGTTTCAGTGCTGGGGAACTTTAGAATTAAAACAAACCATGTCCCGGGTTTAAAAAACATAATTGCTGACTCTCATGGAAAAATCAATCTCACAAAGCATAAGAGCCGCTTCTAATACATGGTGGCATTCTTAAATCAAATTTTGCTCCATATCACATTCACACTTCTGAATCTTCCATCATAGAATTCATTACATATTGCTTCACAAAACACACTTCCTCTCTCTTCACCATACGTTGATACTTGTCAGGTATACAGTTCCACACTCGTTTGCACAGAATCAATTTCCCTCCCCCATCATCTCTTCCTCGAATACAAATGCTGCTCTGTGGGATTCAATGTTCTGCTTCCAAATCTTCATCGTCCAAGTTGCCTATTACAAAGGAAGTCGTGGAATCCATAATAAAGGTTTGTTTCGCCCTTCTGCGGGTTTCTACGATGTGGCAAAATTACCTGCCAAAACCAGTCATTCAATCCATTTACGGACCTCTGCATAGGAGATCTCCATCATCAACCTCAGGTCATATACTCTTTACATTTAAAAAATTGAAAATCAGACCACGAAAAGAAAGGTGTGTATGTTCATTCATCAAAAACTCATCATATTATTTGTCCTGGCTCTACTTTTTTCAGCTATCTGTCACTGCGTCTGACGACCAGCAATCAGGATCCCCTGTTTCTCACCCCTGAAGGGATAGTCATGTCCAGGAACTGGTTCTGTGACCACCTTCATTTGTGTCTCCTTTGCGCCGGGCTTCCTCCTGACAACTATTCTGGACATTCGTTCAGGATTGGCGCTTCAACTTCTGCTGCTTCCAGGAACATTGCTCCACATCTAATCAAGGCTATTGGGAGATGGACTTCAGGTGCATACGAACTCTACATTTGAAAGTGTCTCTGACTTATTATCAGTGCAAAAAACTCTATGTGACTAATTGTGAATTATTTAAGTGCCATTTTAGAACCCGAAGGAAGGGTTACCCTCAGCCATGGATTCCCTCAGGTTTTTCCTTACCTGAGCGCTGTGTGGTTTAGATCTGCAAGGTGGGAGGTTTAGGTGGCTACATTCTTTTGGAGGAAGGTGGCCAGAATGTCACTTGTCCCGCTGCTGGCATCTGCATTAATCATAAAATACATGTCTTGCCGTCAGTATAGGGCATCAAAGTTCCTTGAACCAGGCTAGGGCCAAAAAGTAACCATCATGCACTATTACAAGCAAGCGCTCTATCTCATCTTGCATTGCTGTTGTGCTGGGCTATTGGTCAAGTGCACAGTTAATTTACAACGTACTTTCGAGTGACTTTCCCCACCACGTCATCCATATTCGAGGACTGGGTGGTTAACTATGCAATCAAATTGTGGCAGCCTATCTTTGGGGGAAGGTGACCCAGGTGCCACTTGTCCTGCCCACTAGCCGAGTCATTGCATATTGTGTATTGCATTCATCATAGTTCAGCCAGCATAAGGGTGGTTATCGAGCTCCAATGGAAAAGGCCATGGGCCAAATTATAAATGTGAATGTATTATGTAAGTGTTTGCTATATGGTTGTTTATATCGAGCATAACTTATTTCCCCCTCGTCAACTGACGGGCATAACTGTTTGCAAATTGTTCATGTACCACCAGACATATCTCTTGCCAAATCAATAAATTGTAATTTTCTCACAATTAAGTTGATGTCTCCTTTTTGATATGGCCTTCTTCAGCTTCCACCCGTGGCCACTGTTTTTGTTCTCTGTGACCTGCGAAAAATAATTCTCAGCAGTTACTTTGTTAAACCCCTTGACAATTTGAAATACCCCTAAACAAGATCTACCCTTCCTAAAGCCATGCTGTCTGTCTCCTATAATGTTGTTACTATATAAATATTCCTACTTATTGTAGTTTCCATAAGTTTCCATGTGATTGATATTAAACTTATACTTTTGTATTTCCCAGGGTAAAATTTATCTCCCTTTTTAAATATAGGAATAACATTGGCAATTTTCCAGTCCAGTGGGATGGCTCCTTTATTTATAGATTTGCTGAATATATAACATATTGGTTTAAAAGTCTGTTCTCTAGTTTCCCTGAGGACTCCTGGACATGTTCCATCAGGCCTTGGGAATGTTTTTATTTTAAGTGCTGCTAGCTCCCTTAGTACTTCATTCTCTTTATAACAAACTCTGGTAATGATGTTTGTGTACATTTTGTGCTGTGTTAATTTAGTTTGACAGTTAGTTTATTAACATTAGTTTGTCTGTTACTTTATTATTATAGTTTGTTAAATTACACTTGTCTGTTGCTTTTCTCTTACTTATTCTGTTCATTTCGTATGTAATAAATATTGATTTATTGATCGATTCATATTGTCTGGTGTTCAGCTCCGTCTTAGAGGACACTTGGGCTAAGAGAACACTTTGCTTGCTTCACGAGGGGTGTTCTCTTAGCCAGAGACTACTGTACAGTGGTTGATAGTACTGAGGAGCCAGTACTGCTGTTAATATAGGAATGTTGAATCTAGGGTTTTGGTTAAAATGCCATTTTATCTTGCATTTTAGACAATATTTATGTTTTTGTTTTAGTAAACATTATTGTAATAATAATATATATATATATATATATATATATATATATATATATATATATATATATATATATATATATATATAGTGATGTGATCTTGTGGCTCGTCATACAGGCTCGCACGGGTTCTTTTCCTTCAAAATAACAACCCATCACACAGGATTGAAAGGAACAGCGCTCACACGGACTTTTAATAAACAAAACGAAATAAACACAAAACAAACACCTAGCTCCTATTTGGAGCACTAACTGAACATATGCAGGTCCCTGACTAATGCGCAGGACAGCTAAGCTGTTTACCTGACATAACACCAAAACAAAACACTGACACAGATTTTTATAAAACCAAACGTATGTTCGGTATTTTTGGTTTGCAGGTCCCCTGTCCTGCTACATCCTGTTATTATATATATATACTTTTTCTTCCCTTTGAAATTTTGAGGAGGCTGTGCCTCCTTTGCCTCCTCTAAGTAGCTTCTGCTGGCACCAAGGATTGTTGGGTTTAGATTTATCTGCAACATATGTGTTTATAAATCACTACAAAATCTAAGATAACCAAACCTGCAATTGTTGACAACAGCCAAATAAAAAAGGGAAAATAAGCAGTAGTATGTGTAATATAAAGCCTACCCTTGCACCTGTCCACCCACAGGAATACACCAGTTTAAATTGATGTCATTATATCTCTATTATTATGTATCTGCCTCCACAAAGAAGTCATATCCTGTTTAAACCTACATGTTTCAGCCACATCACTCTTAATGCATCACATTATGTGATCATACTACCTACCTAATGTATATATATATATATATATATATATATATATATATATATATATATATATATATATATATATATATATATATATAACTTGGTTTATTGCATTTCAATATCAATCAAATAATAAATCACATGAACCACTGAAAGCAAACTTCAGTTCTCTAGAATAAAAGAAAGAAAGAGTGACATGCTTAGTAATTCATTGATGAAGTTTATATAATTAGTTTATGTAGTTTTATAAGGTGAATGTAAGCTGGAAAATTAAGCTATTTTTAATTCAAATCGACCACAAACAGTGAATTAAGTTAAATTGATATCATTACATTGTAATTAAGAGGAAAGTATTATTTGCGAATCAGGTTATAACATTTTGTAATGAGTCATTAAGATTTTAAATCTGGGAAAGGCAATTTAACTGAACTTGCTTTTTGTGGGGTTTTTTGTGTTTGTTAAAAAAACAGAAGTGATCTTGCTTCACAATCAACGCTTTTCCAAGAGTTTAATTAAGAAATGGAATCAGCTCAATAACTTTTAAGGGACATCATGTGACCAAAAAAATAAATAAAATCCCTACTCGAAATGAAGAGCCCTAATCACAAAACACCTCCCTGACTTAACATTTACAAAAATAGGATATGTGATTGAGAAACTGATTCAGCTTGCCTGAATAACCTTGTGGTTTAATAGTGTAAATCAGGCCTTGTGTAGCGATTTCCTTAAGGTTGTTGCAATAGTATTACATTAGCAGGGTATGGGGAACTGATGCAGTGTTCTCCAAAACCTAAAACATGTTATCAATCTTCTGTTGTATAAAGCTTTATCTGAATGTATTACTTAATATTTGTTTACAAATATAATGCACTGACTTCATATATACTGTAGCAATCCTTGGGTGAGACCTTCTAACGATGTGTCTGATTTTGGAGGTAATTGGCTGAAAGGGTTATGTGTCTTGGACTCCTTGTTGTTTTGAATGCAAGAGTGAGAGTTTTGCAGTGTGGGCACCTACCTTTGATATGGCTGTCACTCCTGACAATGTAAATGGTCACTAACCTCCCCAGGTGGGTTATTAAATGCTCAGCAAATCAGCCTGTGCGACTCTCACAATGTGATGAAGGTAAAGAAAGGTAATGCCATTAGAAATGTGATAACATATTTCTTTATTCAGAATTATATATGTCTGATAGTGTACATATATGTGTGTGTGTTTATACCACCATTTAGGCTAGACTTATTTTGAGCAGGAATGAAGAAAGCTGAACCTTTAAGTAGAAATATGTAAGAAGGTAAACAGCTCTACCTGCTGGCCTTTCAGAAATATGACATTTTACATGGCTATCAACAACAGATATACACCACCCCTGAATGTAGAACTAGTCTAAGTAATCTACATACTCAAGCACATTTTGAGGGGTAACATTCTAAACAAATACCTCATCCAGTCTTTCTACATTAGCTTTTCTCCAGAAGAGTTTCTCCAGAAGAGGTCAATGCAACTTCAAAGATAGATAAAGACAGAGAGAGAGAAATGATTAAAAAAAAAAAAAAAACCTTAAATGTTGGAGCAGCAGAACCCAAAACCACTCTCAATGATTGCAAACATCATACAAAGAAAAGGGAAATAAATCAAATAACACAAGTGACTGTCCTGGGGATTAGGGTCTGTATGGTGTATATACCTTTCATTTCCAAATTAAGTTTTGAATTGCTGTTGTTCAGTTCAGAATCTAAAAATAAATTGTTCAAGGGCTAATTGTTCTGCAAATACTAAAAAGAGAAAAATAAACAGGCAAAAGAAGCAGCTAATGTTCAAAACAATCCACATCAAATCTCTCCAGTACCTGCACTTTTAGCTTCTTTTGACAGCACACAATTACATGCAATGCTCTGCCTGTCAAGTCTAATTTAAGTTAATAAGCTTCTTGGACTTATATGAGTAATAATGCATGTTCTGATAACATTTTGTTCGCCAGCCTTACATAGTTTAATGACTACATCATCAAAGCTGTGTTTTGGTTCATGACTTTGTCCCTCCCAATAACTGAAGAGCAGCTTCTGAACTTTTACATACATGCCAACAAACCCTGTATGGTCGGGACAGTCCCGATTTTCTATCAAATGTCCTGCGTCCTGTGCTCTTCCTGAGGCTGACACATCTGCTGATCACTAAAGGAAGAACACTTCATTATGTCCATTTTTACTGTCATGATAGTCGTGTTGAGTTGGGGGTGGGTGGGTATGTCTATTATATAATTATATGAGTGTTTTCTGTCCTCCTTTACCAAAATTATCATCAGGGATCTGAAGATTCATTGTTTATTTGTATACTTTTACTACTGGATTTTACATTTTAGGGAGGTAAAACCAACAATAACTTCTCCTTTACTAGCCAGGAATCTGGTGAGCTAAAGCAGACACCAGTAGGAGTGGCCTTTGACCCCCACAGGTCATTAGCTCACTGGCATCCGCTCTCAATGTACAGTAAAACTGTAGCTTGGTCCTGAGATCGGAGGTCTCCCACTGAAGCTCATTATCCTTGGGGCTAGATTTTTTTTTTAACAAGTTAGTACTCTTCCTGAAGACAAAAAAGGGGAAATTCACAAAGCACAGAGACACTTACCGTTAAAGTTACACAACTTGAAACTTTGCATCTTTAACAGGTGTTTTTCTCCATTGAAAACAAGCGGTGTTTATGACACAGCAGAGTAAATGTGAATTCCCCCTAAAAAGGCTTGCAGGATGAATGGTGCTATACCTTGATAAAGACAGCAGATGGCAGCACTAGCTAAGAAAGAGGGTTATAAATCCAGATAATATTAAACCCTTGGCATTTCAAGAGCTGAAAACCTTTTTTTAACTGCAATTATAACACTAGTGAAAACTACACCAAATAAGAATGATGTAGTCCCAGTAGATACCAAATTGCTTTTCATTGCAATAATAATAAAAAAAATACACACATTGTAGTAAAGGAATTAATGAGAGGGACATTGTTTTATTTTAAGGCACAGTAACTAAACTTTTTTTTTTTTTTTTTTTAAATATGAAAAACAGGGTTTTCATTAATGCATTCAAAAATTATATTTGTGATCATATCAATCAAAAAACACATTCAATTTGATTGTACAATTTATACAATCTTCAAATACTGTGTTTAATACCCCAATTGGCACATAGGATATATGCCATAATTCATCATTCATAACCCACAACACCTGCATGAAGAAGTCATGGAAATATGTCACTCTTTTATTATCTTCAATATGTAATATCTGATGTTTAGCTGCAAAAATCTTGAGGGAACAAAACCTAATGATACAAATTATTACACCAGCACAGCCTCAGAATATTGCTTTCTGATTAAAACAAGAAAATAACAAATAAAAAAACATACATTATCTGAGAGAGGACTGCAATTCATTTAAGTATCGGTCTCAGCATCAATAAAGTAGAAATATAGGGGTTTTGACCCCAGTATATTTTAAATTGCATTATTTATTTTTGTAATACATTATTGTGTGTGGTGTGTGCGTGTGTGTGTGTGTGTGTGTGTGTGTGTGGGGGGGGGGGGGGGGGATGTAGGTGTGTGTGTGGCATGTATGTGTGTGTGGGAGGGGTTTGTTGGCGTGTGTGTGTGTGTGTGTGTGTGTGTCTGTGTGTGTGCGTGTGTGTGGGGGGGGGCGTGGGTGTAGGTGTGTGTTGGAATGTATGTGCGTGTGGGAGGGGTTTGTTGGCATGTGTGTGTGTACGTGTGTGTGGGTGGGGTGGGTGTGTGTCTGTTCAGTGGGAAACATGTTTGAAGAAAGTGCGTTTACACTTGTTGAGCTACTCAAACAATATTCAGTAGAAGAAGCACACAGTAACACTTTACATTGTGTCTATAATTACTGTGTATTTACAAAATAGTTACATAGTAAATACATGTGTATTTACATATAATTGCAATGCTATCATCAGAGATTCACATAACTTTTATCATTAGGTTCTCACATGAGTACCAGCAGAAATTGTCTGATTCTCACTAAAATTAGGGGGCATCATCCAAGCCGCTGTCTAGCTCCACCTCCTCCCCCAACAGTTCAAACAATTGGGTTGTCAAGGATCAGGGGTGCACATTTGGAGCTAGATACTAGTGCCAGGGTACCTCATGTTTAATTTATCCTTCTTCTTATTTATTTATTTTATTTGTTAGCAACCATAGATGATGATAGTTTCTCATTGGATCAGGAATATTCAAATGACCCGCCCACACTCATCCACATACACAGGAGAGAAGGTTCGTGTTGTGTGAGAAGTTGTAAGGAGGGCTTGATTAGGTATTTAAAACCAGTTGGCTTTCTGGTGCTAAACTTTCAAAACAGTCTAGTAAACAATTTGCACCCCTGTCCAGAATGCTGGGATCAGGATCAAAGGTTTCAGTGGTCATCTTACACATATGAATATGTGTTTCAACAATATGTCTTCATCAGAGCAGTACATGAAATGTGCATCTCAGATCTTAAATGCATACAGCACCCACTATCATAACTATGACATTTGGTTGCATGTGATAATCTATTATAAAATCAATACTCATTAAATGTTTAGGTTAAATAGTTGATTGACTTAAATATTAACAACCTTTTATATATACAGTCAATTAATAAAGCCATGGTCAAGAGCATGTACAATTAGCACCATCAATTATTAGAATTATTTACGATCAGATTGGTGTGCAGAAGAAGCTAAGATTATATTACTTATTCCACATTAATGAGGTCCAATTTCACTGATCAATTGGAAAACATGAATGACCTTAATCAGCATAATAAAAAAAAATAAAAAAAACAAGGATAAAAAAACAGGATCGGAATTTACAACAGTTGCAACTGCATTCATACAAATATATAGATGGCCCTATTTTACAGTAATTCATGTGCCCTGTCACAAAGACGGCTGCAGTGGGTGACGTCAGACCAGAAACAGGAACCGACTCAGAACACAGGTTTTGGAATGGTGAAGGCACTAATGCGCAGTTTAATAATTAAACAGACAGAAAATAAAAGGTTTATAACAAAAACAGCACACGACACATGAGGCAAAAATGAATAGACAAATAAAACGAGTAGACACTAACAAAACAGGGTGGATGAACGCTACACAAAACAAGTACGGTGCTGGTGCTTCCAGCACTCGTAGCAATTGATATTTATAATTATGCTTCTCCTCTCTCTCTCTCTCTCTCCCGTTCTCCATTCCCGAACACACAACCCAGAGTGAGTGAAAACATGCTGCTTTTATGCTGCTGTACCGAGGCTCGATTGCTAATCAGTCATTCAATTGGAGTCGCGGTACAACTGCACATGAATTAATAAAGTGCAATTCCCTGTGTTCGCATATTATTACATTTTACTTGCATGTGAAGTGCTGTGCAATCCTCGTGCCCAAATACAAATATACATTTTAAACACCTGTGTTACACAGACCTGTTTATATTCCGTGTACCAATGACTATACACCAACATTAACACACAACACAAAATACACACAGGGGCGGGGCACTTTGCCACAGCCCCTTATAATTAATATAGAAATCGGGTCTAC
The DNA here is from genome assembly GCF_017654505.1 of Polyodon spathula. Taxonomy (NCBI): domain Eukaryota; kingdom Metazoa; phylum Chordata; class Actinopteri; order Acipenseriformes; family Polyodontidae; genus Polyodon; species Polyodon spathula. Next base: position 61,958,482 of record NC_054537.1, read on the forward strand.
ATCTTAAATTAGGGGACATAGATTAACCTCTTCATTCAGTCCAATTGGTTTCTAGTGTTTGTAGGGTGAATATCCAATGTGCTTCTCTTCTCAATAACTGGTTTACCAAAATACCCCCACATGTTGAGACCTGGACCCTCTCCAAACCCACAAATCTAAGTGAGTGTGGGGAAGATCCATGTCCGGCTTTGGGGTAATGTTTAGCCATGGCATACTCCTGATTGGAGGTTCTTATAGCTGCTTTAGTTCTGAAATTTGTATTTTTAGTGGTCTTTTCGTTTGTCCAGAGTATGCAGAACCAAAAGGACACGTGAGCATATACAACACCCAGTTGAATTGCAATTAATAAAACTATGTATCTTGATTTTTTGCCTGATCTTGGATGTGATATATATTTTGTGTTTGCGGTGTTTGAGCAATGAATACAATGGCCACATTTATAATTACCATTGGGTGGATTTTTTGATAACCAAGTTTGTGGAGGATCCAATTTAGGACTGAATGAATGAACAAGTGTGTCCTTTAAATTTCTTGCACATTTAAATGTTATCAAGGGTGGTTTGTCCCATATTATTTCCTTAAGTGTGTGGTCTATCCTTAATATATGCCAATGTTTAAATATGATCTGTTATGTCTGTGGTGCATGGGGCTATCAGATACTCCCTTTTTTCGGCTCCATTCGGCTACTATCAGTTTCACTCTGCAATTGAAAGTTTTTCTCAGCTTTTTCTGGAGATTATCATGTGTAACCAGTTGTCATAGTTATGATAGTGGGTGGTGTATGTATTTAAGGTTTGAGATGCACATTTCATGTACTGCTCTGATAAAGACATATTGTTGAAATACTATTCATATGTGTAAGATGACCACTGAAACCTGAACCCACCATCCTTGACAGGGGTGCAAATTATTTTGAAAATTGGTTCTAGACTGTTTTGAAAGTTTAGCACCAGAAAGCCAACTGGTTTTAAATACCTAATCAAGTCCTCCTTACAACTTCTCACACGACACGAACCTTGTCTCCTGTGTAACCGGCATATTAACACTGCCCCTGCTCAGAAGTGATTGGACAGCTGTCAGATCTTTCACTTTCCCATTGGCTACTCACTCGCCTTCAATTTTCTTGCAGAATACCGTGAACGACCTCTGCTTTCTTATGATTGGACAGCTGTGTAAAACTTTGACTCTCCTATTGGTTAAACTTACTATCAGTACCTGCAATTGAAACAGACATAGTTTATGGCCCACCTAGCTAACTTATGATTGGGCTGCCGCAGAGAAAATGCGGATATTCAGCTGGTTGATTGTATCGCAGAAGCCACTGTCAAAAGACTGTTGTGACCTTTTTTTTTGGAAAATGTGTTTAAAGAATTATTTATTGTCCCATGCTACTACCCGCCAGAAATGTGTTCACGACCCATAATTTAAGAACTTCTGCCGCGGGCAAATTTGTGCCCGCAAAGCCAGACCATCGTGCCCGCTGTATCTCTTTGAGGACCACTAGTCTAGAGCGTAACAGCAGTAACTTTGTTGCTATGCGCACCAAGCACCATGTGCACCAAGTACTGTGTGCACCAGATGCACAGAGCACCGAATACACAGAGTGCAGAGATCACCGAATGCATCGAGTGCACCAAGCTGTTGTTTATTTTGCGAAAGCTGCACAAACGACAGCCAGCAGAGTCACTCAACAGTGGGTTGAAGAATGGTGTTCACCTTGAAGGTGTAGGTTGAAAGACACCACGGTTGTCACTCCACGGAGGGGCCTATCAGCAGCTCTGACATAAAATGTTCAGTGAATACATACCCAAGGCAGACATATCACAAAAGTACTGGTTGGGGGTCGTCTTCGAATTGAGAGCGAACTGACAGATAGCAGTTATGGTATAGGGTATTAGAACCACAGATATTGTTTGTCGATATGCCATGCTATAGAGATGGTGGTAGGTGCATGCTTTTTGGGATATTTCAGGCATCTTGTGAATGTTATCTCTGTGTAGCGTTGCTCTTTTGTTGGATGGTTCAATTTCTCACGGTTCCATTTTTCTCTTAAATTTCAGATTGTTTCGTCCTTTTGTAGAGACACATTTTCATACCTCTACCCCACTACTGACCAGCTTCCATTAACAAACTTATCACAATGATGGGTGCTGTTTACAAATAGCTCTGACGTGGAGGGGCTACCCCTTCCTAACTGAAAAAATGGATAACTATAAAAATACCACTAAATACTTATTATTAATCATTACAATGAAGATAGCACTAGCCGGAAAGTTTGTTTACTTGACTTAGTTTAGTTTATAGGTTTTTACCGTAGTTGTAAACTGAACTGAACACTCCTATTGTTCTCACACCTGTCAGTTTGGTTAGATAATAACTCCAATTATAACTCAAGTAGCTTGAAAAAAAAAAAAAAACACTCAACTGACAAGGCAAGAGGACTTTAGAGATAATGATAGACATTAAAGCTACCAAGGGGCACCCATGAGAGTAGGTCAGAGTTTGCGTGTCACCTGACAAATACTGTTGTTACAGTAGCTGAAAGTGTGAAACTTTTATCGATAAGTAAAATAAAAATAGGAAGGATAAGACTTAATTAGAGGTTTACTGATTAATCTTTTAGAGGCATTTGCCTGACAATGGGGGTTACCATATCAGTCTCAGACTGCTATTTTGATTTTATTTATTATATTATTATTATTGTGTTTTAATGTCTTGCTGAGAAAATGTAGTCCACGCAGTACAAAATGGGAGGATAATAGTGTAGTCCCAAATTAGGACAAGCAGCATATGAGTATGCTGAGAAAGTAATGCAATTTCCAGAGAACAAATGTCAAGTTTAATTAGCAGGAAAGGTAATAGAGACTGGAACTTAATGACATATCTCTGCTTTGCCAGCAAATCCCAGAACTGTTTAAAAAAAAAAGTTTTAGTACTAGATGTTCCTAAGCAACTGAAGCCTTTTCTGTAGTGACAGCTCTTTCCAATGGAAATAGCTATAAATATACACTTAAAAAAAAAAAAAAAAAAACATTGCTAAGATTCGAAAAAATGTCAAGACAAAAATTAGTTTCGTTTATTTATTTAAAAAAAAAACATTTTTATATTATATTATATATATATATATAGATATATTTATATAATATATAATATATAATATATAATATATAGATTATATGCCAAATATTGACATATTAAAACTGTATAATTTTATTAATAAATAATAAACTGGGTAAAAAGTGGTGCAAATATGAATTTTCCCAGTTTTCTGGGTAAGTATCAGGTGTATTATTGGGCTATGGGCACAAACGTAGCTCACTATCTTTGATTTGCTTTGAATGCAAATAGAGGCAGATGAGTTGGTAGTACAGTAGTCCGTCATGTATCCGACTGCGGTGGGACCAGATTAACGGTGGATATGTAAAAAGTCGTATAAATGAAACCTGTTTTGAATACCAGTACACACAGCTGTAAGAATTACTATATTCACACCATTATTGTTTTGAAACTCAGCTTTTATTAGGGAGCTCCTCTGTATCCCTTGTTTAGAAAGATACAGGATATTAATGCATGCGTGGTTGTGGTTCTCACTCGCACACTCACTCACTCACTCACTCACTCACTCACTCACTCACTCACTCACTCACTCACTCACTCACTCACTCACTTCTCAGAATTTCAGCTTCTTTAGCCCAGTTGGCTTTGCAGCAGCTCTGAGGTGAACCTTTTTATACCTGACACTCCTGATCACACACAGCAGGCAGGCTCTCCCAGGAGCGTCAGGTGCTTCATGAATTGATTACAATAAATACACACTATTTACATTTACACAAAAAAAAAAAACCTCGTAATGCACAGGGTCATTTACACAGTAGTACAATGCATTGGGTAAAGTCTAGTGAACGACGACTAGACCCGGAGCCTCTTAGACGAGCAACAACCATCAGTTTCAAAGAAATCGCTTTAATTCAGTGGTAACCCCACTGTAACTAAGAAGTAATTTTAAACAAGTGTTGAAAGATCTGACATAGAATCTAATATTAGCTGTGGTAACTCAATATTGTAGTGAGCATGAGCGTAATTGACTCACACACCAAAGCTCTTTCAGGTACAATGCGTTTTTTATTGGCAGCTAACAGCATCTAGCAGCATCCATGCACTCTCACTCACAAAGGCATAGACTGCCCCTTCCCACCCTGGAGCGCTACACCGACTCCCATCGTGACACACACTCATACAAGCGGAAACACAGAATGGATTGGACACAACAATAAATGCAATTACAAACAATAACCAAAATAGTGAAATTACAACAACAATTAACATTTTCCCCAAAATAGTTCCAGCCGTGTCTGCTACATAGCCGCTACTTCAGGGCTGAATGTCCCGTCGGTGTAATGCCCAGTGCCCACAATAAAATCAGAGAGTCCCGGAGGCGGCCGTCAGAAATGCTGTCCGGGTCAGCAGTGACCGGTGTGCCCTGGCCTGGACCCCCAGCTGGTGACCCTGGTGATTGTGGTGAGGGAGGGGCACTTCCCCTGCTACCTGGACCAGCCTCTGGGCCGGCCATGGGGCAACCGAGTTTGTTTCAGAGAAGTGTGGGGTCAAGTAGTTTTGATGGAGCACAACCGCTTCTGGTGCTGGCCAGCCAATTCAAGATTCTCTCGAGCGAAAGCATGGGCAGTCCAGCCGGTCCTGCAGCTGCTGGAGGTATTCAGGGCCAGCTGGTTCCAGGTATGGAGCCGAGGTGGCCTGCTGTACACAAGATCCATTGGGATGTGGAGCTCTCTCCCAAACATAAGAGCCAATGGCATGCACCCCGTGGACTCTTGGACTGCAGTCTGGTAGGCCATTAGGACCAGGGGCAAGTACTGATCCCATTCGCGTTCATGCTGGGAGGTCTACATAACGAGCTGGGTGGCAAGCATCCAGTTAAACCGCTCCACCAATCCGTCACTCTACGGGTCTGTTACCTGGGTTTTCTTTATGCCCAACCTCCCATAACACTTACGCTTCAAAGTTACACCCTTGGTCACTGTGCAACTCCTTTGGAATCCCAAACCAGCTGAACATACCGTCCAGCAGTGCCTCCGCCCATGGAAAGGCTCCCAAGATGTCAAGGGCGACACGCTCTAGTGGTGGCTCCACCTGGTAGTGTTGGAGCAGAGCATGGGAGTGGTTCTCCTCCAATCAATGGCGTGCTTACAGTCCTCAAAGGAGCAGGGGCAACAAGAGAGGGCATCTGCGTTGTGCAGGCAGCCGGCTCGGTGTTGTATGGAATAGTCGTACTCCTACAGTTCCTCAATCCAGCGAGCCACCTGTCCTTCGGGCTCGTGGAAGTTAAGCAGCCACCGCAGGGATGCATGGTCCATATGCAGATGGAACTTCCGCCTGTAAAGGTCAAGGGATCTGAACCAATGAGAGCCCATGATCTAGTCCAGGGCCTCGTCGATTATGGGGAGGGAGAGTTTTTATGAGTCACTGCGTTCAGCTTGTGATAATCCGTGCACAACCGCAGTGACCCATCTTTCTTCTTCACCAGCATAGCCAGTGCGGCCCAGGGGCTGGTCGACAGCAGCCATCTCACGAATCATGCTCTCAGCCGTTTCCTGCTTTGCCAAGTGTAATCACCACGGCCGCTCTCGGATCAGAGTCACATCCATTGTGCTGATGCTGTGCTGGACTAATCCGTAATGTCCACAGTCCTCCACCTTCACAGCATGTAAAGTAGAGAGGCCCAGTGGCTGGTGAAACTACAGGAAGAATTCAGTCCAAAATGCAGTCGAGCAGTGCAGCTTTATTTTGTCTGTCGACAGGTGCAAAACACAGAACAAGGAAAAAATAAATAAATAAACCAAGCCATACAAATAAATTGCTATCACTCAGGATACTCTGCTATCCCAGTATGTTATCCAGGACATTCAGTTTCAAGCCAACCTTCCCCTAAACTCTCAGAATACAAATCCTATATACACCCTAGTCTTCTAGTTAGCTCCACCTTTGGACTAAACTACTTGGGGGGTGGGGGTGGGGGGAGAATAACATTTATTTTCATACATGTAACTGTATTTCAATGAATCCTTAGATTGTTTAGTCAGCTTATATAGGGCCATAGCACCTACATTTAAACCCTACCTTTCATCATTATCTAATGGCTATGTTTTTTACTTCCCCCTTGAAGAGCGTTCCCATGCTATAACAAACGATTTCTCACTTGCACACGCTTCCTGAACATGGTGCCCCAGTACTCAAATCGCAGGTAACTACAAGCAAAACACAAACTAAATAAAATAGATGACTAAAACATCATGACATTTTATAGAAAATGTGCACCTTTCCCATAAAATTTTCATTACTTATTCCTGTAACACCAGGACCCCGTTAACTCAGGTAAGTTTAATTTACATTTTGTTTACATTGCTAGTCAGAGTAAATAAACAATATATATGTTATATTCCTGTAAGCTGTGTTAAATACATGTTTTGTTATACTTTAGGCATTAGTGATGGAGTACAGGAATATTCTCCATCACACAGCAAAAATATCCAAGTACCCCCCTCAATAACTCCCATAGCTGGTCCTGCTGGCTCTGAGACCCTTGAGACCTGTCCCACCTTCTCCTCCGGGCCCCAGCCATTCAACAAGGCCACTAGGCAAACCTTCACCTGGTAGGTTTCCCAAGGCAAACCCTGTTGTAGCAGCCTATCTTGATGGTGTTCCTGCTGGACGGCCTCATCGATCTTGCCACAATCGCTGCTGGCAGAATCTCCTGAGGTGGCCTGCCTGACTGACATTTTTGCCTCCTCCCCTGAGGTGGTCTTCCCACAGCTGCAAGAGCAGCAGGTCTCGCCGTCCCTCCACTGCTTTTCTGATGCACTGTATTAACATTATTTATCGTAAAAAATAAATAAAATGTGCAGCTCAATATATTGGTGAAACAAGTAAATCCGTAGTCATCAGATTTTCACAAATAAACACTTAGAGTCCAGATCCACTCCAGTTTAATTGCACTTGAATCAAAACGACCATGAATTCAAACTGTAATCATGCATATCAGTCTTATATGCTACCAAAACACTCCAAGAAAAGAAGACAAGAGAGCAACAACCAATAGCACAATAACACATAGCCCATTCAGAATTAATAAAATAACACCACTCTACTGGAAAATATTTTCCACTTAAGACCTCACAATGTCTGTGATGTTATTTTAAGTTATTTCTTATTATTTGCTAGTTTCTTTTTTTTCTCTTTTCCTTCCTTGTCTACATGACAAACTAGCCACACACACTTCTATAAGTTTAATGTCCCATACACAAACTTTATAATGTAACCATTAAGAGACGATTACCTTGTAATCAATCAGGGGTGGAGTCCAAACCCGAAAACGATATACCCAGTAAATATGTGACTCAAAGACCATTCCAATATTTGAAGTCATTGAAAAAGGCTTCTTGTCAAAACACTGAAACGTATTAAGTTTTTCTTTCTTTCTATATTTGTGAAGATGGCATACAGCCAAAACGACCAATCCATTTTTCTTTTCAGCTTGCATGCCGGCACAGCTGTACCTTGAAAGACAGAACAGCTAGTCCCATCTGTAGTTTAGAAGGTTGGAAGGGAAGCATATCAGTATCACCGAGGTGCAAATCACATCTTGAGGGATGTGGGGTTAAAATAGAATTTACACATACTCTTAGTGACAGCAGCTCTTTAATGAACTTGTGATTCACATTCCCTTCTGAAGCACCTTTTCCTCCTAATTTGCATTTATGTCGGTTGAATTTTAGTTGAACAGTTGGCAACATGTCTAACCTCAGACAAGATTAATGAAGTGTCAGATATACAGGAACTCCACAATACTTCTACAGTGGAAAATATTAAGAGGCAGTGAGTCCATATATTCTTATAGCTGAGAAAGAAAAATAGGGTGTTCTTACTGGCCTGTCACAAGAGAAGGTAAGTTATTAGATGGGGAAAAAAAGCATGCTAGTGAGAGTCATCTCATTTCCAATATTTGTTATGTTACTATTAAAATATACTGAAGGACAGTTATACATTTTTAATGACCTTCTTAAACTAGAATGATAATTTTCAGCACAACTAAACAAGATGCCAATCAGTCAGTGACATGCTCTTTTACACAAGATGTATATATTTATTAACTGAACAATATCCAATAATGGTCTTAACATCCTCCCACCTATAGCTTCTGAGATTTGCAATCAGGCTTTTAAAAATGCCAGAAACAGTCATTGTTGTTTCAAATGTCAGAGGAGCCCATTATGAATTATTCATTGGCTCAGAGCACATCTAATAGGTAGCGAGGGGATTGTGGGGGGAGGGGGGAGGGGTGGTTAGCGTTGAGATCTGACTAAAAATAGCATTCAAATGTAGGTGTCTACATTTAGCCACAAGGTGCAAATAAAGCTTAATCACTCTAGAATCACGTGTCAATCAATCATTCAAAGAAGCTACAGTATTCTTTTCTCAGCAATGGATGTCTTTTTTATTCTTTTTAGCAAGAGAAAGGATGGAATGTCATCAATAATCTTTATCCCCATTCACTCAATATTAAGATATTTGGTAGTGCTATTAAGAAACTTAGTTATAAAATAATCATTTACTTATTTAATGACCTATAAAATCTGGAGGACAACAGACTGAATGTGTGTACCCCTGAAATATGATATCGAGTTGTTTGTGAGGTTCTGATGGATAATAAGGATTCAAATTTGTACACATTTTGATCGTAAGAACATAAGAAAGCTTACAAATGAGAGGAGGCCATTCGGTTGCTCGTTTGGTTGTTAGTAGCTCTTTGATCCCAGAATCTCATCGAGCAGCTTCTTGAAGGATGTCAGCTTCAACAACATTACTGGGGAGTTGGTTCCAGACTGCCACAATTCTCTGTGTAAAAAGTGCCTCCTATTTTCTGTTATGAATGCCCCTTTATATATTCTCCATTTGTGACCCTTGGTCCTTGTTTCTTTGTTCAGGTCGAAAAAGTCCCCTGGGTCGACATTGTCAAAGCCTTTCAGAATTTTGAATGCTTGAATCAGATCGCCACATAATCTTCTTTATTCAAGACTGAATAGATTCAATTAATTTAGCCTGTCTGCATATGACATGCTGTGACAGGATAGCATTGCAGGCCCAGGTGGTATCGGCAGGCAAGGAGACTCAGAGACAAGGAAGCTGCAGTGTAAGCACGGCTGCACAGTTTAATCAACAAAAATAAATCAAAACGTTGAACAAAACACTGCTCACAGAGCAAAATAAAACGTTTAACAAAAACAAGTCACAAACACAATAACGGAAACAAGAATAACCAGCTCAAGGGCCAAAACAAACATTTTAAACAGAACTGTTCAGGCTGGGCAGAGCCTTCACTGAACCTTATCCGAACCACACCACACCAAACTTCAAACCAAACCAAGGCTTTTCTCCCTTTTTTACACCATGTGGCTGGAGCCTAATTATCAATTATTCAATCAGCTCCAGTCACATTCTCACATGTATTTTGGCAGGGATAGGAAATTAACCCCATCCCTGCCAACCACCACCAAAACACCACAAAACAATATTTACAGGCAGGGCCCTGCCCTGCCATACATGCCTTTTAAACCAGGAATAATTCTAGTCGCTCTTTTTTGCCTTCTTTCTAGAGCAGCAATATCCTTTTTGTAGCAAGGTGACCAGTACTGAACACAATATTTTAGATGAGGTCTTACCAATGCATTGTAAAATTTTAACATTACTTCCCTTTATTTCAATTTACCACTTTTCACTATATAGCCGAGCATTTTATTGGCCTTTTTTATAGCTTCTAGAAGAAGACATTTCTGAGTCAACATAAACTCCTGGATCTTTTTCATAGATCCCTTCTTCAATTTCAGTATCTCCCATATGGTATTTATAATGGACATTTTTATTGCCTGCGTGCAGTACCTTACACTTTTTTATATTAAATATAATTTGCCATGTGTCTGCCCAGTTCTGAATGCTGTCTAGATAATTTTGAATGACCTTTGCTGCTGCATCAGTGTTTGCCACTCCTCCTATTTTTGTGTCATCTGCAAATTTAACACGTTTGTTTACTATACCAGAATCTAAGTCATTAATATAGATTAGGAAGAACAGAGGGCCTAATACTGATCCATGTGGTACTCCACTGGTTACCTTGCTCCATCTTGAAGTTTGTCCTCTGAGCATTATTTTCTGTTTTCTACATGTTAACCACTCCCTAATCCATGCACATGCATTTTCTTGAATCCCTACTGCATTCAGTTTGAGAATTAATCTTTTATGCGGGACTTTGTCGAAAGCTTTCTGGAAATCTAAATAAACAATGGCATAAGCTTTGCAATTACTCATTGTCGATGTTACATCCTCAAAAAAATCAAGCAGGTTAGTTAGACATGATCTCCCTTTTTTACCATTTTTTTCACCTGATTTCCATTACATGAGAATAGGTGTTAAAATGTCATGCTGATATTGGACACAGCTTCCATCTGTGTTTCCTTCCGTCTGATGGTAAATAACCTTCTGCCTGGTGTTGATGGCTGAAGTGTAATACTGGCTCCAGGGATCAGCCTATTTTGCTTCCCTGGCGCATCAGCACACACAACTGCTGCAATGCTGGCTCCAGGGATCTACTACAGTGCTGCCTCCCTAGTGCATCATCATGAGAACCGTCTGGACAGAACTGAACTAAGTAGGGTACTTCTCTGGAGTCTTCAAGTGGGCACCTTGGTGATTCGTCAACTAGCCCACAACACCTTAAGAGGGATGGACAGTGATTATGGCATCCCAGCATCACCCCCCTCCGTCCCCCACTCAGCTAAGCCCAGCTTACTTACCTTCCTTTCTTTTCGAAGTTGCTTTCTACTGCGCTTGAGATCCCTAAGCAGAATCGTTTCGTCTCAACCAGAGCCAGTAGCTGCTCCTCTCTGCTGCTTCAGATAAGTTCTTCACTGTGCATCGCAACTCTTGACCACTGAATCTGATGTCTCTGAGAAAACTGGTTGTGGAATGTGTCACAAATCCTCGGCAACCCACCTCCATTGGGTAAACCTGGACTCTCCATCCTCACTGTTCCACTTCAGCAGCTAGTTGAGCGTACCAAACTTTCTTTCTTTCATATGCCTTGTAGAGAGTATTGGGTTCACTGAATACACGCAAGACAGAAAGTTTATTTGAGACCACCTCACCGGAGAGCAATTTTTATTAGATGGCACAAGAGGGCACTGTTGCACCATGACGGAACAATACCCGCAATGGTAAAGTTTGTCTCCACGGCAGATGAGAGGAAATACCAACCATGGTAAGGTTCACTGTTCAGTCCCGTTATGGTGCACACACAGGTGACGAAATAATATTCAAAACCAGAAGTCAAATGAAGAAAGGAAAATAAAACACAGTAATAAAACTACACACAAAAGGTGCTGCTTCTCGCAGCTTCCCGCAGTCTCCACTCTCCCGTAAGGCGCGGCCTTCAGAAATATTTTGCTGGTCCCTCACTCACACTCACAGGGTTGCCCAGGATTTCCCAGCTGTACTACAACAATGCCCCAGTATGGGGAAGTGAAATTTAAATTATTTTATTGAGCTATCTTACTTAGCCAAGCTTGCCTGCCTCTTTTGCTTGCTCCTGACACTGGCATTCTTTTCCTCTTTTAGTAAGAGGAGCTGATCTGAGACCAAGGCTTCCTCTTCCATGCTGTACTTGCCCCATGATATGACTGATATGAAGAGCAGCAGTTGCATCTTCCACAGCTTCCTTTGTCACCCACTTTCTTCCAGTTTTCAACACAGGTGTTGCCTCCCTCACACATTCATTGTGTGACTCTACCAATGTCAATTCCAATCGAACCTTGGCACACTTAAACTTCTTGGTTAGAGCTGAGGCTGGCAGCTCTACTATCCCCTTACCATATAGTCCCACTCTGCTGAGGCAGTGTGGAACTCCTAACCATTTCCTGACCTATGAACTGATTAACAGCTTCTCTACTGATGTCAAGGAAACCTCATACACAATGAGTGGCCACAGAAATCTTGGCAGTAGACCAAACTGAAAATACCAGAGTTTGCCTGGTAAAGCACTGCTCTATGCTCCTTAACCCTTGCACTGCTTGATGTCTCACTTCTCTCACACATACTGTGTCCTTTAGGTCCCCAGCATACCATTTCCCAAGACTTTTCACAGGCTTCTTAGACACTGCAGGTATTGCCTCACTGTTAATGTAGAACCTCTTATTCACTATTTTAACATTAATTATAGAGATGTTCCTTGACTTGGTGGGCTTGAATTGCATTCATGCCCATTCAGTTTTATTTATTATGTAGTGAATTAGGTATACAATTTATTTAAATATAAATTAGTCAATAGTCACCCACTCAGGGGAGACTAAAAATGTGAGAAATGATATATACCTTATTTAAGTTCAGGATCATGTAGAACTCAAATGACAATAATCGACAATAATTGACAATAATCGACATTCACACAACATGTCAAAAATATAAAACAATATCTTATTTAAGAATAGAAAGGGTGCACAACTAATCTAATATTACAGAAAGGAAAGGTGCTTGGTTATAGATATGCATGAATCGTATACAGTTCAATGATTTCTTAGTCAAATGTTTACAACGACTGCAACGTTATTAGCATAGGTGGTTGATATACTAATATTAATTATAGCTGATCATACAAAGTGTCTACTTTGCATTAGTATTTTCAATACTCTTTTTCTTTGTAATTGATCATGTTTCATATCAAATGCATGAGAATTAATTTAACTTCCCATTCAGAAAGAAATCCAACATTAATATTCCAATATATCATTTATCAAATTAGTTTTACCATGTTAATTTAGTTTATCTGTGATCTACCAAACTGACAATATTATATTCAAATTATTTCAGAAATGGGGCAATGATCAAATTCTCCGCATTTTTTAGGTAACTCCTTTGAGTTACACATTTCAACAATTCCTAGAACAATTTATCCACATTTAGCTACGTTTAATTTCTCGAGTCATAAAATGTTTAATATTTGATAATGCTGAATATAACAAAGAAGTCAGTCTTATTTGATGATGGACACTGCAGCTTCTTCTTCCTCTGGATTTGAACTTCACCAAAAGTAACGGATACTGTCATTCTTGTCATAGGCACTGTTTTGCGTCGGCTCTCAGCAAACAATAGTTATTTTCAAAGGAAGTAGCTTGTTGATTTCCAATAGTCTTGCAACACTATCTTTGACTTGTTGGAAGGTTTCAGACGTAAACTCACAGTCCAAAGAATGTGTTGCAATTGAAAAGTTAAGTAGTTTGTAAAAGTGTTCTCGTTGCATTTCTTCTGTATGGCTAGTACATGAGCTTAGGCCCAGCTGCTGGTTATGCTTCAGTTCATTTCATGCAGCAACATGGAAACAAAGACCTCTCTGCAAAGCTGATTTCAACCTTCTCAGAACATGACTTTAGCCAGACTTCAGATCATTAATTCTCCCATGACTCCAGCACACTTTCCCATTGCTTTCTTCAAGCTTCAGAAACTTTCTTCAGAGCAGTTCAGCTTCCATTTCATTTCAGACCTCAGAACCACTTTCTACATTCTTTTCCTGTGCCAGTCTTTTTTTAATTAAGCGCTGACCCATCTTGATTGTATCGTTGAATTCATGGGTGGTGTTTAGGCAACGTGCCTAAACACTGGTTAGCTTGTCTAGGAGCCACTCCTTGGCCTTGCCCACAGCTCATGATTGACTTTTCAACCAAATTTCCTTTGTCTCATCAAAGGTGATTGACGGCTCTCCCACCACCTTCTGCTTTCTTGGTGGGGGAAGAAACTCACCCTTGTGTCTGTGTTTCGTCAAAGTTCTGCCAGAATGGCCTGTGCAGAGATTTCAGTTTGTGAAAATGCAAAGGAATATTTTACCACTCGGCTTCAAAGCTGCATCTAATCTCCCTTTGACAAAGAGAAAGGGGAAGAGAAAAAAAAAAAAACATTAACTTGCAACTTTCAAAAACAAGTTTAAACTGTGCATATTACTAACCAGCAAATATCCTGATTTGACTGTCTCATATGTTATGGTTAGTTTGCCCTATAATCGATTAGTGCAAGCTACTGTTGTAGTCACCTATGCATGCTCTAATTGGTGGCAGTCGCATTCCAGAAGCCAAGCATTCTCCTCCCACTACCCATTTTGATGTCTTAACAATTACTACTTTTGCCATGATAAAAGCCAGTGGAGAAATGGTGCATCTTGCATATATTCCAATTTCTAGACATTGCCATGTAGAGGTGAATTCTGAAATTGAAAAACTAAATTGCAAATCTCCAAAGTAGGTTTTCACTAAGTTTGTTATTGTCCTCGGTACACTGAAAAAAATCACATGCTGTCCAAAGAAGCTCCTGTGGTACTGAACCATATGCATGAGCTAAATCCAGGAATGTCACATGGAGAACCTTCCTCTACTTTTTAGCTGTTTGAATTTGCTGCCAGATCATACTGATGTGCTCTAAGCATCCTGGGAAACCTGGAACATCAGCTTTCTGTACTGAAGTGTCAATGAAGCATTTCTTCAATAAGTAAGTTGACAATCTCTGAGCAATAATGCTGAAGAAAATCTTGCCTTCCACTTTAACAGGGAAAAAGGGTGAAACTTACAGATACTTGTAGACTCATTCTCTTTGTGTATAAAGACCCCACCTGCTCTGCCCCATGATCTTGGTACAATCTGTTTTTCCCATGCTACTTTCATCAATTTTCACATGATTCATACAACACCAGGGACACTCTTGTACACACTGTATGGCACTCCATTAGGCTCAGGAGATGATGACACCCTTGCCCTTTTCATAGCTTGATCTATTCTTTCCACTTAGGTGTGCAGTCCTCCATTTGATTGATGGTGGGATGTGTGAAGGGATCGACATAGGCGCCTGTCTTTTTGAATCTGTGTGAGTTTCCTCAAGGTATCTCTCCAGCTCAGACTTAGATGCTTTTAGGGTGCCATTTTTCTCCCTGGAGAATAACTTCTTTGTAAATTTGAATGGGTCTTTTATAAAAGTTAATTCTCACACATTTCTTCTTTTTGCAGCGTTTCCGTAGGCGCTCAGCGCTGCACAGTGTTGCAAGCTTATCTTTTATGACCGTTTGTAATAGATTGAGTGCCTCCTTCTGACTTTGTTCCTCAGCTGTCTCCTTTCTCTAACTAAGCACTCAATATCTTGCTGCTGTCTAGACTTTACAGGGATAGTTTATACCTTCTCCTTTCTTTTTTCAACTCCAAACCTCTCGCTTCCATATGTGTAGATACATGTACTTTCACTGAAGCTAATCTGTAGTGTTTTTTTTATCTACATTTGGCAGCCTGTCAAAGCAAACAGCGTGGTGGAAAATCAGTGAAATCTTACTGGCTTAGTTTGTCGCTGCTTTTATTGCTTTTAAATATCAAAGTCAAGCCATACAGCTCTTTTTGCTGTTGATCAAACAGCAGGACGATTACAAGGCATGGCTGCCACACATCAACATGTCACTATACCAAAATGACTTCAACACTTTACTGCGCAGCTTTGGTAGCCTGCCCTGATGAAGCCTGACAGTGTAACGCTGACCTCTGCCCCCTTGCTCGATCTGCAATTTGTGTTCTCTTTTACCATAGATACATGGAGGACAACAGACAGATGACTTAAGGTACTATTGCAATATTATGGTAAATAATTGCACAGCTAAGTAGTATGAATTGTTCACGCATTGATGTATGATATCATATAAAATCTTTTATTGGAATTTTCACAACTGCCACTTGTTCCCTTTTTCTTTTGTTTAACACGTTTTAACTTTTATATACACTTAAGGCATACTATAATTCAGGATATACTGTACAGAATAACAACACTTTTACAACAACTTTGTAATCATTTCCTGGGGTCTAATCAATTGATATAAATAGTGGAAGATCTCATACAGACACTGTTTAAATACTTTTTTTTTTAAAAGAACTAACCTGGTATTTAAAAGTAAATACTAAACAAACTGACTAAAATTGTCAGAGATTATGCTGCTACATCTTTTGCCTGAGCAATGAACAATTCTTTTGAATTTGAACTTCTGCATGATAAACTAGAGCTATTGTTATATCCTACAATGTGTGGCTTGTGTCATCCAACACATCCTCAGGGTGTAGACTCAAATGGCTTTCGAGAACATGACCACACATTCAGGAAGTGAGTGTCTTTAATATTGCACAAAAGAACCAGGTCTTACCTGCAGTTTCAGAATCCAAAATTGCAGAACTATTAACAGCAAAGCAGAGAATAGTGGACTGTATAACGTTTATTTGTTGCACAGTCTTTATATGATTAAAATCGTAACCTTCTTTTCTCATATGCAGCTTACGTGTGATATATAAACCTGTCTTGCTTCAGTACCTGCTGCCATAAGTCATTGGGATGAAGCAGAAGCTTCTATAAAGGTGACAGCATGTGTGGAAGCAATAGGTGTTCTGGAATCTCTGTTGGTGACCGGATGTCCCATTGTTAGAAATCAGTGGTTCATTTGGAGGTCACTTAACCTTAATGTTATTTATTGACTGGCACGGATAGAAAATATGAATTTAAATGTACAAGTATTGAACAGACCAATAAACAACTTTGATAAAGTTTGAGGTTCAAAACTCTTACATCATAAGTAAACCTCCACAACTAGAAATGACTAGTAATTTTCATCATTCAAATTAAGAAAAAGAGTACAAAAACGACTATGATTACCAGAACAGCTACGTCTACTAAAACTACTACTACTAATAATCAATGAGAAAGTCAGGCAACACAATGACAGTTGTTAAAGTTCAAAGTAGAAAAATAACAAAGTATTCTAATTAATAACAAGGCATCATGCTTATTTATTTCTTATTTAATATTAAGAAATAGTTTAAATAATAAACTGCTTCACATCTACTGAAGAAACAGGTGAAACCATGTATACAAATGCATGAAAAAAACACCAATCTGTAGTATATTGAATGAACACATGTTTATTGTATTACATTAGTACAGTATTACCCTATTGTTAAAGCGAGAGATCATGAACTTATCTGGTATTGAATAAACCTTGCTGGCAGTCTGCCTACCACTACCTGCACTTTGACTCAGTTAACCATTGCAGACAGTAATGAGACCATCCAATCCCTTCGGTGTACTGTTATAGCTTTAATTATGAACAACAACTATATAAATGGAGTACTGAACAAACAGATTTTCTTTCCATTATAAGCTCTCGCTAAATGATTACTGTTCTCTTCTATTAGAAATATTTTACTTCTTGTATTTTATACTTTATCTTTAAATATGCAGATGTTTAAAAGATACCTCTACCAAGATGAAGGTTCCTGCTGCTCCTTGGTAAGAAATCACTTCAATTGCTGTAGCTCAGAGTCACACAATGGCCTGGCTGCAATCAGACCTACCATACAGGATGTAATAAGAGCTGCAGTGTTGAAAAATGTGTATAAAACAAAATAACAATACACAGCCTGCAAAGAACCAAAAGATATTCAACACAAGTAATAGGGGACCAGTAATAATGCTTCTAAAGCGAACAATAAAATGGATTTTAAAACTCTGGTTAGCACTCCTGCAAATACTTGGTATGGAAGTAGTGTGCACAGCAATAAGACATCATGTATGTGGGTGACTGAGAGGTGTATGGATCAGGAATGCAAATAAAATAATTATCGGTACTGGGCCCAGGGATTTGATTACTCTGCCATGTAAGTGTAATAGATTTCTCAGTTCGATGACTACTCTGCAGTGAAAGAATAGCCCATCTTCATTAGAGACTGCAATTTGCTTTATGTTGAAATGTGTTTGACAGCAAGAGGGGTTATGGGTATTAACAGGAGACAAACACAAGTGCAAGAAACCACTGCAAATTGCAGCTGGCTTAGAGGATCTGTTTCTTTAGAAGTTGTCGTTTTATCAATTTACAATGAAGAGGTCAGGTCAGTGTGACAGATTTTACCAGTTAATGAGTATAAAGTGAAAGTAAAATTGGTTAGACTTAATTATTTTGACAGTTAGTTAGAAATAGTCTTGCCCAAGATGATATACTGAATATTGCAAAGAAGGTGCTCTTGTCAGTTAGGGGCTTATAAAATATTTCCGTTCAATAAGGTGTTCATTAGACCAAACTTCTAATATAAGTCTCTGCATCCCCAGGCAGTGTCGTCATCAAAGTGACTGAGCGGCCATTATTCCGCTTGGGAGTGGTAGTTAGCTGCTGAATTACCAATTGAACAAGCTGGAAAGAAGAATGCTTGGGAAATGTGGGCATCTGATTAATTCTATGCTAATAAACTTGAGATGATTTTTTTTTTTTTTTTTTCTGAGAAGACCCCGATTTTCAATTAATACAGGATCTCATTGTAAGAGAGTCTTTCCCCTCAGCCACAGACTGGCAAAGACTCCTGATCTCTTATTCAGGCAACATGTTAGAGGCCCTGGATACAGGGAGTAAAGCTTTATATTACTTTAAACCTGTTACTCAGACTCAGAGCAAGAAGGTCAATTCAAAGCAGAAAATTCTATCTTTTAATATATAAAAGGAAAGATGCTTCAAACACTAAAATGGTGATTCAAATGTCACTGTAACTGTTTTCTGACTCGACGATGTAAACAAATTTGACGGCCACAACTGGATTACGCAACAGTCAGTAACCTGCATGGACAGCTGGACACCAAAAAAACTTTTATAACTACAGTATGCGTATGAACTTCAAAAACATTTTCTGTTATTATTTATGTTATTTAGTTATTTACTTACGCTGTACCAGCTATATTTAAGCAAATTATACAAGTCAATATTTGCTGTATCGGCTATATTTAAGCAAAATATATTAAGTCATATATTTCTTGACTGAGTCATATGTTAAATATATACTGCAGACTGCAGCCATAGTGGGGAAATTAAATGCTACTCGGGAAGACTATTGTTACGTCCACGATGCAATGCCCACAGACTGCGGCTTCCGTCATTATAGCCCCGTCGGTAACAACAGTCTTCCCTCGGGTCAATAATTTTCCACTATAGCCCTCCTTCCATCTATCTATATATATATATATATATATATATATATATATATATATATATATATATATATACCTGACCATTACATCAACACAAGGCTGATATAGATGCTGGGGCAATATCACACTAGGGATAATGCAAGTCCAACAACTCACATGATGCTCGCTATGTTTAAATCAAATTGTTTCTCACTAAAAAGGTATCAGCTCTGACAGTTGGTCCCCACATTCTGACCACTGTCCACACATGAAAGTTTTAATTATTACTTAATTATTATTAGTTTATTAGCAACAGTTAACAGTAACAGATTCACTAAAAAAAAATACAATGTACAAAAATACAATGATTCTTGGGTCTAAGTCTCCCTCCCGACCTGTGAGGGCGCTAAGCAGCGAGAACAGAGTTCCTTGCACAGGCTGGCCTGACAGTTCTTTCCCAGGGTTCAAGGGAAGTCAGCCAGCTAGAAAGGGGGTGGGACTCCATTGCAATAATGCATTGACCTGGAAGGGAAATGGCATGGCAGACGTGGAGAGGTGGTTGCACTCATTCACCAAGGGGTCATGTGTGGCAGCATAAAAGGGGATGGAGAATCGCAATCTAAAATAAATCACTTTCCTAACTAGATTACAAGGCTCTGTCTGTTTCATTATCACACTGCATCACTCCTGCACCTGTTTCCAGTCAGCTACTTTGCTACAGTGAGGCTATTAGAATCTATTTATTGACTATGAACCAAGTTAGGTTAGGTGCAAATAAAAATTAAAAGTATGCACAGCAGGGTGTGTATGATCATGTTCATTATTTTCTAAAAATACTGTGATCAGGATTATGCACAGAGGAAGTTGCATTTTTTCTGCATCACTTGTTTTTTTATTACACAGGCATGATGTAATTAAGTGTTACTTTTTATCTGTCCATGATATTTGCATAGGAACAAATAATATATTTACTTAAGCTACTGTAAATCCTATCTTATCATATCACCAGGACTTTGAGCAAGAAAGCCCACTATGAATAATTAAAACATTTGAAGTTGCATTAGGGGAGAGGATAAGGTTTTTGGATTACTGTTTACACACAATTTCCTTGCTATTGATTTTAAAATAACAATATTGTTAAAGGTGAAAGGAACATTTTAGGCTGAAAGGGTTTCAAATCAGCAACTAATATAATTTTTTTCATCTGAGGCAGAAAATGGCTCACTTTTAAAAAAAAATTTCAGATAGTTTCAGGTGAAATTACTCCACTAATAACTTGTCACATTTATTCAAAACTTCACACCTGTAAAATCCAGCTATTTTTGCATGAATAATGTACTAATCTTCTGAAGGAAACCAGGTCAGATATTAAAAGCAGTGCTCTGTGTGTGCAAATTAGCAGAAATGACACATTCATGTATTATTCAAACGGGCTTGAGACTAATAAAGACATCTACAAATGTTTCTTCCTCTAATAACATTAAGTTTTGAAGTTTCTATTGACAAAGGTTATAGCTGACAACTGCAAGTCTAACTCAATAAAGGACAGCTTGCAACACATTAGTTCTTAAGGCAAGACATGGTGAAATCTGTTATAAGACTATATATATATGTGTTTCTGTCAGTAACTATGACATATAATTCTTTAAAACTGCTTTTATGCATACAGAGAGTCTCTTGAAAGTATATACACCAGGCAACTTAAAGTAATTTAGCACAGAGACCAGGACAAGAGGACACATTTGGGAGTGGAGTGGAGAAATATAAGAAAGGTTAGGAGGTACTTTGTCCACATTGAGTGGTGGATGTATGGAAGTTTATGCCATGCCGTGTTGCTGAAGATTATTTACTGGGATCTTTCAAGAGCTGTCAGGAATGACCTCCTTTTGTTGGTAACATTTCTCATGTTAGTACTGTATGTTGTTATTGCTGCTTTTGTTCCTAGTTCAATTTTTCTTAATATTGAGAGGATATCTAAGTGCAGGTATAAAAGAGTAACTGAAAGTAAGACAGTTAAAGAATTATTTAATTAGACACTTGTGATTTAACTACTAGTCTAATTCAAAGTACACAAAATCATAAATATATTTATTCTCTCTCTCTTGCTAACCCTACCCCATGGGTGGTTCCACATTAACACACATGTGTGTTTGTTGGAGTGACTGGGTTGGGGAATGCCAATAACACATAACAAGGGTTGCGATTGAAAAGTGAGCAACCCACTGGTGTTTTGCACAAGTTTGATTTGGCTCCCAAATGGGTGGGTGTGGCAAAGTGGCTGGTGATTGTGAACGGTGTAGAGGTGATGCAGTGTAGGAGTAATCACAGACAATTGTAATCCAGTTTGGAAAGGTTTATTATAATCCGGGTCTGGTGACCAAAAGAAAATGCCCCGGCAACACACAATAATGTGTACTGCGCGGACCCAAAAAAGCAACAGGTTTACAGTGCCAAACAATAATCTTTATCCACCCCGCAATACTAAAACACAGTCACCAGTCCGGGATGTGTGTATTAGTGCTCATGGTGGGCGATAACACGTAATTTTAGTGACTGTTGTGAGGTGCTGTTCCGGCTTGTGCTAACCCAAAAGCAACAGCTCTGGAATCACGTTTAGCTGTCTGGTGATTTAACAAACAAGACAATTACTAACAACAAGGAAAAACAAACACTCAGGAATATTCTTTTCACATAAAACAGTCCATGGGCAGTAACTACTGTGGCTCTCACAGTCCTTCCAGGTTAATGAACAAATCCAAGTGAAGGAAAAGATTAACGATCCTCCAGCCCCCTTATGCTATCACGCATGACCCCTTGGTAAACAATTGTAGCTGCTACCTCATTTATCGACCAGGTCAATACGTTCCTACAACAGAGTCTCGCCTTCTTCCAGGCTGACCGGCTTCCCAACCCTGGAAATGAACAGTCAGGCCAGCTCGTCCAAAGACTTTCCCTTTCGATACCCTCACAGGTCGGGAGGGAGATTTCCAACCAGAACTCATACTTCCATCACAGTGGGTTAAGAGAAGGACTGCTTAGGCATGCGAGAGATTAGCCAGAGCACAGTTTAGCTAGGGAGGAAGCTATCTGATATGTTGCTTGAGCGAGCCGGCATTCTGTAGAAAGTCAAGGGCAAGAAATAATGCGGTGTGGAAGGTTTTTTTTTTTTTGGGGGGGGTGGTTCACCGACAGGGAACACTCCAGTATCAAACAAACTTTTTTAGAAAAGCAATATTATTACAAACAGTAAAAGAAAATGGACAGACCCCAGTACTGACATCTACTCCCATGAAACCGATTGACAGTTTCATGACTTTGTGACAACTATATCCACTACTTGGGTGTAGATAGCCTAATTAACTTAGCATATGCTAATTAAAACAGGTAGGCTCTGCATTAGTCAGATGTTCATTACAATAGCAGGTACAGAAATATTTCCAGGATCGAATCTTAAGCCAAAATAGCAGACAGCTATTATAAAGAAAAGCAACTTTTATTTACCCCTCCATGAGAATCTCATTATGGGCTGATGTACAGAACTAAGTTGAGATACATACTAACCTGAGGCTGCATACCCCAATCATCTCTAATACTAAACTTCTTGTCCAGCATTACCCTGTGGAGTTTCTCCGATTAGGCATTACAGCAGTCAGTGTCTATTTTTCCCCAAACCCACAGTATGTTGACACTGTGGATTTGCTGCAGGCACCTATTATCAGCTGCAGCCTCAGGACACCATCTTATTTTGTCATTTGATTGACTGTTTGATTGACAGTTAGTGTGCTTTATAATGATAATATTTATTATTATTAGTAGTATTATTGCTGCTTTTCTAACCAATTTGACACAGTTATTGTGATCCTTCTGCAAAGACTGCAGAAAAGTTCACTTGTGTGTCTTGGGATCGGAGGACGCCCACTAACCTATCTCCTGAGCTGTTGTGGGAAATTGCTGCTCTTTATGAGCAAAATTTACTAACCCCAAACAGGACTAATTTCTTCTACTGCCTTTTGACACAACGAATATTAATATCATATACAAAATTTATTTGGTCACATCAGCAATAATTAAATTGAAATGTTTTTTGTATTTTTTAAATATATTGTAACATTGTTAGGTTTTTAAGAAGCAGGGCCCAGAGACACGGTGTGGAATTTTCCAATTCATGGTTTGTGTTACTAAGCAGAACCCCTCCAGCAGTGCTTAACTGACCATCTCTGCCTCCTGGTCTGGCAGAGAGTACACCTCCGGCCACTTTGTAGAGTAGTCGAGTGCCACCAGGACCGGTTCCACTTCTCTGAACGGTGAAAGGGGCCTAAGACATCCACAGCGACCGTCTCCATGGGTCTGTCAACCTGGTAATGCTGGAGGGGAACTTTGAGCAGTTCAGGTGTCGCAGAACCGGCAGTGGTCCTTGACATTCCATCTGCACCACCCCAGTAAAAAGGACTGTCGGAGCCATTGGAGTGTCTTCGTGATCCTAAAGTGGCTGGTGCCTGGGGTCCCACCGTGAGCCTTGAGCACCTCCAGCCGCAGCACTTGAGGTTCGTCCATCTGCCATCTCCGCATTGCTGGTGTGACGGTTCAGTTAAGTTGGTTTCCCCTGCCACTAAGAAAAAAAAAATTATTTGTTCATGTTGTCCTATAAAATATCCACTAGATGCAGTGTTTCAACCCTGGTCCTGGAGACCCACTGTTTCAACTGAGTTCTCAATTACTTAACTAGAACCTTAATTGAACAGATAATTTGTTTAATCAGACCATTTGAATTGTTTTCTCTTAAACAGTTGCCGATTTCAAGTTAGCTATAACATTCTAAAAGTATCTTTAACTCTGCAACTGTTTAACAGCTGAAAACAATTAAAAAGCTCCAACTAAGCAAATTCTCAGTTCAATTAACTGTCTGTTTATTTGTCCCCACATAGACGCCCTCTCATTGACATCGCTTGTACAGTCATGACCACACTGAGCCTGCTACAAATGCAATTGTTGGTAGAACACATTTCTGCTTAAACGGTGGGGTTGGTGCAGTTATTTTTGTCTGCAGCGTCCCTTTCATTGCAGGTAAAATATCAATCTTTGCAGAAAGTTATGCAGGCTCTTAGTCAGCCTTTCAATACTATATAAAAAGTATAATACTTCTCTGAATGTAAGCAGAGTACAATGTATTTTAAATTAAATACAACTAGCGAGGCCTTTTGCAAACAAACTGAACACAGGCAATGGGTGGCTCCATGAAGCTTAAAATAAACACTGGGCCCGATTGTTTACATATGCAGCTGGAAGTCCAATGCTGCTGATCCTGAGTATCACAGTGCATAAAATTAAACAGTTTTTGTTCCACAAAAGAAAAGACACAGAAAGTACACCTGCACCTTTTGTTTACACACAGTATATTTTTAAATAACTCAAATGATAAAAGATCATTGTACTCACACTAGCTCTGTGTTCTCTGCATTCGAGAATCATTTCAACACAATGTATTTGAAATTGACACTGTTTTAATTCCAGTTGTTTAGTGATCCAAACATAGGAAATGCTTCACTCTGTTTCAGTTGGATCCACCAATGTTTCTTCTTTCTCTGAGCATTTGACTCCACACACTAGGAATACCAAGCAGACTTAAGAAAAATTTACTTTCAACCACAATCTTCTCTGTCCCTTCACTTGATGGTTGAAGATGAAACAAGTCCCTTTGGCAAGTATCATTTAGGTCAGCAAAAACTTCCTCCAAGCCTCTACACCCAACTTGTCTTTCTATACTGCTCCCTTTTTATACCTGCCTGCAGGTTAATTGGATCCTCTTCCTTCCTGGTTCTGAGTGGCTGATGGGAGATGTAGTTTTTTCTCTTTCTTACTCTTTTTTTCTGTGTAAGGGATTAATTATCTGAGGACATTTTATTAGGATCCCCACACTCCTGATATCCTTTCTTCACTCCCCATGATTTCCATCCCTCACACATCCTCCTCTCCAACTCAAACCTGTCAGGTCGAGCGGCCTTCCTACCCCAATAATGCACTCTCGTTAAGCCATCCACATTTGCATTCTTTGACCCACTTCTATGCTCAATTGTGACTTAATACTGCTGCAATGCTAGAAACCACCTGGTTACCCTTGGTTTACGTATTCTCCTTCATCCACTTCAGAGGAGAATTATCTGCTCTACCTAACAGGTAATATTTTAAGGACTCCACTGCCCATTTAACAGCTAAGCACTCTTTTTCTATGATGGCATATTTAGTTTCTCTCATTAACAGTTTTCTGCTCATATACATCACGAGATGTTCCTCACCATTAAATATCTGAGACAGTACTGCTCCAACCCCCACTTCTGAAGTGTCCATTTGCACAATAAAACATGTTTCAAAGTTTGATACTTTTAATAGAGGACCACTACATAATCTAAGCTGTGTTATCTTGCTCTAACCACCTAACTCTACTAGGCTCATTCTTACGAGCTAGGTCTGTTAATGGCGCTGCTATCAACGAGAATTCTGGCACAGATTGGCAGTAGTTAAGCCAAGAAAAGCTCTAACCTGCTTCTTATATTTAGGAATAGGCCATGATTTTCCCCCTAACCGGCCTGATGGTTGGTGGTGCTCAACTGGTACGTTGGGGTGGGGCCTGAGGTCTCCTGGGACTGCGTGGAGTGGCATGCTCGTCCTCCCCTCCCCCCCTGGGCTATGGCGATGTAACAGTGGGCATTGGTGGCTTAATGGGTCCCCTCTCCTAGCGGTCTGATCCTGACGAGCAAAGGGGTCCTGGTCGAGGCCCAGCAGCTCTGGCGGGAAGGCTGGAACAACAAGTAGGCTAAGGCCAGGGCCGGGCCCCCTTGTAATTGCAATGTCCCAGTTCAGAGGTCCAGTTTGCTGTCCATGTACCGCAGAAAGTCCAGACTAAGTATGCACATTGGAAATATGTAGTTTATTGCATATTTTGGGGTTAATTGTTGTAAATAGATTGATTTAATTAATTGTAACTGCTGTGGCGCTCCACCAGGGACGACTACCTTTTTGCATGGAGCACCAGCTGAAAGCAATTCACTGTTCCAGCAGGCGGGTGGGTGTGTCTCAGCGGAGCATCAGTATAAAACCATAGTGATCACTATGATCGGGGCTGCTGCAAGGCCTGCCGTTTTCATGGCACCTTTGGTTTATAGTTTGTTGTATTGTTTTATTTTTGGTGTTTCTACAGTCTTGCTGGTAGAGTCACATGACATTATTTTTTTTTTATTTTTGTTATTTATGTGTTAATAAATACTGAGCGCCGTGGTGACATATTTCACTGCACTTCTAAGTCTCCACTCCTCCATTATGGCTCTCACCTGCTTGTCTGTCTGCTTCAGTGCGGGAACAACACCTAAGAATGCCACAAGGACTCAGGGAGATGGTGTGGAATTACCGAATTCACGGTTTATTGAGGTATTAAGTAGAGAATTCTTGTTCGGGGAATAAAACAATAATAAACCCTTTTTAACTGCTGTACCCTTTTGCTTTGCTGCAGACTCTCCACGGTCTCTCCTCTCACAGGCTCATGCACCTGCTTATATACCCTCTTCTCATTTCCCACCGCTACTTGGGAGAGATAAAACATAGGCTTAGCCAGTGCATCGGGTATATATATATATATATATATATATATATATATAGACATATCTATTTAATTTTACATATAAATATGTTTCATATACCAAAAAGTTACAGACAATTTGAAATAGTTATAAATGTATATGCGCCATATATTTATAATGTAGGCATAATGTATGCTTTGAAATATATGGAAATATATGTCTGGTATCAATTGATCTTTTATTGGATTTTGCAAGTTGGTGGTTGTAAGATCTAGCACTTTTAATAATAATTTTAGTATTTTAATAGTAAAACACTTTCTTGCTAAGAACTGAACTTTTTATGCATGTATTGTGCTGAGAACTTTCTATGACTGACTCTGTACTCAAGACAGGCTGGCACTTACTTGAGGTAATGCTGTGGCACATTGAATGTTATGGAAATGTGAATCAGGAGAGATAATTGAAAGGTCAGTACAACCCGCTGGAGCATGTTGTTTCTTCTCAGCCAATATAGTGCCTGAGGATGACGCAAGTAATGGAACGAGATAAGGAAATAAAAAGGTGAAGTGGCTGTCAAAGCAGTGAAGATCGGGTACCCACGAGAAACATCAAAAAAGACAGAGGCTCCAGCTGCCCGACTTCCCAAGGAGAATGGGTAGTCTAATATATATTCTCTTATGGCTTAATATAATGTTGCTACTGTATTAGAAGTTAAGTAATACAACTTTTGTTATTGACTATGATTGTGTTGGTGTCTGATTATTCCTAATACCTTCCAAGCATTTTTTTAAATACACTTTGATGAGGTTTGAAATCTTACAGTGAATGACATTTTTTTTTTCTCCACACATTTTAATTGTGTTCAGAATGAAACAAGTTTCTGTTAAAGGAAAAAAAGGTATACAGTAGCCAGGACTTGAAAAGGGACAACAATGAAAATGATTCAACACAGTTCCTCCAATTTGTGAGCTTTTCCAGTTCCCCCGGTTATCAGAACTGTTAAAAGTTGAAAAAAGCATCAGCTCTTCTGGGTGCAATGAAAGGTCGCTCACAGCATTTGCCTGGCTGTAGTATCATCTCAATCCCCCTGCCAGGGTAGCAGGATCACGAACAGACAGATGGTCCCAGATGGCGCAAAAGCAGGAGTCGTCAACGCAAGCTGTCACTGGAGTTTTTGAATGATTTAAAAGGAGCCGGAGTAAATCTGTGAAGATCAGAGGCATGAAAGGGACTGGTCGTTTCTTTTGCTTATATCCATGCATTTACTTTAATTGACCTTGCTATACCAGGATTGGAGCTTGGGATGAGAATACCTTATTATATACCTTGTCACATGCCATGCCCGTACTTCTTTCTCCCAATTCTCTTTGTTTTAGTTTCCAGAATTAAAATCAATAATAAACAACAACACATGTATGTTTTCCACAATAATAAACCATAAGAAACAATTTGTTACTTGGTACTTTTTAAAATATGCCATAAGGACGCCATCATTCTAATTTGAAATTTGAAATCTCCCAAGCAGCAAACAAAATAACAAATTTACTATTTCTGAGAAAAGACCATCACACAAGTTAGTGTTATATATGTACCGTACACGGAAACAGTAATGTGCCCTACTGGTATGTTAGAAGCTATGTGTTGTATATAAAACAGAAAAGGAATTGGGCAAGGACACTGCTTGCAACCATCAAATGTACAGCAAAAAAAAAAAAAGTGTTTGTTAATACACCTCCAACAGCCTTCTCTGTTGTGTGCTGGATATGATTGAAAAACAACAAATTCAATTAACTTTTGCACGGGGAAAATATTTTGAAGAAAATACAAATGCATGCAATAAACATGTGGAGCTTGTTTATTTGGATTAATTCTTGTTTATTTGGATCAGTTGATTCAGTCTCTATGATGTGTTAGTCATCTGAAACAGAAACAAATTGGAAATGTGAAAAAATGTTATCAAAAGTTGATTACCATTGGGGCAACCTTGCCCAGCACAAAGCAAATTGGCACAGCTGTAAAACCAATGAGGGCCAAGGTTTCTGCAATTGTTTCTACTAACTTGGCTTTTGTTTTTGATGCAAGTCTGATCTGCTTTTATTGTGCCGATTCACATCTTAACCCTTTCAACAGACTAGGCTACTATATACATATATCCTAACCGAACAGCAATGCATTGCCTCAATACAGGTTGAACAATTTTGCTATTTTCCTAATATGTGTGTGTTATTATCCTTTAAGTGAAAAAAGAAGCGATATCTGAAACAAAAACACATTGAAAATAAACAATTGGGGCAATCTTGGCAATGTCCTGAGAATTCTCAGCTGGCTGACTTCATCTTTCAAAATACTACTTGTTTTCTCAACTAATTGTGTAGCACTGAGAACAGTATCTATAACATCACGCACTTGCAAACTGAAGGTTATAGTTCCAAATCCCACATATGCTAGACTTTTTTTTATTTTTATATTTATATTATATATAAAAAATATGTATTTTTGCATGAAACTGTTACATTTTAAAACAGAAATAAATCATTTAATATAGATGATATATACTTCACAATAAGTGCGTTCACTAGTATATTTCCATGTTGACAAAACAAGTTAATTGTCATTAAACTCAGATTTCCTGTAATATACATATGCATGGGTAAAAGTGCCTCGGGTCTGCAAAAATATGCAATAAAAAGGAGAAGGCTATTTTTACCTTAATTTGGTGACTTAATTCTCTTACTGTATGACAGGTATTGACTTTTTTTTCTACATTTCACCTAAGAGTGTTGGGAACTACAAATTAAGAGTGAAATGGTGCTTTTGGCTGATTTACTTTTGCTGTCCCAATACCCTGAAAACATGCAAACTATCCTTGCTGTATAGAGAGTCTCTGGCAGTTCTCGCTGATAACTTGGCGCGAGGAACTACCATTTCTCTCAATAAAACAAATTGCTCAACATTTGCTCAATTTATTTTTTTACATGTATTGGTATTTTCCTAGCATGCTTTGTCTTTGCTAAAGGGTAATTGAATTGGGCCCTGAAGCTATTAAAAGGCAAAACTATTTAAAAAAAAAAAAGCTATGCTGTTTCTTGCAAGTGGTTGTTTGCCATGAACAAGGCATTTTATCCCTGATTATACTTAATGATATTTTTAACAATTAATGTGTTTAAAAAAGTTAATAGCTATATTAAAAGCCAACATCAATTCATTTGCCACTTACGTGCATCATTGCTGAAAGGTTATTTATTAAACTGTTGAAAAATAATAATTAGAATTCTTTCCAGTACCCTGCAACCGAATCCCAATAATTATCATGCCATGCCTTGCAGCACAACATATGGGCATATTTTTCTGAATACAGTTTGGACTTTACTTTCACAAGGGATTAGTCCTGATGTTTAGAACATAAGAACATAAGAAAGTTTACAAACGAGAGGAGGCCATTCGGCCCATCTTGCTCGTTTGGTTGTTAGTAGCTTATTGATCCCAAAATCTCATCAAGCAGCTTCTTGAAGGATCCCAGGGTGTCAGCTTCAACAACATTACTGGGGAGTTGATTCCAGACCCTCACAATTCTCTGTGTAAAAAAGTGTCTCCTATTTTCTGTTCTGAATGCCCCTTTTTCTAAACTCCATTTGTGACCCCTGGTCCTTGTTTCTTTTTTCAGGCTGAAAAAGTCCCTTGGGTCGACACTGTCAATACCTTTTAGAATTTTGAATGCTTGAATTAGGTCGCCACGTAGTCTTCTTTGTTCAAGACTGAACAGATTCAATTCTTTTAGCCTGTCTGCATATGACATGCCTTTTAAGCCCGGAATAATTCTGGTCGCTCTTCTTTGCACTCTTTCTAGAGCAGCAATATCTTTTTTATAGCGAGGTGACCAGAACTGCACACAATATTCAAGATGAGGTCTTACTAGTGCATTGTACAGTTTTAACATTACTTCCCTTGATTTAAATTCAACACTTTTCACAATGTATCCGAGCATCTTGTTAGCCTTTTTTATAGCTTCCCCACATTGTCTAGATGAAGACATTTCTGAGTCAACAAAAACTCCTAGGTCTTTTTCATAGATTCCTTCTCCAATTTCAATATCTCCCATATGATATTTATAATGTACATTTTTATTTCCTGCGTGCAGTACCTTACACTTTTCTCTATTAAATGTCATTTGCCATGTGTCTGCCCAGTTCTGAATCTTGTCTAGATCATTTTGAATGACCTTTGCTGCTGCAACAGTGTTTGCCACTCCTCCTACTTTTGTGTCGTCTGCAAATTTAACAAGTTTGCTTACTATACCAGAATCTAAATCATTAATGTAGATTAGGAATAGCAGAGGACCTAATACTGATCCCTGTGGTACACCGCTGGTTACCACACTCCATTCTGAGGTTTTTCCTCTAATCAATTTACCTGTCTATGAACACTGCTAATCAAATTAAATTTTTTTTTTTTTATCTCTGTATGTATTACATTGCCTGTAGTGCACATTTTCTGCCATTTCATTGTAATGCTGGTGAGATGCAAATCTATTTTATTGGTTAAATAAACTCAACTGTATTTTAATGAACCCAGATGGCCAGCAGCTATGTCCATTATATACAGAGCTTGAACTTTCAGCCCAATACCCCCCCCCCCCCCCCCCCCCCCCCCCCTTCTCTCTTAACCAAATGTGAACTTGGATTGTGAAGCAAATATGGGACCAACACATTTGTGACTGAAAAAGGAAAATTAGGATTTTTGTGTAATAAATCAAAGGAAATCTGATTTAAAGCGACCAGCTTTATGGTCCTCTTGCCCAAACTACACGACATGCTGTATCATATATCAAGAGACACACAATGTATTAATGCATACCAAGTGTAGTCAAGTGATATGTGTTTGTGTGGTAGTTCAATAACTGCTTAAAACAAGTATCAGCAGCTGCTATGGAGTAGTTGTGGACATTGGGGAATTGCAGTTGATGAAAGGTGAACAGCAGTAATTTTAACACTTACAGACAATCACACAAGCCCTTATTCCATTGATCTTAAAAGTGAATGCTCTAAATTCTGCCACTACTTAAATAATAAAAATTGGTCTATTTGTGTAACGAGGTTATGAAAATCAAACATGTAACAGTACATGTGAGTCTCTCTAGTGTATTACAGTAAAAATGTAACATGACAGGCAGAGTCCAAATTTAATTAGATCCACCACAGATGAAATAGAATAGACCCAGGGGTTAAAATGGGGCATAACGGCCTGGAACGATGTTCCACCTCTCAGGATTCCGCTCCTGGTCTTCAGATTGAAAGTAGGATTCAGTTCCTGGTCTTCTGATAGAAAGTAAAAACTACCAATCACAGAGCACTCACTAGTATGCAGTTAGAGTAACTTTTATGCTACACACAGAAAATATAGTAAAATTACATGAAGTTTATCCAGTTATAATCTTGATGGTTTTAGGTGTGTGTCTTCTGTTGTACCACGCTACTACTCCAGCACAGAACACAAGTTAGAACGCACACCAAATTAATTGACTAACACCCCCCAATCCCCCCCCCCCCCCCCCCCCGGATATATAATATGATCAATACAAATAAATTAAAAGGTATGAATGGATCAGCTGCTAATAGAATATAAGCTCCATCATTAATGTCCTGTATCACTGAGCAAATCTATTAAGTCTGTGGTAAACCTGCCTGCACATTTTAAAAATAGCAGTTACACATTAACGCAGTTCAACCCTGACAGTTGCCAAAACATTTTTTTTTTTTTTTTTTTTTTACCTGTGAGCTGGCCTAGAGGAGAGTATCCTACATACTGAGACTAATAGGTATCCGGAAATTTTTTAAATGGACATACAACATACAATATATGTTATACATGGGGGTGTTTGTTTTGGGAATATTTTTCGACTGGTCTAAATGTCTTCCGAAAGCCCTGGACACTATACTCTAACTCCATAATAATAATAAAAATAATAATAATAATAATAATAATAATATAATAATAATAATAATAATAATCTTCCAGTGTTTTCCATTACCACCATGAGATTTAGATCTGAAATGCTGATTGCTACTGCAGGTTGCCTTCATCCTCTGCATTCCAATCACACAGATGCCTTTTTTTTTCAATGCAATGCCTCTTAGTTATATTATCGTTTCGCTTTCCTGTCAAAATCCTCTCCAAAAGGTGTCTGATCATCATTCTAGCCACGTATTTGCAGCTGCTTTTATCCTGAATCCTCGTCTGCTTTGATGGTAACCTCTCGAGACAGCTGGCTGCTTTGAAACCACCTCCCTGAAGCTGGTTTTGCATTCTGTATGGTCGTGCAAGATTTCTTTAACCCCAGTGTTCTAATGACAGATCAATGTGTGACCTCCACAATACAATCAACATAACAGATTTATTTGCATTCCATTCAGTGAATGACTGTAAAGTCAAGTTGGGGATCAAAACACCACTGCACCATTTTAAAAGGATTATTAATAACTAGCAAAGGCACCAAAATTCATGATGCAGAAATGCTTCCGAACCCCATTCCCAATATTCAGCTGCAGTCGAGACCTACACCACTGGAACGCTTGCACAATAAGGGAGACCAGACAAAAAGTATAGAAACATGTTTATAAAAAAAAGAAATCAATGAGTTATAGCACTTCGTTATTTCACATGGAACAAATAGGACAAATGCAAAGTTCTCATAAGTAAGTTTAAAAATCAGACCAATGTTATAATTCAGCAAGGTAAGTATAGGCAATTACAACAGTTGTAAAATTCTGATCAGTAGGAGGGTCCTGCAAACGGTGGGCATGAACATCAGGTACATTGTGATCAAGCCAGGTTTCAGCCATAACAATGTATATTGAATGCCAGTGAAAATGCAGTTAATCATGTACTGGATATTGATAAATTAAAAAAAAAAAAACAATACAGGCATTCAGCATTCATCTTCATTTAACCTCTGGATTCTGAAAAAATCATGTTGTGCCAAGAAGTGACAAATTATATATGTTATTTTGTTAAAATGTTACTTTTTTCTGAATTTAACTTTTGAGAATGTATTTTATTGTTCATGCAAAATGTTTTCATAATATCAATTCATCATAAAGAACTCTCTACAGTAAACTCTTAGGGTTCCACAACATATGTCAGACATCTGCCTGTAAAGGAGTGTGGATTTGTGGAATTGGGTTTTTCCTATCACTTGGTCTTTTTTTTTTGTCACATAGTTCATTTTGACATTATTCACTTTCACCCCACCCCACCCCACCCAAACTCACACACTTAAACTAGGAAATCTTGCCAAGTCAATACTTACAGAAATAACCTTTGAATAAAAAATACAGAGGTAAATGTTTTGCACACTTATGATACAATACATGTTCAAATCCATCCTCACAATATTATGATATTATATGTTGTTTTCTACAGTTGCTGACAGTATGCATTGCATTAGACTAACACGGTTTGGATGATATGTCAGTTTGAATTCCTGTATTTCTTTTCACATATTTTTCAGGACATGTCCACTTTACCCCCCTTACCAACTTTGCCCCTGATGTGATTTTAAAACATATACATGAATAATGTGAGAGAAGACACAAGGGATTAGAAATGTGACCTTTCTCCATGAGGTCAAGTGGTTTATTGTCGTCGAACACTACAATACATCATATATCAATAAAAAAAACAAAAACAAAAACAAAAAAAAAAACAACCTCTATAGTGTATAGAAATTATTCCTTCCATACATCAATTTTTAAATCCATTACAGCTTTGGTACAATGTGATATTTTTTATTAGATTTTTTTTTTTAAATACTTTTCGCTCAACACAAAGTACAAAATGAATCAGATTCTGATTTATTACAATCTACACAGTGGTGATCAGTGATAAGGAAGAAGTCTTAACTCAGTGAATGCATGTCACCTAGCTAAACTACAAAGGCATAATTAGCAGACATGACTAAAATATGCACCGTTTACCAGACATTACTTTATTTATTAATTTATTTATTTATACAGAATACCAGCACTTATGACTGAGAAGTATAAAACCTTAGTTTTTCAACTCACTATATATTTTTCTATTCAGTTGTTTTAAAAGGCCATGATTTATATTTCCAACAATGAATTGAAAATATATTTTCTTTCAGTTCTATTCTGCCAGTGTCAGTATTTTACTTGCCAGCCTGTGTTGTTAATACTCATACAGTTTGTCCTGCAGTTAGCAGGGACCATGGGCACGTTGTTGGAGGGACAGTGAGGGGCGACCAGCCTTAGATTGCTAGGTGGGGATGGAGGCACAACATTGCAATAGACAGGAATCCCACTGGCTGGATGTGTCCCTTGACCTGACTGACTGGGCAACATGATTGTTTGTTGGTATGGTTGTTGTGGCAATCCTTGAGAACTCTGGGTCATTGGCACCTTTAGGAAAACAAATATACTGTAAAGCACATTCCGTAATTACAAATTCATCTTAGTAGAATCAGATTACATTTTCATAATTGTATTATTTTTTGCTATTTCATTGCCTTTTTATAATTTTAAAACAGTGTAGGTGGTTCACATTGCTATTCTCCTACTAAAATACTGTTTCATGCACATTTGTTAATTGTTTAATTGTTTTGTTTGATTTTTTTATTAGTAATTATCCCCTGCACCTGGCTATCACTGTAAATTAGAGACAGGCGCAGGGTATTTAAAGAAAGCAGCCAGTCTGTCATTATATATATAACAGTATTTAAACACTCAGAATGATAGCAAACATATACTAACTTTTAACAAAACTTACACATATACTAACTTTTAACAAAACTGCATAGCCCATGCAAATGTGTTAAGCTGTATTGGCTTGTACTGCCCCCTGCTTAGCTTCTAAGGTCAGTCGGGATCTGTTTAGATTGAATTGACTGCAGAGTATTAGGTTCAGAGAACCCACCTGATAAGGTGACATTGCTGGGTATTGGACGAGCATGCCTTGCACCTGATTCCCCTGTTGACTGGACATCAAGCTCTGATTCTGTGGAGGTTGCTGCATTCCCATAAGGCCCTGGAATCCTTGCTGATTGGGTAGAACAGTCTGGTAACCTATGCAAGGATCATATTAAATATTGGTTTGCAATACAATAAAATACTGTACTTCCATAGCACTTTAAACAACAATTGTGAAACGTCAAAAAACAAAACAAATAAAAGACTGAATATGTTTTGAGTCATCCAGAGATGAAGAGGAAGTGAACCAATGGAAAACCCTTGCACTAACTACTTGGAGTTAGAGTTTACAAGCAGCCACTGTAGTGTGTCTATATGGTGCAGATGCTGCAAGAACTGGGCAGGTAAGCAGGAACATTGTGGTCTGGATTTGCTCTTCAACATTGTGACATTTTGTTACATTTTCTGCTAACATATATGACATTTAATGAATAAGAATTGACCTTCCTCATAACGTAATCTGCATTAATAGTTTAAACCTGACCTGAATGGCCTAGAGCTGGTCTACTGTGTAGATATCAGTAAGTTATTTACAAAACCATAAATGGAGAACATAAAACAAGTTTAAACAGAAAAAACAGTTTGGAACATGTACAAGAACGGAATAGTTAATAATTTACATATTGTTAAGAATCTGTTCCCATTATTTGGTTCAGTCAGTCATGTAATTGTGAGATATGGATATGTCGTAGAAGTTTTTGAAGTGTAAAGCAAACAAAAGCTTATCAGTTCATTTATCCCTTTTAAAATGACACCAATAACAATTAAGAGAATAAGTTATGATTCCCTGCCTTAATGTTTCCATTATAAAGTGAAGCAATTTTATTAAAAGGGTCAACATAAGGTATTGCCAGTGAATTGTGCAAATAAAAAAAAAAGAAAGATAAATGTTAACTATACTGAGTGAACTTAATCCTCATTCCTCACTGTTGTAGATGTGATTTATTAAGATCTTTCATTACTGGATGAGTACATCATAAAAATAAGCACTGTTAAATTCATCTTAATGAGAAAACCCTCTAAATGCTAGATACAGAAAATGAGAATTGTATATTATGGCCTGTAATACTACTATGTTAGAGTTTTCTTTCATACGCAAATTCATTGACGTTAATGACCTCACTAAAAACAATAATATGCATCAGAATAATGAAGGTAGTATTAGATCAGCTGCTGATTTGGTCAGGGATCATGTCACATTCTTACTATTCACTGTAATGGGCAATGTGACGTCACAGCCATGGCCATATCTCAGGACATTGCCACGGTTCTCATTACATCTTTTTATGTCAGTTGTTTTTAATTTAAAATGACCTCATAGCTATTGTATAGTGGCAATATGGCACTCCAACGTGTGTGTCATTGTGTGATATCACCAATTCTTGGCGCTGCCTCGTGTCTCACAATGCACCGGAGGCGTGGCGATACCCTACAACAACACACAGCCTTATGTTGTAGTCTGGTTATAATGTCCCATTAGCTAAGTACACGGTTGGCACTTAGAGAATGGAATGAACTGAAAGAGCCCTAAGAGATTACCATTCATTACGCACAGGCAATCGTGTATTGTATAACAGCATATATGTCAACCCATAAGTGTCCAAACCTAATCTTAGGCCACTAGATTTTGTTTTGGAGGGGAAGGAGCTGAAGAAGGATGAAGATTTTTGTACATGGCTGATAGTTACGCCACTGACATAGACTTAAGGGCTATGCACACCGGAAGCGAAGTATTTAATACTGAATGTTTATGTGTGATCTGGTTTAACATGTAAATCATTCAAAAAATACATCTATGCATATTTCTTTATAAATATTGAGATGATTAGTTTAATATACTTTTGTTTTTTTTAATTGTCAACACTATTTAAAAGAAGAAGCATCATTTTACAGAAATACGAAACCAGAGTGTGGCATTCCCTGTCACTTTGACCAAAATTACGGTGAAAAAGATACACACCATCAATTTACATTTGTTCTGTTATTTCTTATCATATGGCGTCTTTCTTTGTATTGTCTTTATAACCACTGGCATCATAAAGAACATTATATTTTTTTACTTCAATAATTACATTCCCATTGTTGTCCATTTCTTTTATTTCTGTGGTAATTTCTGCGTGAATTAGACAGTGACAGTCTGACAGCCTCTCTTTCGACTCCGAGTAATGGCATGTTGTGTACAGAAACATAGAAGGCTTGCGCAGGCAAACCGTCAGTTTGAGACATGGCAATTCTACTTTTGGTGTAAGGGGGAGTTTGCGTAGCAGCTACAGGAATATAGAATGGTAATGTACACCTCTTCATGGTGACCCCCCCCCTCCCCACTTCAAAAAATGTAAAATAATAATATGTTTGGACAGCTGTATTGGATTTATCGCTGTATCATGTATAAAGGGTTTTTGCAGCATCACAAACAATAACAAACTTACGCACAAACGTGAGAATCCATTACATGGCTGTCTCTCAATTGTGAAAAACCGTGAGTTTCACAGATAAACTCTGAGACTTGACATCCACGCACAAGTTAGGCTGCAAGGTAAACCAATTTTCCTAAATGAAATGTTGTTCCAGGTGATGTCTATTAAATCTAAATATTGGAGAGGGAATTGGGCCGATACAGAAAGCTTGTGTCTTCCATTAGAAGAGTTTCCCTGGGTTGTAAAAATGATACCATTAAACACGTCTCGTCTTTTGGAGAAAGGCAGGCATGGAAGAGATGGAAGGGGAGTTCTCTGACTTCTCGTTAATCTCTGACATCCCTGACAGTCAACCATTCGGCAGTGATAAGTGACACATGCAACAGAAAACAATGGTAGGTAACTAAATGCAATCAAAAGAAAACTTCTGATATCTGTTCCCAGTGTGAAAGCACAGTATGTAGTAAATGCACATGACAAGTTGATAAGTGTTACATCTGTGTTGATTGTGCTAATATGGGGGCTACGTTAAAGTATGTTTCCCTGATTGCACAGTCACGTTACACAATGGGAAATTAGATATTTTCTTTTTGTTTATTTTATTAGTTTTTCATTTTTTGAAGTAATGCGTTATATGTCCCAATTCTGAAAACAAAGCTGTTTATGTTAAATACAAATGTCATATATGTATTAATAAACATCATCTTTTGAGTTGTATCTGAAAGTTTGTCTTTCATATTCAAATCAAAGCTGTTTAAAATGTATCCGTCAAAATTACTGCTGCCAACGGTTCTAGGTGGTAGCATAAACCCGGCGGTCCTAGTGTTAATAGAAAATTACAACAAGACGCATAATTTAACACAGCGTTTAAACAGCTTTGGAATATTTGGAAAAAGGAGAAAAAACATTAAGAATCTGAGGCAGTGGTGGGATATTGGTAAAACGCAAAATGATTTTGCCAGGAGTACACTCTTGATGCAACTGGGTCACTTAACGCAGCTGTGAGAGTTGGAGACCAAAATCCCCCAACTTGAAAGCAAACGCACACTAATAACACAAAGCAGAACCTACAGATGCTAACAGAACACAAGAACGTGATTGGATGTCTGCTGAAGGAGATGGTGAAGGGGGGGAGCTTATGTGCTCTAGTTTCACAGAGCTAAGGGACGCTCCCACCAGTTTCTTTTTCGGCCTGGAAGAGAGCAGACAGCCGGAACCTGTGTCCGGACATCCTGCAGCAGAGAGATGTACAGCCGGGAGATCAAAAGGGAGGCGGTGCAGTTCTGCAGTCAGCTGTAAAAGAATGAGCCCTATGAACAAGACATTGACCAAATGCTCCAGGATCTACCCAGCCTCAGCGAGGAGGAACGGCACGACCTGGACACACTGCTCTCTAATGGCAAAGTTCCTGGAATAGACTGACTACCCGCTGAATTTTATAAAACATTTAGAAAATAATGGGAGAGGATGTGTTCCAGGTGCTGAGAGAGCCAAACACAAAGAACTGCCGCAGGGTAGTAATCCCATTGCTGCCCAAGAAAGATTTGTGCCTGCTTAAGAACTGGCGACCTGTATCGCTTTTATGTTCTGATTTTAAAATAATTACAAAGAATTTAGCAAACAGACTTAAAACAAGTGCATACCTGGATGTTCCATTTTTTTTATCTGTTACAAATATTTGATTCTAATGTAGGACTGGTATCCTTGGTCCAAGAAAAAGCATTTGACAGGGTCACTTCCCATTCAAATCACATTACACCAGTAAGAATTTAGTTACTTTCACCTCTGACTATAGCATCTACTTTGATTTCAATTCTGATTTAGATATTTCTGGAACTGTACTGTGTTCTTAAATAATAAATTTAGTCTTTTTATTTGTTTTGCAAAATAAAAACAATGTTTTACTTTTATTGCATTTGCACTTATTAAGTTTGTAATACAATGATGCATTTACGAGATTATGCTTCAGTTCATTTGATTTCAGATGTTTTGTTTATCTTTTCTTTTATACATATTTATGCATTTCCCTTTTGTGTAGGATCATAATGGAATAAAAAAATGAAGTTCACAGACAGATTTGTAGGTTGAAGCTGCACAGTGTGTTTTTTATCCATAATAAATTCTTTTCATTTTGGTGAATTAAGTTATTCTGTTTTTTTTTTTTGGCTATCAATCAGTCTATCTGCCTGTTTGGTAAGCAATTTTTGATTTGAGTGCCTAGTTTTACACTAAATTTGCCAGGTGAATTCATTGACGTTGCTTGCAAACAGTGATGACATGTGCTGGTAGAGTGGAGATTAGAAGCAAAGCACAGAATATTTAATCATGCAGCGATATTCTGATATGAATTAAGAAGCATGATTATAACTTATATGATTATTCTTTTTTTTCATATATATATATATATATATATATATATATATATATATATATATATATATATATATATATATATATAAGGGTGCACATACTGTATGAGCCTTTACACCACTAAACCTACTTGACAATCTACAACAGCTTTTCCACGGTCCATAGAGTACGCATATACAGTATATAGGCTAGTTTTAGTGGCAGTTCCCATCAGATCACTTGAAATATTACTGCATGCTCAAGGACCACTATCTCAAATTGTGTAATTTATGCTCCACTCAATTCCCGTGAAAGAGGAGTTTTATTTAAAAAAAAAAAAAAAAAAAAACAGGGCAAACATGAAAAAAAATTATAGTGTGCGTGTGTGTATATATATACCTGAAGGAATAAAAGTGTAAGCAGAATATAACTGGTTGAGAAAATAGAGGACTAGGGGGCCTATGAACGAAGCGTTGTTTAACGCATCTGTAGAATTGTGACATATGTAAGAAAGGGAAATGCCCAGTGCATCTTGAAAAATGTGCATGAGCAAATTCATAAGGGCAACTTTAACCCTCCACAGCAAGATGCTCCAGGGAATATGCAGGTAGCTCCTTAGCATTTCATTGACTTCTATGCTCCTGATTACATATGCAGAAAGGAAGCGCCTATGCATAATGATATGTGCTAAAGTGAGCCTCTAATCACTCCATTACTTGCACATGCTTAACTTTACTCCACTTAGGACTTGGCATAAATGATGTGACAGGGCTATAAAAAGGTGTGCTTGTGTAACTGTGTTCTTCAGACAGAGATGAAAAGCCATGACATACGGTGTTGATATCATGGGAAGATGTGGCGATAACAAAAATGCTGTATGTCATGACCGTTAATGAGATATCTTGTTTATACAAAGAATGCATACATCAATAATATACTGTATATGTAAGGTATCAACCACGAAAGGCCATACGGTTCCCATGATATACACCACGCCAGAAGTGGTATATATCATCAGAACCACACGGCCCGAAATGGTTTATACTGCTTATAACATGGCTGTCTGTCATTTGTGGGAAGAAAAACAATACAAATAATTAAAACACAATTAAATTAAAAAAGACAAAACCAGAAACTTTTAGTGTGTATACATCTATAGTCCCAAATTGAATTGAATTGAATTCATTGTTCGCTTATTAAAAACTGCACAAGTTCGTTTATTGTGAATTTCTGCATTGAAAGTACTATATCACTAGAAATTAGAGGACTGGGTAAAAGCTGTGATGATGGGCGGAGTTTCAAATGACCCTAAGGAAGTAAGGAGAGCAGCTGCGATGGAGACTGAAGCCGGATCTTGAAGTGAGTTTGTTAACTTGTTATATGCAAGGCACACATATTCTAGTATGTTTTCTTCCTTTTGGATCTCAAAATATGTTTTTGTTAGTTGTCGGACACCCTTGCATCCAAGTCGTGCCAGATTAAGTTGACGATCGAACCAGACTTTACTCACCAATCAGACCGCGGTGTCAGGGGGCAGTACCTCAGTATTTCATTCCGAAATATATTAAAGAAACTAGGTCAAATGCATCATTTTTGACTTTGTTTTTGTAACAAACAACAAATACCATGTCAGTTTGTCACAGAATTTAGAATGTAGTGGTGCATACTGATTTATTCAGTGTGAAGTGGCTCATTAGTACACAAGCCATGGTATACGCTATATATACACACGGTCATGTGATGCTGTTTAACCAGTCAGATATGGTTATTTCTCCAAGCCGTTTTATGAGCATATTTAAATTCTGTTTTAAACACATGCCTTTGGGGGAAAAAAGTGATGTCTCTGACAGTGCCTACATTTGTGTGGCTTAATTAGTTTATGGGCTATATTAAAAAATTGTACATTTTACAGTTTTTTGACAGTGACAAAGAAAAAATCAGCACAGTAGTCACTAGTGACGATGGCTTCTGTTTTGTATAATTTGTTTCATTTTTCAATAATTGTTTAATAGGATGTTTGTAGTTAAAACACAACAGCACAATATGACAGAGAGATAGATAAAACAGAAGATCATACTAGTATAACCTCATGGAACTATAAAAAATGTTACTAGTACTACCCCTGTTTCCACAGAGCTCAATGGTTACAAACTTTTCTATTTCTATCTCGCGCTGAAAAGAGTTATACCAGTACTGCAGCAAACAAAGGCATTGCCAGGCTTTACAAAAGGCTGATATTTCCTGAATGATAACTTGACAAAACACAGCCGTACAAAGGATCACGTTGCTTTTAAGCCTTACCCATACAGCCAAACTACACGTCTCGGCAAAGAAAAAGGATGCTGTGTTTTAGCAATGCTGCTGCCTATATCTTCCAAAGAAAAGACCAAATTCAGACTAATTATGTCAGGTAAGATGCGTATGTAAAGGCGCAACCCAATACAACCTTTTAATTACTACATATACCCTAACTAGTACCACCGGCCTACAGTATAAACTCCCAATTGTCATTTTTAACTAAACTTAACAAGTAACAAAACGAGACTACCCACTTTCAAGCATGCAATCACAACACGATCAGATAAAATAGCAGGCAATAAAATATATTGTAATATAGTATTATATAGTAACTCACCAAATTATTTGCCACGGATAATCATTAAAACTAAAAGTTGAAATAAATAAGTGTTGCTGTGTGTTGCTACCGTGCGCAGCCGATACCAGGACCAAGACAGTGCCGAGAAAGTTTGTGAACGCCTATGATAACAGTGGAAGTTCCATAGTTTTACTATGACAGCCTTCTTGAATCAAAATCTTAAATATCCAATAGGGTTTATATTAAACAATTCCATGTCTTTTGAAACAAAATGATGTATGAATTAGATAAATAATGAGTAATTAAGATTCAGGGTATGTGAAAAAGTAAGTGAACCCCTGGTTGTATCAGCTTAATTAAGGGGATAATTAGAATTGGGTGTTTTTTTTTATATAATTAAGTAGCTCTTCAGGGGTGAGTTTGGGAGGCCTCACCCTATATAAAGATCAGAAACTTTGTGAGTTTGGTCTTCATCATATAGATGTGTGGAAACACGTCATGCCACGATCAAAAGAAATCTCTGAGGACCTCAGAAAAACAATTATTGATGCTCATCAGTCTAGAAAGGGTTACAAAACCATTTCTAAGGATTTGGGGCTCCACCAATTCACTGTAAGACAGATAAAATTAAGAAAGTTCAAGACCACAGTCACTCTACCCAGGAGCGGTCGTCCTACCAAAATCTATCCCAAGAACAATCCGGAAAATCATCAAGCAAGTCACAAAGAACGCCAGAGTAACATTCAAGGATCTGCAGGCCACTCTCGCCTTGGCTAATGTGAGTGTTCATGACTCAACTATCAGAAAAAGACAAGAATGGTGTTCATGGAAGGATAGCCAGGAGGAGGAAACCACTACTCTCTAAAAAGAACATTGCTGCCCATCTGAAGTTCGCCAAAGAGCACACAGATGATCCACAAGACTTCTGGAACAATATTCTCTGGACAGACGAGTCAAAGGTAGAACTGTCTTGCCTCAATGAGAAACGCTATGTTTGGCGAAAACCAAACAATGTTCAAACAGAAGAACGTCATCCCAACCGTCAGGCATGGTGGTGGGAGTGTGATGGTTTGTGGCTGCTTTGCCTCAGGACCTGGACGGCTTGCCATCATTGACACAACCATGAATTCTGCATTGTATCAGAAGATTCTAGAGGAGAATGTCAGGCCATCATTCCGTGAGCTGAAGCTGAACCGAAAGTAGGTCATGCAGCAGACAATGATGCTAAACATACAAGCACATCTACAAAAGAATGGCTACAGAAGAAGAAAGTCTGCATTTTAGAATGGCCTAGTCAAAGTAATCTTTTTAACATGGAGAGGAACGCAAACAGTTTTGTTCAAGGAATGTATAGCTACAATTCTGTCCATGCTTTACCATCGTCTGATATTCATGATGTACAGTAATTGAGATGGTTTAACATTGGTAATAAAAATAAATTCATAGTTGTAAATTAAATAAGGTCGTGAAAATATTAAAGGTGCCCCTATCAAATCCTTCATAGCTGTTTTAAATTATACGCAGTATGCAATATAATGCTTTTGTGTTGCAGGGCGTTGACAAGATTTTGTTGAAGTGAAGTTTCTGTAACCATGAGAACGATCTGTTGACTGTCATCCTTTTGCCTGTGTGAAAGGGTTACAACGGCATTATACAGGTATAGATCGAGCAATTTCGTGCTGTCTGAATAAGTACTGTAAAGCCATAAATATCTGCGACCCAAATATTTGGAAATTGATTTTGTGCCAAAAATGTTTTTTTTTTT
Source organism: Polyodon spathula (assembly GCF_017654505.1). Lineage (NCBI taxonomy): Eukaryota > Metazoa > Chordata > Actinopteri > Acipenseriformes > Polyodontidae > Polyodon > Polyodon spathula. Next base: position 62,003,238 of record NC_054537.1, read on the forward strand.
TTTTTTTTTTGTTCATACACAAAAAAAGGCATAATGAAAGGTTTGCAAATATTTATGGCTTTACAGTATTTTTCTTTTTTTTTTACGTCTGAGATGGCACAGTAATGGCATCTGTGTGTGAAAGGGGTAATGGACACTGTGCCAGGATTTCAAGCAACAGCCACACAATTTCCCCTTCAGCCAAATCCAAACCCTACTCTATTCTGATGTGTGGTGCATTCATTTCATTTAAATACTCCGGCCCACATATATGAAGCACAATGCAGTTTTCAACACTCCACAGTTAATACATAGCCTGCACAGCTCAAATTAAATGTGCACCAACATCTACCTGCGCTTACCAGTCCTTAGTACATAGGCCCTTAGAAGTAAAGTCACCGTGGTATGGCTTTACTTCCACATTTTCCATGGCTTAGATGCATAACACTGTACAGATTAAACAGTTACAATCATCTCTACTTCTTGTTTGCCTTGTTATTTGAAGTCCTTTTGAATGATTACAAATTAGTGTTTAACAGTATCATTTCTTTTTTCTACTCAGTTTTTGGATAATAATTGCATTATTCATGTCATCAAGACAAAACCACTTAATAGATGCACTGGAATTCCATTTAAACATGACAAATATGTAGCACTTTATTACCAGTGGTAACATCACATATGAACAGCAAAGTGATTACCTACAGAACCCACATGAAGTTTTCAAACTGGAATATATACCGTATTTCATTGGATTTGTTAGTAAATGTATGGGACAGAAATCAATAGAAATGAATCAAGTCACTCTTAATGCTATTCTGGACCATGTGTGGTGTTTCATTAAAGTTCCTTGCAAAGCCTTAACTCACATGCCCATAAATCTACTATGCCTCTCCCCTGCTTGACATCTTAGGATTGCATCCAAATTATAATTCAGAAACACAGTTAAGCAGTCAATGCCATCAGTTACTGGAGATATACAGTTAAAAGTCCACAGACTGCTCACTGCCATACATGAGTGACAGACTTTGCGTTTGCTGTGGTCTACAAACATTATTGCAACCATGGATTTCAATGTGCTAAAAAGCAAGATAACTGTCTTTGGCATTCAGGCTGAGGACCAAAGAGGGTCCATGGCATATAGTCCACAGTAGTTGATGGAGGAGCCACATGCAGTGTATATGCTGCAAGGTTACACTGAGTAACCTCAGCATTTAACAGTGTCCAAGAGGTGTGTGGCTAACTAACCCAAGACTTAAAGTGGAACAATAACAAAAAATGTTCCCAAGAGGTTGCTATGTGCCCAGTATCCTTTTCTGATGGGAGCAGGTTGGCCACATTGTATGCAATCCTGACCATGTCTGCAATCCATGTGGACAGCCGCTGTTCAGACATGGCTTGTCCGTGGAACTTAGACCCGAAGCAAATAAACAATTGACAACTCTGGGTGCAGTCAACATAATACGCCAGTTCTCTCCCCGGCAGACAGGAAAGGATACTGACTGACTGGTTGATGTGGAAAGCAGAAATGCTTTTAGGGGGGAAAAACAGGATTAGTGCAGAGAATAAACTGAGATCTAGCCTTCGCAAAAAACAAACAAGTTTATGGTGTTGAGAATGATTGCATTTCACCTACTGGTTTAGCAGAGGTAAAAGGAAGCAGGAAAGCTGTCTTTAGTGACCTAAATTTTAGCTCTGCTGAATTTAGGGACTCAGATGATGGTTTTGTAAGTGCAACTAGCACAACATTAAGTCGTCAGCGAGGGGCAGAGTCCTTTCCAGGGGTTCTTAACTTCCAAGCACCCTTCAAAACCTGTCCTGCCAGGAAGTGTGCTCAATTTTAATATGGCAAGCTGAGACAGCTGCCAGGTAGACCTAAAGCATGGAGGGAGATTTCCCTTCATCAAAAAGATCCTGCAAACACTGCAGTATGTCTGTGTGGCAAAGTGCCCACCCCTGTGTGTATTTTGTGTTGTGTGTAATGTTGGTGTATAGTCATTGGTACACGGGATATAAACGGGTCTGTGTAACACGAGTGTTTAAAATGTATATTTGTATTTAGGCATGAGGATTGCACAGCACTTCACGTGCAAGTAAAATGTAATAATATGTGAGCACAGGGAATTGCACTTTATTAATTCATGTGCAGTTGTACCGCGACTCCAATTGAATGATTGATTATCAATTGAGTCTTGGTACAGCTGCATAAAAGATGCGTGTTTTCACCACTCGGGGTTGTATGTTTGGTGAGTGGCGAACGGGATTGGAGACGGAGGTAATTATAATCGTATTAAGAAAAATAGAAGCTCACCGTGTTTTGTCTGTATAGTCTGTTTTGTTTGTCTCTTTTGTTTTGGCGAATGTGACATGTCCTGTGTTTTTGTTTTATTACAAACCTTTTATTTACTGTCTGTTCACTCAATAAATGCTGAGCGAAACCATTCACTCAGCTCCACCAAACTCCACCTCTCTCTCTCTCTGTTTATTTCCGGGTTCCTGTTTCTGGTCTGACGTCACCCACTACAGCCGTCTTTGTGACAGCCTGCTATGGGGCAAGTCGTGGATTCTAGTTCACGCGACTGACACCACGTCAGGAATATACCCCTGGGATTGTATAGACGCTGCTCTGGCATTCTGAAGTGTCTTAATGAGTTTGTCAGATAACCCGCGACGGCTCAAATGTCTCTGCTCAGGGGCCAGACTCAAAGCTGCAGAGCTGTTGGATGCCACAGAGACCCTCACGCCGATCAGCAAGTTCTGACGAGCCGGCAGCTCCCACGGTTGACCGTACAGGAGCTGTGCCACTACCAAAAACCGTGTTCTCATGGGCCACTTTGGGGCTACTAAGAGCACCCGGTCCCAATCTTGCCTGATATTCTCCATGCACAGTGGAAGCAGTGGCAATGGTGGGAAAGCATAGTCCTGAGCCATCTCCTCGTAGCTGGGCCCATGCACAGATGAGCTGGTTGTTTCCACCATAAGACAGCCTCCATACAGACCCTGTGGTTGAACCAGGCTTGGAGAGGGCGCATGTGTAAGAGCTCTAAGGGGAGAATCTGGGATGCAGCTGCCATCAGGCCCAGAAGTCTGGCAGGTTAGTACCCTCACCGCTGCATTGGGCTGAAAAAGCTCAAAGCAGACAGTTAATTTAATCAATCAGAGAGTTGAAGGGGCGGGTTTTCAGTGTTAAGCACTTTGAGAGGCTAAAATGTTAAAATGACAGCTAAAAAAATAAACAATTATTTTCAAAGCAAAAATAGTTACAATGAATATATAGTACACAATAGCTATACATATGCACCAAAAAAAAAAAAAAAAAACACCCATAAAAAACATATTCCTTTTGTTGTGATATCGTAAAAATACGTACCCAGGTGCTTGTGAGAGATATTGGGAGTTCATGTATAGAGGCTGTACACCTTTAAGAAGAAAGGTATGATGGGATATCAGCTGAACACTTGTCAGCTGATATACAAATGTGCAGAGGTGCTGGATTATTACACTCCGGTTTCACGCAAGTTAGGATGGTGACCAAACGTGTGAAAAGGTTAACATGTCTGTTATGCGACTGCTGGCTCAATTTACAGTAGCTATTGCGACAGTCCATAACGCAGCAGCTGTGCTGTACGACTGCAATAGTTTTAAAACTGAACATAACAGCCATATTAACAACAACAACAGTAAAATATGCCAATATTTGTCACAAATAATCCCACAGCATGATGCACATTTAACATTAATAACTGTATTTAAACGAAGATGTGTTTTTCTTCTTCTTATTATTATTATTTTGATATTTCCAGTACTGAAAATGGTTAAACAAGTCTACAGATCTGAAGAGACTAAATGTATGTGTATATAGTATTTAAATATGTATCATGCACTTAAAACATTTACATGTGATTTTCTTTTTTTTTTTTTTTAATCACTACTCGAAAAAGACCCGGGTACCCAGGCATTTTTCACAGGGGGTACCCGGTTCCAGATTTTCTACCTGTACCGACCTCTAATGTATGAAAAGGCGCTAGCAAAAACTTTCATATCGAAAAACGGCACATGGCCGTGGGGACTTAATCAGAAACTAAAGCTAAGAAGAATTATTGCTTAAAAAGCAATATTACTTCAAAATATGAAATAAGACAGAACAAAAGTGAATTAATTCAACTTTTCTCCGTAGTTACGACTTAGACAGCGCTCAGTCCTTCCTCAGGCAAAAGCTGAAAGAGAAAATTGTTCTAAGCCTTATACGTCACTCGTATTTACTTCCTGGGGAAGGGGAGAGGTGACGTTTGGTGCATATGGGGCTCTTAAAGGAGTAGTTTCGATAGAAGCACTCAGGTAATTCAGGCTATAAGAGATTATATCCCATTACGTACTTGAAAGGGAAAAGTAAAACTCTTTGAATAAAACACAGAGACTGTAAATGTTTAAGTCACATGTCAAAGAACTATGATTTTGAATTGTGGTTTCTTTATACAGCTGCTAGCAGCATGATTTATATTATAATTGTATCTTTCAGATTATAAATCAATTCAGATTACACGGATTTCAATTAGTGGGAGTCCTATACTTTTAATGCAGTTTGTGTAATATTAATAAACAACGCTCAATGGCTTAACTTTTATACAGTAAAACAGTAACAATCAGGAAGAAATAAGAGTCTGTATGTGCTGTGATTCCAGATAAATGTGGGAGTAAATATAAGAATACATTTTAAACCATGCTGTGGGAGGCACTCTCTCCTATTTCAGAGCTATACACCTAGTAATGTAATTTAATGCCCTCGTCTCTGTAACTGACTATCTCCAACATTCTAATTCTAAAGCTCTATAAAATCAGTAGTATATAAGATAAAAAACTATACTGTATTTAAATATGAATCTTGCATTGTAACCCTGTAACACCTGCAAGTTGCCTAGGCTAAAGGCGTTTGCCAAATAAATAAATACATAATAATACTAATACGACTACTATGACTTCTACGACTACTACTACTACTACTACTACTACTAATAATAATAATAATAATAATAATAATAATAATAAACTTTATTTTTGTAAACAACTGTATGTTTTTACTGTAACATGCATAAGTTTAAAATGCAGTAATGATCAATTAAAGGAAGATATTGCACCTTTCAATACTATATCTCATAGCACTACTGTGGTCACATCGTTCATCAAGAGTTAACAAGCTCCAAAGGCAGAAGGCTGCAATAAACTAAAAATAGCATCCTCTGTTGTGAGATCAGACTTATTTACTGCCCTGTATAGTAGTAATGACAGCACTGGTGCACCCTCCTCACCCGTGATAGATTGATTACGCACTACCTCCATCTGCCGTGTGACTTAACAGTTCTAAATAAGCTGCTGGGGCCAAACCTCTGACCCCACAAGAGCAGGGCTGTCAGTCATTAAAGTTAAGAGCTAACTTTTTGAGAAAGAGTACACTCCCACATCCCATCAACTGTATTGCTTGAAATACCAGTAATCATTTCTAAAAATAATATAGAAGAAACAATTACTGTCTATGTAATTATTATTATTATTATTATTATTATTATTATTATTATTATTATTATTTCATTATAAACCCTTATGAATAAGGGTTGAAATGTGTCTTTTTATATGAGTAACTGTAAAATAATTCATCATGAAATTATGATTACTTCCGCGGGAATTAATTGGACATAATTAAGCAACATTACCCAACACAGAGGGAATTATGATTCCTTTGTTTCTGGCCATAACTACAATCCCTTGATGAAATTATAGCCGTATTGTGTGCAGCTGGGTGCAAGATAAGCTATGATTATCTCACTTTACATCCAATTGCATGAAAAATAATCAGCACAACTTTCTATTGGCTAAGAATTCATGTATGACAGGTGTTAAAACTAAACAATACAAACAAAAAAAACTTATTGGGATAGATATTGAGTTTATTCAATTATTTTCTCTTGGGTTCTTAAAATTAAATAAACTAAACACACTATTTATTTATTAATTACATTTTTTCATTTAGCACAACATGTACAAATTCAGTGTATGTCTATTGGGTATTATTTCTATATAAAGATGTGCTAATTAGTCTGAATTAACTTGAGTTTAATCAGGTTAAACTTGACGCACATTATATTAAATTTGTTCAACATCTACTTTGACAAATAGGTTATTTCATCAAATGTACTTTTTTTTCTTTTTATAGGTATAGGTCTGCCACATCCCCAAAAATATAACCAGAAACTCATTTAGGAATAAACCCAGCATACAACCAATATCTTTGCTTAAAACGAATGTTAACAATACATGTTTTCATCGCTAGATCATGATACACTATACTGACCAGATGCCTCAGAATGTATATCGCCTAGGGCTGTCAAATCTATACAAACATAAAGATACTGCATTGTAGAGGAAAATGATACAATTGCTTTAAGTGACAGCTGTGATTTATTGTTGCAGTTCAAAGGCACACACAGTATTAGGTTTGCCTATACAGCCAAGAGGCAAATCCGTGCAAGGCATTGGATAGAAGACTTGAGTCAAAGAAAGGTGATCATCTCAGAATAAAGACCTTGATTTATCCTTATAGATGGTGTTTCCAGGACATAGGTTTTAAACACTATGCCTACTTTAAATTACTCCAAACTAATAACAAAAAACAGAGAATTTTCATTTTAGTTGCAAGCAATCATATGTTTTTTTTAGTTTTTTTTTTTTTTTATGATGAATGTAAGACAACAGCAATATAAATTGGGCAAAAAACAGATCAATATAAAACTATCTGTGCTTATTTTATTCTCCCAGTTGATACCGTACCTCAGAATATCAGCAAGTCTTTATCTAATAATAACATGTGGTAAGTTTTCTCTCATCTGTCACTGTCGCCCTCCTCTCAACACGAAACTGTATTTAGCAAAGCTGTGACATCAGCGCATTCTAGTCACTGGGACAGGATAATAAATCAAAGACAGAAGTAACAAAATCACAGTAATGCAGCCATATCACAATCAAAAATAATGTAGGTGGCAGAGGACACTACTTTCTTTTATATGCAAACAAAAGAATAATTTACAAAATCAACAATGCCTTAGTAAATATCACATAAATCCTATAGTCCTCTATAATATTATTGTGATTTTTCTTCAGTAGCTGGTCAATTGATAACCATTCAGTGCAGGCCAAAGAGAAACAAAGACTTTTCTCACAACTGTTTAGAACCACAAAGGACCTAATCAATCATAATAGCCTGCATGTTAGAACTGTCAGGTGATTTTACTTGCACTCTCCCAAATCTGTAGGAGAAAATTTGCAGACACCACTGAATGTGTTGATATATTCCCCTGCAGCGGTGTGATGGATTGTAGTGCGCGGGTGCGGATTACGAAGGCTCTTTGCTAACTAAAGAGTTCTATTTTAGATTATAAATTTTGTTAGAGTGACAATAGAATCTATCTGTACACCAGTGTCTGTAACATGAAAAAAGGCTAGGATAACTTATTCTGATGCAAACAGAGTCATAAATCAAACAGGAGGATGTGCAGGTTTATATATACAGTACTGTGCAAAAGTTTTAGGCAGGCGTGAAAAAATGCTGTAAAGTAAGAATGCTTTAAAAATATAGAACGCATTCGATCGGACAGGACGAGATTACACAGCGAGTTGCTGCGCTTAGCATCAGCTGTATTTACTGCATTTTTGTATCTGAAAGCTAATGTTTTCAGATTAAGAACAGTCAGCAGTCGACGACCAAAATAAATCGATGTCAATCTGCTGCCACCTTGTACAAGGCACAGCAATGATAATGTTTCTTTCTCTTTTGCTGATATATTTGCAACGTGGGACCTTTGTCGTGGCATTTTCTGGCAAAAATCGACCAATGTTCTCTTGACCCTCAGTGTGATCCAACATTTTTCCCTGTCCTTCTCTCTTAATGATGATATTATTTAATATTACACGCCTATGCGTGGTGATACATTTTATACGTAATTCCCTGGGGTTTAATCCCTAACTCTCTAGAATTATTAAATGAAACCAGAAATATTAGTTTATTATTAAAAAAATAAATAAATAAATGTAATTTATCAATCTGCCTCGCTGACTAAAGTAAAATGAGAAACCAAGTCAACAATAACAGATAACTTTGGGTAGCTCACATAAGACATATTTACATGGCATGAGAAGGGCTGACACTATATTTATATAATTTAATATCTGCTGCTTTTCCCTTGTGGAACGAAATGCCATTTATAAGGTGAATGATAAATGTGTAAAGAAATGTTTGTATTTATGAACAGTATTTAAACAATCGCTCACTTTCTTTCTCTGACAAGCATTTATAACGAACAGTTCAGACACTACACTATGCTCCCTGTGTGTTTTTGTTTTTGATGCCGTTCAGAATGCATTATGGGAGCTTTAACAGGAGTGCGGGTCTCGAGGTTCCCTTGGACTACAGATCCCAGAGTGAGAGCCGCTTCAGTGGTTGCCTGATGCAAACCGCTGGAATCCAAAGTGGCTGGGATGCGGAAGCAACTTTTATGACGAGAGACCATAAAGATGTGAAATTAACCGTACTAGCATGCACGTTTGGCACAACAGCTAGACAGGACCAGGTTTGTGTACGAAAAAATAACGTGACTATGATGTAAAACCTGCATGAAAATGTCCACTGCTCCCCATACAGACAGCCTTGGGAGTATACATTGAAGGTGTCAGGCACAGATCTCTATAATCGTATGTCTCCGCCAGTTTTCAGCCATGGTGATCTGCAATAGCTCGGTTGGACAGTTTCATTATATACCTCCGGGTTAATTATTTCTTTTTTATTTAATAAGTCGTGTGATAAATTAGTTGAAATATTATTCACTACTAACGATATGACACCCCAATGGACAATTGAAAAACAATTTGGGTAAGAGCAGTAAAACATATTATTAAACAACCAGGTACGAGGCATTTACAAATCACAGCTTTATTACATCGGCTTAACACTTTACTTTAGGGTTTCACTCACACAAGATGTCTCCTGACAACCATGGACTTCCAGGTGAGATTCTCTCGTGTGCCTGTTCTCTGTGCATGGAAACCACATTTTCCCAAGCTGTCTGCGAAAACTGCAGGAGAACGCTACGCATGGCTAATTTGCATATCAACCTCCTCCTTTCCCCTTCTTTTGCATGATGTCAGGTTAAAAGGGGTCTTCGATTAAAATAAAAGGAGCCAATGGAAACCCAAAATGTATAAGGTCATTTTTCATTTGGCTTGAGCACAATGTCTTGAGAAAAATTAGAACACACATGGAAACTCCTCCATTGACTGCTATTTCAAATATAATAATTTCGGTTGACTTTGAAACTTACAGTCACATAAGGTAAAAAATAAATAACAGATTGTCATTGTCCCCATAATCCTTTACACTGTGCTTTTCTTCTTTCTTTTTTTGCCAAGAAAGCACACAGCAGTACAGGATGCTGTCATTGTGTTCATCAGAGAAATCACTGATGTCACTAATGTGCTGGCCTGCTGCTCCTACAGCCCTACAAATGGACAACATGCAGGTGAAATCATTATGTTGTCCATCAGTGTCAGTCATCCGTTCTAGAAATAATAACAGCACAATCCTTAAAAACAAAAATCAAGAACAAGCTTGGCCGAGGAACTTGGATTGTTTTTCACTAACTTTCAAACGACAAACTTTCGAAGATTACATGAGAAGGGAGGGGGTAAAGACACAGGCATTCATTGCCACATTCAAACACTCAAATCCTTACTAGGATTCAATAAACAAAGCCTAGCAGCACCAACACATGAAAAATTGGTTAACCCTTTGATTAATGGAAATTACCACAAACAGCAATTACTGACACAGTGCAAAGCAAACTAATAAAAATACAAACTTACAATACTCAAAAGCATGTTTTTTTTGTTTTTTTTATCAACAACAACCATTAAGAACATAAACCAATTTAAAAGGAAACATGTTTACGACAAATACCATTTCATGCTGCTGTTGAGCTTCTTTGATCCTCCTGAAGAGCAGAAAACAGCAGGGAAAGAGACCGGTTCACTGTGAGACCTGCTAATCTATCTCTTACAGTGCAACGGCCCCCTTTCATGCCGCTAAAGCCAGCGACTGGAATAGGAGAGCTCTGTACGCACACTATACTGTACCAAACCATCATACATTACATTCACATGTTGGTACAATTAATTACTGGACTGCAGTTTGGCACCGCTAGTAAAGCTGGATTCTGACACTGCAATTAGACACTGGCATTTACTTTATCTTCTGTAAACTGTCAGGTATTCATTTTAGCCAGCTCACACCTTACGTGTTATATTTTAAAAATAATACACATTTCAAACAATGTGAAAGTGTTACTGTACATAAAAAATAAATACAAATAAGCATATTCTATGATTTATTAACCCTGCTTTTGCTCCATTTGTTAAAAAAAGGGGGTTTGGGTGCAATTGTAAGGAAAATTAGCCATACCTGTTTGTTGAGAAGCCTGTGGTATTTGCTGATTTCTCTGTGCATTGTACTGAACAGGGGCGACAGGTCTGTACTGCTGACTTGCTGAGGTAGGGTACTGACCAGATGAATAGTAATACACTGGCATCTGTGGATGGTAAAATGGGATTGCAAGTGTAACTTGTGTTTCACATTAATTTAAATGCAGAACGGAACCACACAGGCCGACAATGGAGAACAATTAAGAATTTACAGGCAAGCAAGTAGCTGCCACTGCTGTGAAAAACCATTGTCTTTGCCACTATATAAAAACGCCTCCAAATTTCTTTTTGCACATCGTTACCAAAATCCATCAACAAAACCATACTGCACAAGCAGTAGTCATTAATATAATAATCTGAAGTACATTTTTACAACTGGGACATGAGGGTGCTTTTCAGTTGTTTTAAATTGCATCTAGTTCAATTATAAAAAAAATGCTGTGGAGCAATTATAACAGCTGCCTCCATTTTATGCAAGACACCTCGAAAATGAACCCTTTTAATGGTTTGTGGCAGATTCCAAAGCACCATTAGTGCAATCTATCAGAAATACATTAAGAAAATAAAACTGGTACAACTATAATAGACTTTCCTTCCACACCATAGTTCTGCAGCAAATAGTGATACATTTAAACTCATTTAAAAAAGCTTTTGAGCAGCACTGCATATTGTTTCAAATACAGAATAAACTTTTATAATTGGCTGTTACCGGCAAATAAAAAATACCTTATTTTTGTTGTGAAAGCAAAGATAACGAAAAGTAATGTCCAAATGAGCTGTGCTTCCTATATGGTGACAGCAAACACATTAAATATTCTGCTTATACGCCCCCCTGAGACTAGAAAGGGAGTTAGTGAGGAACTGGAAGACGCAGACTGTGTTCAGGAAGACAATGAATCACTGATCCACCATGTCCTACATGTTCAAGTCAATTAAACATGATTAATAGTTACCTGTGCAGAGACTACAGTGACTTTACTTCGATGCCCCGGAGAGCTTGGATGATTAGCAACTCATGTAAAGCAAAGCATAAACAAAACCAAAAAATGATGCAGCCACGCAATGATAACAAAATAATTATAATAACATTAAAATAAAAATGCCGTAGGGGAATTCTGTGATGCCCTCATTTAAAGGCAGATACCAAAAACATGCAAGCCCCACCTACCGTATTCATAAAGGACTTTAGGTTTATTACACTCTGAAAATCACTTGTTTTGTATTTGTGTGTGTAATATGTATCTATCTATGTATCTATCTATTGATATATTTTTGTTTAAAAGAGCCAATTTCTCAGCATTCCTGATGCAATCTTAATATAAATCTATCTATCGACTGAGTGATAGACAGACAGAAATATATATAGGCAAAGGGAATCCCAGTCAGTGCAATTTACATTAAGATGCCTCTTTTAAACAATGTTACTGCTGTAGTCCTATATTTACCTAGTTTTTTTTTTTTTTTTTCGGGTTCATTCACACTTATGTAATGTTACCTTTTCTGCTATTTCAGTTCTATTTTGGATTAAAGTTTTTCATTTAAATGAAAATCAATAAAAAGAAAAAAGAAATAACAACAACATATCATCTATTTACCTGTGCTACAGAACAATATACAATAACTTTAGCTCTTGGTTTTCATGTTTTGTGAAATGAGATTCATGAGCCTCCTGTCCGTACCTGGGCTGGTGTCTGCTGTACATATCCCTGTGGTGGCTGCAGCACTTGCTGAGACATAAGGGGACCGGAGCCAGTGAAGCCCCCAGGCGGGATCTGCTGATTGGGGGAGGCCATGACGTAGCCTGGCTGCTGAGGGGCCTGGGGCAGGAGGGGAGGGGGGTAGACAGAACCAGACGGAGGAGGCTCAGGAGCTTCTCCGGATGACTGCCGGCTCAGACTCATCTGGCCAAACTGAGAGGCCATGTCATCTCGCTGCAAAATAAACAGAGACAATTAGTATTGGAGGAGAAAGCTGGAGAGGTAGATAGACTGAGAAACAAAATCAACAACACACTAAAATACACTACAGTAATTCAGCATCTTCCACAATCACCCGCTGTTTTTTTTTTTTTTTTTTTTTTTTTTTTAGTACATCCAGCATAATCAAATAACGCAAACACAGCAAAGAGATCATTTAATCATTATGGTTTTTATGTTACACCTCTGAATAACATGAATACAGAAAAACTTTTTTCAACATATTTTATGTATATATCCTTCAATGTTTCACCATTTGATAATTCAGTAATCTGGTTAATTTACTGTTAGATCAAATTGGCAGTAAATTGTCCTATTTTCCTGTATAATAAGAGCCCTTCACTAATTCACTTTTTTCAATATTTCCCTTTTTTATGTGTGAGTCAGACAGCAAAATAAAACACGAGTACTGCATATACATATACATATAGTATACATGCAGAGCAGAGGTTGAAAATATACACTGTGCAACTGAAAACTACAATGAAGTAAACATAACTGTCTTTGGACTTCTGCTGTATGTACTACTTTATACCACATTTTAAACAGTGGTCAAAGAATACTGTTACATGTATACATGTAAATCACTCAGGCAAGCAGTGCTGGGACAAAGGCTGAAGTTTAAAAGAATTAAAACAGATGTACCACAGGGAACTGCTGTGTTGGTGAGACTGGCAAGAGGTGCTGAGGTGGGTAAGAGACGGGTGGATACTGGACAGACTGAGAAGAAGGCTGCACTGCCTGCACAGACTGAGAAGAGAAGTCATTTGGAATGGTCAGTCACAGGAAGAAAAAGACATGCATGCCCATGTTAGTAAATGTGGGTGTTGTTTATACAAGGAAAAGACCTGGAAAATAACAGTAATTTAAATTAGTTCTGATTGACTGGAGTTATTTTGTTAGCTAATGCATATGTTATTTAATGTGCACATAGCTGAATATCACCTAATTGTTTGGGTGGGTGTATTTAAGACATGTTTGTGTGGGTACCTAGCAAGTTGCAAGAGGCAAAGCTTGGAGTTATTATTTGTATCTGCAGTTTTGAAAGAACAAAATTCTATTTTAACCTGAGGCTTGTCTAGTCTCTTTCTTTGTGTTATGTGCGCATGACCGTACTGATCAGGGCTCCGATCATCTGTTCGTTTGGAACACAAAGTTGATACATTCAAGCAATTCAGATATTCTTCACAGCGTAGCATTTATAATTCATAACACTCTCTTCTGCATAACAATGGGTCTAGACAAGAGCAGGCTTCAACAGGTCAGTGGACACAGAATAGCGTGCTGTTTCTAATGAGGCTCTATACACACTGCTAACACACCAGTTCTGATTTCAAGGATGGATGGTGGAGTCGCTTTGCAAATTAAGCGTATAAAACAGGCCCACCATTATCCACTTCACTGTCCAGATATTGTGACCAGGAATTTTTAACATACAACTGTAGCTACAGTGGCTTAAGCAAAGGTTAAATCAGTTTTGTTTTGTTTGTTTGCTTGTAGAGGGTGTACATAAGAATACACGAAACAAACAACAGACTAAAGCAAATAAGAAAGTCTATTTTAATGTGCTAAAGAACGGCCTCTTCTCGTTCACAATATTTCCTTCTGTTGTAATGAAAGATATATGTGAGTTATACATTTTCAGTTGCTTGGTTTCTACTCAAATATTTAACATCACCAGTACATAAACTGACCTAGATTATTAAGGGTTTAAGGTGGGGATGTTCATGCATGTCATTTAACAAAAATATACTTTAATAATGCACCAGCCCTAAAGTAAACTTTGAAAAGAAAATTACTGACAAAATTCACATGCACAAGTTTGAATAAAGACACCAACTAGTGAATATTTAAAGCCTTGTGCTTAATCAAGATCTATTGCATTTGGTTTTAATATATAAACCGTGAAATTACAAATATAAACATTAGTTTGTTATCAGAATACAAAACCTAAAAGATGTATTACATGTCATTGGCAAGAATCATACTAATTTAGGACAATATGGAACATAAGAATTATCGAGCTTTTTCAACCAAATATCTGACTACTCTAGACAGCACCTCCAACTAGGCATTTATGAACGTCCCATATCAGAAAAAACATCATAGTTCTACCGAAAACCCTGCATCATCCTTAGTTAAATACACATGGTGCACTGGGGGCTTGTTTTGGCATACTTTATAGTGTACTATAGTATTCTTTCTTCTGGGATACTTTGATATATTCCGATATAATGAGGATGACTCCAGGAACAGACAAGAACGGCCATGTGAGGGCTATAAAACAGATCTAAGTGGTGTCAGATCTAAACACAGCCACCATTTAAATATTAAATTGAGAGAACCAAACTTGGCATTTTACTTACTTTTAAATACAAGAATCACTCACACACAATATTGTTGCTTTTTCTTAAAGCCCTTCTTTTAATGACTTACATAACTGTATTTCGATCTGTCTCTGATTGTATCAATATATATCGCAGGTGTTTTCTGTCCATCCCCTTGAACATCAGATAAATGTGCGTGCTTACTTGTGGTACCATGTGACTTCCAATTTGCTGCTGTGGTTGCTGTGGTTGCTGCTGTTGCTGCGTTGCAGGTGCATTTTGCTGTTGAGACTGCCCTACAATCTGGCTTCTCATTGGCTGATGGCCACTGGGAGGGTTGTAGATAGCAGGTGTCCCATCAGGGTTAACAAATGGTTGACCTGAAAAAATCCACACATTCCTATCTTATTAAAACAAAATAAAATAAAAAAATCTTCTTGTGCAGAGCTTGAAACACACACTAGCCCTACACCCAGTCCTGGGTTTCAGAACTACCTTCAGTCAAGTATATTATTTAAACGATCAGGTGCCAGAAGTCTGATGGTTAAATAAACTGTTCCTCCCTTGTAGCTGCAAAAGTAACTCTTATTAGTTATCTTACTCAAGTGTAACTTTTATTTAACAGTATACCTAAACAAGGGAAGATGTGAAGCTCAGGACTAGGTGTAGGGCTAATGAGATCAATTGTTTACTATTTTATTTAATATACCTACAGTATCACCTGAAGCCAATGTAAAACTGGATGTTCTCACTGCTCAAATATTATTAGGTGCATCACTGCAGCAATGCTATCTAAGAGAAAGTTGGACCCAGTAGCTGTAATTGAAAATACTTTAAGGCGATCAACTGAATAAAAATACTATAAGCATGTTGTAAATAGTATATGCTAGGGTGAGTGGAATAAATGACTGATGTAATTTTGGTTTAATGTTTAAGGCCAGAGTGCAGTGAAATTAATAAATGTTGCCCGTTCTTTTTTTCATTTATAAATTAATTATTCATTACGACATGAAGCTTTGATTGAAAAAAATTAATGTGAATGGAAATGCACACTTGAAATAGTGGTTTGTTATAGCACGTTATGATAATGTTATAATATATATATATATATATATATATATATATAATATATATATATATATATATATGATTACACCATACCTATACATATAACCAATTATAAAATATCTTTTAGCTAACGTGTTACCTAGAAACATGTTGCATATTGCCAGGATCCACCGAGTCCCAAAACTCTATCTTATTATAAAGTGATAGAGGTAAAATGACAAACCCGTCCAAACATTTAGTGTTGCATACCATGGAAAAAGCATAACAAAATGTAAAAGCCTGAGAACGTTTAAGCAAGTTTGGTAGAGAACCTAGAAAAATGGTAAAGCACTAAACATAGATAGAAACTGTACGGTAAACAATGGTAAATGCATGGCATAAACATGGGGAAAACATGGTAAATTACTGAGAAATTAACAAGGGCTCCTTGGGTACCACAAGACCTTTGATTTACTCAAGACCGTCTAAGCCCCTATACTCGCAATTGTCAAAACAACCTGAACATAGTTATGTTTTCACCCATAGATGGATCAGCAGGACTAAATGGGCATTGGGCCACACACACACGTCTCTAAAATCCCTTCTACTTACGCACCTACACCTTTACAAGTAGACTTAGCTCCTGTATGTGGAAAGATTTTTAATCCCACACAGTAACTAATACATACAGTCGATTTGACCACAGTCAGTGGAGATCAATCCAGATACTTACCTGTGTGAGGATTGAGGAGGATGCTGCCTGGTGGGATGCCTGTAGCCTCCAAGGGGACCAGTATGTAGCTGGGGCTGTTGGGAGGTGCCTGCCCACTGAGCCCAGACCCGTCAGGGTAGGACACACTGCCCGTGGAACTGACCGGAGCTGACATGAGGAGTGACTGGTGAACTCTGGACAGTGAGCCTGAGGATCCACCACTGCTGGAAGACTCTGAGCCTGGGGAACAAGAGGGTTTCAATGAAAACTGTTCCGTCTATAAAGGTTCAAACAGAGAACAAAGCATATCCGTATCACATCACTCAAGTTATTCTCACCAGCTCACTCAGCACAGTATGAGCATCGTAAAAAAACGTTCACCCAAATAGGGGCGTGTAAATAGTTTATACCTTAAATGATTAAAGGCAAAATGTCAGAAATACACATATGAAATACAGATTTTAACCTTAGTGTTTATACAGTAGTAACTGTATAGTGATAATTAATAATCAGTATTAATTCATAGTCTATTCCATTCATATTGGTATTGCAATGATTTATTTTAAGCTCTTAGTTATTGTTATGCACTATATAAGTAGTTACCAACATGCCAACTTTGTTTAAATTTAAATGTTAGAACAGAATCTAACATCCCTAATCTTAAGAGTAATTGGCAGAAGCCATTTTACAGATTCCCACTAGTGACTGTTAAAACAGGAAGATATAAGAGTTGACCACATGGGTTTCATTTATTTGTGTCCTTTTTTCAGAAATGCATACTACTCAACAGGGCAAGACCCTGCAAAGCAGTACCAATAAGGCACATAATTAATAAAATAGCTTTTTAATTAATTAATTTTTCCAACACACACTACATTAAAAGCTATATGAAGAAATCAGCGAGCAGCAAGATATCCTGTATTAGACCAACAGATGAGGTGCAATACAATTTATCAAGTTGGTCTAACAGTGGTATATTACTAAATCAACAATATCTGTTGCCAAAGGTTTTGAAATATAAGTGTATTGAAATATATTACTTCCAGCCTAAGTTGAGATCATCTCCAAATTACCATGGATGAAGGAGCATTTTCATGACCACTCCCTACGTTTTAGGCCTTTGACATACATTATTTTGGTGGGATTTAAGTTTCAACAATCTCATTATCAAAAGAACCCAGATGAGCTTGAGAAGTAATGCCTTACTAGCTACCTGTTTTCGAGAGTTTGCCAGTACTCCGGCTACTGGCCGAACTGTCCCCTCTCGTTAGGACTGTTATCCCCCCTATGCTGGCGGTCTTCGTCACGGCGGGCTTCAAGTTCCGGTTGGAGCTGTCCGAGTCTGTACTGCTCCAGGGGCGCTGGCCATTCCACTTGACGTCTGTGTCTGTGCTGCTGTGACGACTGCCAGACTTTCCTGTGCCATCCCAATTGCCCCTGAAGCATTAAGACACAATTCCCACGTTAGCCGTTAGTTATTTCTGTACACGTAACTTTCAAAAACACCCCACATCATGAAAGGGGGCATCAACAACAAAAAAAAGAACAAGATATGTTGGCTATTAGAACAAATAAATCTGCCACTATCTTGCTTTATCCTCATAACCGCTATTCTGTATCTCTCTTTTAAATCTTTATATACTCATTGTTTTAATGGAAATGTATACCATTTTATTACACTCTTTGTAGTTCTCTCTAAATTTCGTTTTATGTGTTCATCTGCTTTTGAACTCCTTGCTGTGTGAATCTACTAATGTTACCCATATTTCCACTTGGTGTCTTTGAAGTCTGCTCTTTTCCAGTAGAAAACGGGATATTTTATTTCCTCATAATATAGCTCCTTGAGCCAAATGCAACTTGGTTTTCCTACTCAGCAGCTTCTCAAAATCTTCTTACGTAATGAAGACTATCACTGGACACAATGCACTAGTTGAAGTCTAACCAGTGTTTTATAAGTATTTCTACAATCACTAAAACATCTGACCTTCATCAGGTTCTCTGGGTATTTTCTATTAAAGTACCTGTATTTAATTAAAAAATTTAACTTGGTGGCCCATTCATTCTAGACAGCCTAAATATTTAAAAAATCTATACAAATATAATTTAGATAATTTATTTAACATCATATAAAAAAAAAAAAAAAAGATAAAAAAAAAATACACAATTATATTCTAAAAGTCTACCGGAAGCCATAATAACTATTTCATGACAGATTTGAAAATGTCACATTTTTCAATTTGACAGTTTTTCGTTAAGTACCAGTACGTGGAAAACTACAAAGCGGTATGTAATTCAATATGTTAACGTAACATTAGACAGCAGGTTTCACTCAACTTTATGAAGTCAAATGAGTAAATTCTATAGGGTGATGCAAAACCTTTGGCCATAGCTGCACATCGTATTTTACAGTTATCATGCTAACCTTTTTTTATCTGATAAAACATTTACGCTGCAGAATTCTGAATGTAAAAATGATTATGAACAACCAGTTAGGGTTTTCAAGGCCTAGAAGGCAGCTTCCAAAATCTGTGTTGTGGTTTATACTATCTATATGCTGATCTATGGAGTTTCAAATACAACCTACCAGAAAGGAAATACCTACTTGAATAGCTGCCTTTTCTTCTGAGTATCATTAAATATACAGTCTTCCAAGATCCTGTGAAAACACGAACATTATAAGGCAACAGTTAACACAGTATAAACCTTTGTGTTTACATTTATAGTTAACATAAAACTGTAAGTCCCGTACAAAACTGTTTTCTCTCATGCCTTCTTCACTTTTATACATCAGTAAGAACGCAAAAGGTTTTAGCATATTTGTACCCTCATAGGTAGACAGAAATCTCCAACCCACCTATTATACTTACCATGTGACTGTGTCAGCTGCTTTTAACCTGTCTTGATGTATTTACCAGTAATAGCCCAAATAGAATTAGCTGGCACTATACAAAAAGAGGAATATCTATGTCATGCCCTTTTTTTTTATTAAAATAAAAGACCATAAAAAAAGACAAGTCTAAAGTATTTGTTGTATAATAGCAATGACTAGAAGATGCATCTTGTGTACTTGGAGACAACCACCCTCCACACTATCTCAGGCTTTACCCGCTGGCCACACTGTGTGATTCACTGCTATAACAGGTTCTTTTGTTCAGCGTTTAAGATGCTCACTTGCAGAGTGCATGTACAGACGGTCCTGTACTACAAGACAAGACAAATCTGTTTGCGTCTAGCTGACTCAGAAGTCGTAAGTGGGCGCCACTAAATATGAATGAAGAGCAATCCACAAACACCACACAAAACAAAGTTTTGGGGACGGAATGGTTTATATGTAAAATGTCAACTTTACCTGGTTTCCACATAAAGGTTTTCCTGGGAACAAACTGACTGAAAAATAAAATAAAACATTTTAACAAAGCGTTGCGTTACCTGAGAGCAAGACTCAGTATGAAGCTCCATCAGAACAAGTTTGTGGAAATGGAACATCACTTTATTGTTTAAATTTAATTTGTAGTACTTAAAACAAAAAAAAAAAAAAAAAAAAAAAAAAAAAAACTACTGAGACAGATTTTAAAGCTAAACATTAAAATGTTTTTATTCATTTCAGTAAAAAAAGTGGGGGCAAACTTTAAACTCCTTTTAAAATGAGGCCCAATATGTTTGTAAATTTATTTTTTATTATTTTTGCTTCAGTTTATTTTTTTATTACAATAAGGTCACAGAGCAATGAGCATGAAAATGACAAAGCGAACATACAATTACTGGTAATTTAATGTATTGTAAGGTACTGTAATATGATTTTAATATTGAATTGCTCTATTGGAACCATAAGAACATGCTGTGGGCGACACCCTGGGTTAAGCGTAGGAAATCATGTGGCAGGGTTTCAATCTGGGGAAGAACAAGAATATCTGTAAAGGAATGCAAGTTTAAAAATACAGGGAAAAACAAAACATAAAACAAACTTGTAATTGTAAACATGATGAAAAGCCAGTAAAAATGGTAGAAGCAATGCAACATTCATGCTCCTTGCTCTTGAATGCATTTTTGTTTTCCTTACTGCTCATGATTCCAATGTGGGACGCATGGGTTCTTTCCTTAAAATTACTTTTAATAAATGCAGAGCTCGGTTTCTCAAACCAGGTCAGTGCTTCATTAATGTTTAATCAGTGTTAAATGCCCTGAGGTGCACGAAAATATATTCAGCGTGTGCCATTCAGTATAGTGTAGTGCAATGTAAAAGCATAATCATTGTATGTTATGTTTAACTATGAATAAAATCATTAAGGAAACCAATAAAAAAAAAAAAAAAAAAAAAAAAAACATAATAATAAATGTCCCTGTATTTGCTGAATTTATTCATATGTGTATATTACATTACATGAGATGTAATAAGATTAAAATGAATAAAAAAACATAATTTGTGTGAAATGAAAGCTGAATTTCTCACACGAAATCAACAGCTGTAAATAAAACCTAAAATCAGCATCAACAAGAAATAAAATACTGCTACACTTTCTCACTGGGTTAAAAAATACATGCATAATACAACAAACACCCACGACTCTCACAAAGCCCCCACGCTAACCCTAGCCCTGCCCCCCTCCCATCCTCTATCCTATAAATGCATACAATGACAGTTGCAACCACGGATTGTAATTGATTTTTTAAATGTCCCTCTGACACAATCTTTTCAATTATTTTGTGATGCCTGAAGCTGATTCCCACAGTGGAATTGATGAAAAAATCTGCAATTAAGTGGTACTGCTGTATGCACGCATTCACCACAACTCAGAGGTATAATATAAAGTGCTCCTCTTCACTTCCCTGGTAATGAATTAGTTTCACAATGTCAGGTGCTTAAAACATACTCATTTCATTGCTGATTTAGGTTGTCTTTATTCTTCAAAACTGCGCTAAAATATGTATTACGTAGCCTGACTGCGGATTCACAGTGCAATGCTGTCTCACGTGCTCCTGTATTCCACGCTACTCCATTTGAAACATCAGGTTTCTTTCTCATCATGGTATGTCACACTTTGTGCCTTGGGTATAAATACTTTTAATACAAAATCTAAAACTAGAAGTTATTAAGTAGTTATTTCTAGCATTAAGCAACATTAGAGAAACACATCTAAAGTACTTAACAGTTACAGGCTGCAGAAGGCCATTGTGTATCTTTTTACTGTTTAAATCAACTTGTATTTGTTGCTTTTGATGCCTGCAAAGCTGCCCCATAACAGCATCAGGTACTTTTAATAACAGCCGCACCTCTGGGGTGATGTGAAATATGCTATGGCTTTGGATCTTCTTCCTAGTCACCCTGGTCAAAACAATGAATTCCTTGGAGTTTCGTATTGCTTTTGTAAACCTACATTATAAAAATAGAGGGCGTTGTTTCGAAGCAAGTGCAAAAGTACATTTTCTGAGAGGAATGAATCGAGGGTAATGGTTTAAAACTGTCAAGAAATTATTGTGATTACTGATATTTCTTGCTAATTTGATACCATTTTATTTCTGAACATTTGCCTCAGCCCTTGCTTCAAAATAGTGCCCAGAATGCCTTTTTTAAGCCTGTGAAAACAGTATTGGTTTGGGAGCAGTGTATTTTAGTTGGAACTTGTCAGTTTGAGGTAATTTTGCTACCTGCCGCTGGTACCATTTGCTTATTATACGCTGAACTGGGAATAGCAATTCGCTGTCTTGTGTCCAACAGGAGGAGCATCTCCTGTACTAATTAGTCACTAGATGGTGGTATGAAGGTGGTGGTTATATTCAGAACTAACTATAAGTATATTAAAGCTGCAACGAAAGGTACATTTTGACCTTTAATGGTTCAAACCTTCAATGGTGCTAATTCGCATAATTTACTGGTGACTTAACCATAGCTACTTGTTTCTTTTTTTATTGAAAATCCTATTTTACTGGTAATCC
This sequence comes from Polyodon spathula, assembly GCF_017654505.1. NCBI lineage: Eukaryota > Metazoa > Chordata > Actinopteri > Acipenseriformes > Polyodontidae > Polyodon > Polyodon spathula. The sequence continues at coordinate 62,025,734 of NC_054537.1, forward strand.
ATATAAATGGACTAAAACATTCACATGTAGTTTATCAATACATTATATAGAACAGTGATCACGTTTTTATAATTAATAAAAATACACTTTGTTTATTTACACGTAATTGATGCAGCTTGCAATATACAGTAAGCTTGCATTGCAGCAGCACTACGACTACTACCAATAATAATAATAATAATAATAATAATAATAATAATAATAATAATATGAACTGATTCTTGTCAAGTGACCCCGGAGATTGATTGTGCCTCCATGATACATCAACAGTCGCTTGCACAGTTTGCATTCAACTTTTTTTTTGGTCGTCTGGGCATTTATATAAAAAAATCCCAAACAGCTGATGGGTTTTCAGGACATTTCTTTCAATACAGATTACACCATACAACGCTTTGCTGTCGAGATGGTGAATGAAGAAATTAAAGGTTTGTCTCTGGATAATACGAGCTGGAGGCGGGAGGAGCGGACTGTGTCCAGTTTTCAAAATTTTAATTATTAGAGTTAGCGTATATGTTTTGTATGTTTCAAACATATTATTTTACCATAGCACTGCTCTTACACTGTCTTGTACACTAGGTATTCAGTACATATTTTACTGAAACACTACAACCGCTATAGGTACCCCCACCACAGTACTTTGGCATAATATACCCTGCTCCATACATGGCAACGGTGCCATATAGAGTTGCTATGTATAACAATTTGGTAGCCCTAAAAGTATATACATTAGCACCACCTGCTGTCCGCTCAATACAGTGAAGCTCACTGAAATGAAGTGTGTCTGATCCAGATTAATGTCAGGCGATTTGTTGTTGTTTAGACAGCCAGATACTTCATACTTATGTGTTTTTAACACTAGAACCGGCACAGGCGTCATTTTGCCATTTTAAGGTTTTCAAATTGAAATTAATCTGTATGTCTGAAAGTTATACGATTGTCCGTTCATGACTTTTCCTAAATACATATATTAAATACCCCGACGCCCTTTGGAAGGCAGGATCGCGAAAATAAGGAAGTTATAATCCTGCCCACCTAGATCCACCAAAGCAGTCATTTTGACTGCCTTTTACAATACACGTTTTTATTTTGAATATAACCTACAATATTCTATATATTTTTTATTGTTTTAATATACAAGTCTGTTGTTATCTCTACTGGACCTGGCAGCCATCAATTCCTTCATTTTGTACAAGGAATGCACCAGGGAAAATATCAGTAGGGGAGATTTCATCTTGAAGCTAGCCACAGCACATCGGCAGAAACATTTTGATCAGAAACTGTTTTGTATGTACAGATAACTGTTTACACTTGTTTAAACACTAATTTCTTTAGAAATGTTATTATAGTTTTTTGAAGTTGTGCTTTATATGCGGCAAGTTAGAAAATAAACTCCTTTATGTTTAATTGTTCATTTGAATATGGTGTTTCTGCTAAGCAGATGTTTGATATGCTTGAATAAAACTTATTCAAGCATATCAGTTTTAGGTATGCATAACCGCGATGGTCTCAGTGTTAATGTAGACAATCAGAATGCAGAGACTTTCATAATTGTTTTTAAAACATAAGCCAATGTAAAAATCTTTCGATTGCATCTTTTTCTAAAGGTAGAAAGGGTAAGACGACCCTTACAATATTAGCCTTGTATTCATGTATGTATTTATTTATTTTTACAAATCTGGTTAATTATCTGCTTTTTTTTTTTTTTTTAAACCCATTATTAGCACAAATAATGCTGCTAGCCACAGCACATCGGCAGAAACATTTTGATCAGAAACTGTTTTGTATGTACAGATAACTGTTTACACTTGTTTAAACACTAATTTCTTTAGAAATGTTATTATAGTTTTTTGAAGTTGTGCTTTATATGCGGCAAGTTAGAAAATAAACTCCTTTATGTTTAATTGTTCATTTGAATATGGTGTTTCTGCTAAGCAGATGTTTGATATGCTTGAATAAAACTTATTCAAGCATATCAGTTTTAGGTATGCATAACCGCGATGGTCTCAGTGTTAATGTAGACAATCAGAATGCAGAGACTTTCATAATTGTTTTTAAAACATAAGCCAATGTAAAAATCTTTCGATTGCATCTTTTTCTAAAGGTAGAAAGGGTAAGACGACCCTTACAATATTAGCCTTGTATTCATGTATGTATTTATTTATTTTTACAAATCTGGTTAATTATCTGCTTTTTTTTTTTTTTTTAAACCCATTATTAGCACAAATAATGTATTTATCCACTTACATCTTGTGCAAAAATTCTCTCCCTCACTCTCTGATACTCCTCTTCCCTCTCTTCTATAGATTTACTCCTTCTGTCATCTCTAAATGGATGAATCCTATTTAGCTGCATGATCAAAAATGCACACTGGTTATGTAACAGTTGATTTAAGCAATACAAGACTCAACAAAAGACAAAAAAAAGAAAGCAAAAACACAACTAAAGGCGGTGGATTCAATCAAAACACACGTCGCTAATTTACGAGTTGTGTGACGTTATTCAATCAAACTTCCAGACGCAGGAGGACAAGCAGAAAGTTATCGTTCCTTAAATGACTGTTTATAAAACACACATTTACTGCGCTGCTTGAAAGTCTGACTCAGTGTCACCACAGAACAGGGAAATAACAAGTGATGTATTTTAGGATTGGATCCACCCCTACTTAAGATAAAGCCTGAATGAACCTCACAAAAGAAAAGTGTGCAGCAGAAGCAGCGGGGGCAGCAGCAGCAAATGAACGTATTCAGACAGGACACTGATTTGTTTCACTGTCTCCAATCCCTGTGACCAATGAACAGTAGTATCAACTTCAGTGGTCTTCTCTATTGGATGCCTCTGTTAAAGATCCACTATTTGGGAACTATCAACTACTCAATGTTTGTAATCTCCCGTGTTTGCAAGCAGGAAGATCATAGGTGAATATCAGAGACTCACACAGACAGACTGACCTGAATGACCTATTAACCAAGCTTAAAAGCATCACACTAAACTCACATGGCTATTTTAATGTAAAGTAAATCACTCCCAAAATACACTTACCTCTTGTAAGTGTAAAGCTTTACAAAATATATATTACTGTTGAAGAAGTATCCACTTAATTCAAGTACTATGAAGTAGAATTTACTGAGTTATTCTGGCATTAACCAATATTGGGCTAGGTAAACTGGCATTAACCCATCTAACTAACATGAATACAGGTAAGGTCATTTACATAGTTTACAAGTTAAAAACATGTGCACTTCAAACTGCTTTCACATAAAATTAATTTAGAGAACTACTATAAGTCTACCACAAGACTTAGCCTGGTCTAAATTATGTTCACTTATTTTTTTTATGTAATATTTAGCAATCTAAATAAAAGCAACCCTAATAAACATTGGGATTTATGCAGTCAAAGACATTTTTATAGAAAATGGAAGAAAGAGTGACTGGTTTATTTTTTAGAAACGATTTCCCTTCTGTTTTAGAAATTGATTTACATACCATGCATCTTAGATTAATGCCAATAAACAGGTGGACAAGCCACAGATTGCCACACAAGCTAGCTAAAACAGTGTGAAGTGTTGACTTCAATAAAACACTGAGCTGCATTCAACTTGATAACAGAAAGTATTTGATGCCTTGCAGCATGAAAATGTGCTTGGAGCTGTTTTTGTTTAAAATTAATGTAAACCAGTTTTTACTTTTATACCTACAGGTTTCAATAAAAATCATACACCAGTAGTTTGGTGCAATGCAGCCAGTAACTGTTGACTGCAAATCAAACTGAAAATCTTGGCACAAAGTGTCAGAACAGAAATCAAGTCACCCATGTCTACAGATTCTTTAACCACATATATATATATATATAACTTATCAGTAACAAACAGATTAGTACTGGACACTAGATAATGCTTACTAATGGCTACATGCTCTGTGAAAAGGAATACCTGATTGTCTTCTTTATCAATACTGGAGTTGTCTCGTTTCAAGATAAACCTTTTCTGAGATTCTTCACACTTATCATCCTTTATGTGCTCGCAAAATCTTTCCTCAGGTCTGTTGGCACAGAAGGAGACTGTTACAAAAGCCCTGCTGTCAAACATTAAGAATATTTTAAATATTTGCTATTCAAAAAAGTTTATGTAACAAGTTAATATTTTGTGTATATGGATATCTAATGCTAGACATATGCTACTTAATGGTTTAATTAAAATATAGCAATTCCGTCTTCCATTGTTGACGTTGACTGTCCATGTTGAATATGTACGTTCCCAAAAGGTTTCCACTAAAAAGACCCATTCTCCCACCCATTTTAAGCCTGCTTGTCAGTCAGTACACCAAACAGATACACCCTTGCTACTCTGCTCCAGAGAATTCATTATAAAAGGGATTGCCATTGTATTTTTTTTGTACACTGATAAAAAGTAGATATCAGATCAGCAAGAAACAGTTTAATTAGTACAATAAAACATTTTTTTTTTTTTTAAATCAGTGACCTACATTTGGAGAAACGTTATTTTTATTCTCTGAAGGACATGGTGACTTGAAACTCAATCGCTTGCCTTTTAGAAAAGGTGCGCTGACACACATATCACAGGAGACTATTTTGATAAGGGGATGCATCCTTCCTTAAACAACCTCCTCTCCATAATCACATCTGCTCTAATAATAACTATGTGAGAGATGCTCAGAAAAGCAACTTGCTGTGGGCTACTGAAATTAATAGATGCAGTTCACACATCCAATTGCACCTAATTACAAGATGCAAAGAACTCTGGAAGTACCAACATGTGTCACTGTCTCCAATCAAGCTTACAGAGACTGCACATCAAGTCAATTACAAACCTCAAGCCATATAGCTTATAGAAGTGAAACATGGATAGGGTTTCCAAAAGGTGTGATTTTGAGACCGAACAGGAAATTGAAAACCCTGTCTTGTTTGCCATTTGAATTGTCTCAGGTGTTGAAAGGCAGCCACTGCAGATTAGCGGCATTCCACTTCCAATAAAAGGTTCCGATAACTGTAGCCAGTCTTTCCTGTCATACAGTACTTTGTATAAAACACACTAAATATAATGATGGAGGGAGGGGTCAAGGCTGATTATGTGACCAAAAATAGCAAATATTGGGGGGATTGGACTGGTGATGTAATAGAGGGTAAATGACAGCGGCTTGGGAGTGGGGGGGAGGGGGCTTGTTCAAATTAGCCAAAATTTGATGATGTAACATTTGAATGTCAATTTATAATTACACTGTAACATGTAAATCTTATTACATCTGCTTATACACCTTCCATTTGATATATCACGGTGTCGGGGTCCAATACAAAGCCGCTATATATCGAGGGCCGTGTTATAGTGACAGACCCATAGAAAAACAAACAGGCTAACAAATACTGTACAACCACTCCCTCGTTATCGTGGGCGTCAGGGTCTAATATAAATCCTCTATGCAACACACTTTTTCTCATTTTTCGTATAAAAAGCAGCACATCGTTTTAATTCATACTGCAGAGGGGAATTGCTTCTCATCAACTTAAGTCTCCAATTAATTTCATGAATCTTCCTCTCATTTCTCAATGCCCAAACCGCTTGTTGCTAGGTCGCCGATGTCACTGCCCCGTGACTTATGCTTGTGCATTGCTTAAAAAACGCTTCAGCAAGTAGATATTTAACTTGCTTTGTGTTATTGTGCAATGCATGTGTATATGATAACAATACAATATTAATGCTTTGTTTTTAATTATTTTGTAGATTTTTGTTTGTGATGTGCACGACGAAATAAAACAAACAGTAATTCTAAGTGAATTTGCCTGTGTATATTGCAGCTAAGGCATGCACAGTTAGACTGTAAAAAGTCTTGCAGATGCCAAAATGTTTTTCTCTAAGCACAGAACAAGCAATTTCGCAGGTACGGTGTGTTTTTGGCACTTCGCATATCCAGTCAATGAAGTGTGCAGCAGTGCAATAAAAAAATTCAAGAATGTCTCCCTGAATCTTCAAATGAGTCAACTCTTTATCGAGGCATCTGGAAAGAATGGTACACATTTTGCACACCGGCTTTAAGTGTCTGATTTATGAGGGGCTATGACAAAGCCACCAAAATAGCAAACTGGTTGATCAAAGTCATGCTCAACATTGCAGTTCTGTTATTTGAAAGTATGTAGGCACTCAACCTGCTTGTTTGAACAGTAGATTGATGGTTTGATACATTTTAAAATGAGGCAGTCACTGCCTAAAGATTGATTAAAAAAAGTACACACACATAGTGCCATGCGCCCTCTAACAGTATGTCTGGATCTTTTATTGAATAGTGCCACAGAACAGGGAAATAATGTGCAGTATTTCTTTTGTGGAATCCATGGGTGTCTTATTCACAAAGTAGACACAACATCACTAATAAAAAATTTGAGTAAAAATGTTCAAAGTTTTAAAAAAAAAAAATTCACCAAACAGCATTACTTACATTCTGGTATTGCTTGTTTTGTTGATAATAACAGACTTTCCTGTTTGATCGACGTTATGATCCATTCCAAAATAAGCTGCTACCCTGTGTACTAACATCCTGTGGTATGAAGACATTTGCGGAAACTTCCTGTAGTGATTGCTGGAACAGAAAAGACAACGCACCTTGGTAAAAGACAATCAAACTGATGCACTGAAATTAAATACACTATTAAACCACTACTTGTGGAGCATCTCTTAACATTCTTTAGGCTGCTGATAAATAAAAGCTGCTACTTAGGGCATAGATGATGTGCCTTAATAATTTCCATAATCCTAAGAGACACTTCTTCCCCTCTTAAGTGCTTTTACATTACATTAGATGTGCAATGGATTGGTCATCGTTTGAGAAACTACTTAGGATGCTTATTTTTCGTGCGCTATTAAATACTCGTTAAATTGATACTCACTGGTGCAATCAGCGCTCCAGATCAGGTTTTGGTCATTGAGTAATTTACTCTCCAATTTAGGCACCAGGTGAGTAAAATGTATTTTGGTTGAGTAAAACGCCACATTACCTTGAAGTCATGAGAACATTTCAATAAATACTGTATATACTTTAATGCTAATATATGGGGTATACACTAACTACAACTATACATTTTAACTGTAATTTTACTTTGAACTATGTACAAAAACTTGGTCTTACAATAAAAACAAAAATAATTACTCTTTTTTGCTTTATGACCACAAACAATATAGCTGTGAAGCAAATAAACACAGAAAAACTGCTGATGGAATATACTTAGTATTACAAATATACTATATATTTGTAAAGAAACATTAATATGGTATTCCTTATTGATCATCTTGATATAGCAATATAAAGCATCCCGATGCCAAACGCTGAATATTGTATTTGTTGTACAGATTTATCTTCCAAAAATCTGGTTGACTGCTAAGTAAAATGATAGAATAGGTTGAGGGGGACTAAGACCGCAAAGTGAAATCCAGAATCCAAAATCAAGAATCCAGAATCCAAAATCAAGAATCCAGTTGGTTGGTTATTCACCAGTCACAAATACACATTGCAAGTGATAGGATTCAACCTTATGTTTAAAAAAAAAAAGTAAATAAAATTTAATTATGTATTTATTTTTTAATTGAAAGCCTGGACTTACTGGTCACATGTTTCTGGCAATTCACAGGCAGGCTATAATTAGCTGTCCCCGCATTCACTACCTACCGCATGCAGTAATTAACAACTGACACCGGGAACCAACGAAGTACAAGAATCTTGTTTTAAATATCAATTATACACAGTTGTAACAATTACTATTTTGACACAATTATGGTTTTGAGATTCAGGTTTTATTAGTGAGCTTCCCTAAATTCCTTGTTTAGAAAGATACTGGGTATTCATGCTTGTGACAGGAGTCGTCTGCCACATGGGTACGTGCATTCACTGCTGAGTGACAGGCAGAAGAACAGGATTTATTTACATATCAACACACTGAACAGCTCATGTGACACTACCAGCAATGGTAGAGCATAGAGTACACACAACACAGTGTATGAAAACTCTGGTGAGATCTACAATATCTGAACTAATGTCTTCTATGCTATGGGTAACATGTGGACATTGCCTTGTAAATTTTTATAAGATTTTGCTGTTCTTGACTGAGAAACATATTGGTTGTTTATGAACCAACTAATTAGCAGGCTGCCAATGCAGCTGAGGTTATAATTTGATGCACTGTGCATTAACTTCAGGGCATGACTGAAATTTATAAAAGGTCAGTAAATGATGACATTGCATAATAAACACCAGCCTGTCTGTGCCATATAAAAATTAGCACAAAAGAAGGCACCCAAATTAAAAATAAAACTAAGAAGAAGGAACAAATGCTTCTGATTGAGTCAGGAAATTGTAAAATGTATTTAAATGAATTAGCATAAATTGCTGTATCACTTAAAACAGCTCCATAAGTGGGAAGTCTTTTAACTTTTGGGATGCTACATAAACAATTTGTCATAAAATAAAAATGAGAAATAATAATCTACTTACTTATTGTCTGCAATAAAATCAATGATCTCTTGCTCCATTTTCAACAGCATCATTCTGTCCCTGCGAACAATAATTAAGAGGAATGTGATGGAACTGCATACAGCAGAATAATAGAAGGATTATATTACAGAAGGATTATATTATAGAAAGATAATATATTTTCAGGATATAACCTGTTCCATAGATTGCAAGTAGTATTTAGCCGATTGAGATATCATTTATTCTGTATAATGCCTATATAGTAATAAAAGTAGACATCAGTGATTGCAAACAGTCAATAAGTGGATAAGGGATTAGAAGTAGATACTGCCCCTTTAATTTTGTATTTCTGCATGGTATATGGGGCATCTGGGCAACTGACAGGAGGGAGAAGGGTTGTGGGGACTTGTTAAATCCAACACCATTTGCAAGAATCATTAAAACCTTGCTACTAAAGAATTTATAAAAAGAATTAAGGCAAATCCCAGTGCAGCATTCAGTGTTGGCCTCGGTGTTTATTGACAGACATGCATAACTGAATGCTTATAAGGAGCAAGTATAATTATATTCTGAATCTGCAAAAATTTAACAATCTTATTTATTAAAGCTGGTTTCTGCAGCGGGCTGTAAAAAAAATGCAGTATGCTTTTCATGACAGAAGACAGCGACATTAATATCCCCCCCCCCCCCCCCCCCCCCGAGTGTTTCCATTAATATAATACATTATTTCTTCAGGAAGTGTGCATCTTGGGAGATAAATGTTCATTTTTCAGTATGAGGTTTTAATGACCGCCTCTAGTTTCCAGTACATTCAGGCTTTGTCTTACTCTTCTAAGATACAGAAAAAAAGCTTAATGGATCATACCTGGGGTTATTATTTAAAGTGCTTACAAGGAATTCATGCAAGTCGATGCCTGTGGAGTCTGTGTACTCCTGGCTGTGATCTGAAACAAAAAGGTTTTATTACTCACATACACATTTTAAATACATATGGTCAATTACTGTATTTTTCAGATTGGTAAATAAATACATCAATTAATTAATTAATTAATTAATTAATTAATGTACTTCTATTGTATTTGAATCACAGGGGGTATGGTAACAACTAAAGCTGTATTTTTAGGTATTTATTTTAAAGAAAAAAACATTATTATTATTATTATTATTATTATTATTATTATCAAGACAGTCAAACCTGCTGCTTTTAGACCATACCAGTTACTAAAATACTAATACTAATAGTAATAATGCTACAATTTAGTTTTTTCTTCCCCAAAACCTTTAACAGTAACCTATTTAACTTTTTTGTTGGTCTGACAGAGCATTTATTTGTGCCTTTTCATATTTTTAATCACTCAAAATGTTCATTGGCCAAGAGAACCTGCCCGGACGGGGCACTAAATCAATGAGAAACATCTTACAAACTTTTCCATGCGATTAAAAACAAAAGTATGAAAAAACTGTATAATACTTTGGTTCAGAGTAGGGACCCATAGCTGGCAGTGTACAAATTAAGTACTATAGCGGTAGTATAAATACAAAGAAATATCAATAAAGATGCTGCATATCATTTCAGATTCTTGCTGGATTAATCATCTCATGTATTCTTTTGTGGGGTAATAATCATTGAAAGCACTTTTTATACAGCCTACTTATTGATTTTAGTTCAATAACTATAAGCCCTTGTGTATGAAGGAGCATGAACAATTTAAACCATGTGCAGTTTAGCGCTCTCACAAAACACATAATTGTCTTTAAAGCTTAGTCTTTAAGTCCTATGGGCCGTTCATGAAAAAAAATAACTTGTTATATCCACAACTACATTAGAGAGCTGGCATGTGTATTGGAATTTAATTGGAAACCATTGGTTTGCTGGCAAATGTATTGGAATGGTATTATAACTCTATTGGTTTGTGGGCATATGTATCATTTTCTTGACAGCTGGTGTATGCATCAGTTTATTTACAATACTACTGGTTAGCTGGCATGTGTATTGATTTATGCACAACTCTATTGGTAAGCTTGCATATGTATTGGTATCAAGTGCAACTGTATTGATTTAATTGTGCATGCACCAGTTTGGATTGAGTGAAAATGTATTGGAAAGAAATTCAAAGCAAGCAGGATGTAGATAAACCAAATATTCATTTAAAAATTAAAAAAAAAAAAAAAAAACTGTATTAATGATCTTTACTTCTAAGGCATAAAAATGACCACCCAAAATAGAGTGCATAAAACAGAATCAGCATTTAATTTTTAGAAGTAAAATTAAAATCAATTACCTATTTTTTCTATATACTGTTGTAATGAAGTGTGCCTGCGCTACCACAGCTTAGGGGTTGTAGGACCACGGTGAGTGGTTGCTGGCAGCCATTTTAGGACCAACATGGGAGGTCTGGAATCAAAATGGATGCCAGTTTCCAAACAATTGGACAGGTGCAGCTGGTTAAGCTGCAATCAGGGCTGTATACAAACTGAGGGTGTATGGGAAGGAAGAGAGAGAGGAGTGGGGGGGTAGCGACTACCAGGAAAAGGACGGGACGGGACGTAACGTGTAAAGTTGAGAAAAACAAACTTAAAACAAAAGAAAGGCAGTACTGAAAAACATATACGGCATATATAAGCATTTCCTGCTTTAGGCTTAGGTTTTATTTAAAAGAAGTTTTGCGATTTTTTTTTTTGTTTGTTTGTTTTGTTCCAGTGTAAATATTGTTTGTAAATAAAAGTGTACAAATCACACTAAAATATAAATACTGCAGAGTTTCTTGGCACACCCACACAAAAGCAGTGATAAAGCGCTGGGCCATCCTGACAAGAGGAGCATCATCACGCTGTATACATCTATGTTGATAACATTTTTACTTATTACGTGGGAGGCAATTATTAGCTCATTTTTAAAGGATGCTACACTTTCAAAATTGAAAGAGTTAGATGACATCTGAAGAAATGTGTGATTATTTCTAGAGTTAGATAAGTGTGTTTCACATGGTACTGTGCAAACTTCGGACCAATAGGTTTGCAATAAAATTCCCATACACATGCCAGCATTCCAAGGTAGCTGTGGATATAACGAGTTAATGTTTTCCTCAACGGTACCTCATAAAGTCCACAGCACTCCCTGTTTTTTTGTTTAATGCATTTTCTTTCGTTTGTCACCTGGTGGCAGGACTAATGAAGTGCAACTGATTCAAAGCTGGTCTGAATAATATGACTGCAAAGCTGTGACATTTTTGCAATACCGCACTGCGCCAGACTCGTGCCAGGTAAACAGCTGGCAGTGGGTACTACTGTAAACATATATTGACCAAGTGTCCTCTTTCAATTAACCATGGTAGCCACTACTATCATCTCAGTCTTCAAATGGACAGGTTTTTTGTATCGAATATGTATTGCATATCTGAATTCAACAAAAGAACTACAAGGAAACATCATGTCTCATGCAAACATAATACAAATAAAACTGTCAAAACTGCTCCAACACATACTGTGTTTTTTTGCCCCTCAAACTGAATTGAAGTTGAATAGTAAAACACAGCTTCATTTAAGCGGTCAGTCTTCATCACAAAGTTTCACAAGTGCTATTACACCCCCCATATACACTGACACTCAAACTAGAAGCCTACACATATATTCCCCCTAAAGCTCTGTTTCAAAGTGCTGTACTATTTCCATATTCATTATAAAGCTAGCAATCATACATGTGCATACATTTGCATGAATATATAGTATACATAAAGGTATTCAGAGGACGAACTACAATTATTGAGAAACTAAAGAGTAGTTGATTGACTAAAGCACTGACCATTTGCTTTAAAACAAAAAGAAAGTTCTATTTCTAAAACATAATGAAGTAGAACTATGTAGAACAACATCTATTTGGACTGAGCTACCACACAATTGATTCTACCTTGCATAGGTTTATTATATTAAAGAAAATGCATTCCTCCAGCTATGAAGTTAATTGAATTAGGCTTTTAAATGGAGCTCTTTATGTGCAAGCAAATTAGCGTAATGGTTATGGATTTATTAAAGCAGAATATTCTGATTATAGGGATTATTTATGTTTTAATTTTGCCATCCTTACCTGGTCCAAAACCTCCAGATAAATAATTATACTGATATAAACATATGAACAGTAGGACCCCCAAAGTGTGTAGTGTTTATTAACTAAAATGCCTCATACAATTAACTATATTATTGTATTGAAAACCAATACAGAGGCTATTGACTGTTAACACACGTGACATTTTTTTTTCTTTTAAGGAAATGAAAAGAGTTCAAAGCTCACCTTTTGATAACATTTTGATTTTTGGTTTTTCGTTGGATTTGCCTTTCTCTTTGTTTTTGTCCTTTTCTTGCTCTCTGTCCCCTTCATCTTTACTGGGTTTGTCAGCTGAGCTGGTAATTTGCAGTTGAAATGAATCCTGCAATTCCCAAAGAGATATGAGTTTCTGGGTTATAGCTGACTTGCTGTGTGACCCTGGGATTTCCAATGCTCACTGCCATAGTGCAGGAACACATATTTGAATATCTGAAAAAACATAGCTTGAAATGTATTTAAAAAAAAAAATGTCCATAACTGTTCATATAACATAACAGGGTTATCCCCAGAAATTTTGTATAGCTGGTTGGCAGAGCATTTTAACAGAAAAATAAAATTGTCTTACCTTAAATACACAAGAAGACAAATAATTTGAATAATAATAATAATAATAATATAAAACTAAATAATAAATAATAATCCACCTTAACTCATACACAGGCTGTACTGCTTCATTTACTGATCCTCTGAGATCCTTTTTGCGTTTCTGGCACAGCTTGCATATCATACCACCCAATTGTTTGCTGTAAAAAAGTCATTTCCAGTTTTCTCCCACATAGCATCATAACCACTATCACAGTGTTTTTTTTTTTAATTAATTTTGTTATTTTTTTTAAAGCACTTAGCCCCTCTTGCGGTTCTTCCAATTCGTTTTCTACAGGTAGGCTGGGCAAACAGAGCGTAATCGGGTTCTGCTCCGAGGACAGTGTGTGCGAATTGTGAATGCAGCAGTTTTGAAATCGATATAAGATTAACCCAGTAATCATCAATTGCAAAACAAACACATTTTTGAATACAACTTTTTGTCCACTACACGCCTGTCTTAAAATATTTAAGTATGTTTGAGTAGTTTTACGTTTACAGAGCTCTAAACTCACTACATATCGCAAAAGACAACGAACCCTGTGCTAATCATTCTTTGGATTACACTCGGAACAAAAAAGCATACTTTTCTAAGTGGATTTTATTGTATAACAGTTTGTTTTTAAGACAAGCAGCAATGGCATTTCCAGACTTAGCCGTGGCGCCATGTCTGTGGTGTATTTAGTTTCGTTTGCAGGTTACTTATTTTCGAAAAACTACACATCATACTACACATACAAACTGCATTAAAATAAATTTAATAGATTTTAATCTTTCTGAATCTCCGTTTTCACATTATTCTGACAAACATAAAAAAAAACAAATAGTTTAAATATTTTGGGCCAGTATTTCAAAAAACGAAACCAAATTCTCCAAAATTATATAATTGGTTAGTGCGATGTGTCTGGAAGTGTCTGTGTCTCTTTGAATTATGACCATATTAGGTGTGGGGTTAAAAGATATTTGGGTTGGATTAAGTGACGCGCCTTTTTACAGGCATCCAGTCGAAGTTCCCTCCCTCACAGACAATGACAACAACAAGTTCTGCTGCTGTGAGTGCTAGAAGGAGCTAATCAGTGATAAGGGGAAGCAGCATTCCTTTGTGCAAAATTTGACGTCACTATTAACAAATGGAGTGATGCGTAAGATCTATACAATTGACAGTAGTAGTAACGAGACAGAACGATATTTAACTCTTGCAGTTTATACACCTTAAATTGTAACTTCAGTGTTTAACATAACATGATTAGTGTGTGTAGAAACTCCAATAAGAATACATGGGGTACATTTAAAAAGCATGTTTTTACTTGCAAGCAGATGCGTGATTGACAGCAGTGACACAGGTGGTATGACTGGTCAAGCATCACAGGGCAGGGAATACATTATGCACTAATCCAATGTTGTATAATATTCTTTACAAATTATTAATATGTAAAATGTTGTTATTATGACTTTTTGACCCTTAATAAATACTACAAAAAATATTGCACAATGGGTATAATTATAATTTTTTAACAGACAAATAAATGCCCTTTAAAGCGTGCTATAATATGTTACATTTCTGTGTATTATAAACAAAACCCATGCATTTAAAAATGCCGCCTATGCCTTTTTTGTAGTACAGTGCAGTCTCGGTGCCACGCCCTTCCGACAGTGTTGGCAGAGTGACAGATGTGTTTTTAGAGGTAGACTCTAGCGTAAAAAAAAAAAAACATCTTTCAATTTATCACAATCTAGCTATGAATGAATTTTTCCAATGAAAAGTTGTCATATTTTAGTGACACATCTTTTATTTATGTTTTATTCTAAAAGCTAAAGTCAGTAGTGTGTAAAACTTAAATCCAAGATGGCTACCAGGTAGAAACTACAGTCGAATTTGGTGCACAAAAAATCATTTTTAAACATTTTTTTTTTTTTTTTTTTTTTTTTTTTTTTTTAATATTTTAATTTCACATATGTGTAAATTAAGTAAAAACTATTGATAATAACCTATTTGGGGTTTTGTTTGTTGAAATCTAAAAAAAATAAAAAAAATGTTTGCCCACCCTACAAGTTGTTCTTCGTTGACCATATTCATTTCAGTTTGGTAATGTCGACATTTATTGTCAGCACTATTTTTTCTTAGAAAGTAATTAGTCATTTATTTTAACAGTCATTTTAACGTTTCAGCCTCTCAAAGTGCTTAAAACGGAAAACCCAGCCCTTCAGCTTTCTATCTGGTTAAATTCAGCATCAAGACGTAACACAGCAACACAGCTGTCATGTGGTGGGCAGCTGGGAGGCTGAAAAGGCCTGGGGAGAACTGCATAATTTATGAAGGAGTGTTTTTAAAAAAAAAAATACATAATGTAAAGTAAAATAATGCAAAATGATAACCAACACACGTGCTCCTGTACAGAAGAGTGTTTCTCGCCTTTCTTAAATTAATAGGCATTTCAGGCTGTCAGACCATGTAATGACCATGGATCCACAGAGTGAGACAGAGGTAGTTTTTGGGTAGAACTACAGTTTGAACTGTTTGAATAAGCTATTTTGCCCAGATGACAACCCACCACAATGCATTCAATCTGCAATTATGACTCCTTGGCAAACATACAGAGACTACTGGCTTTCACAGAGGTCTACAAAGCAACCTCTTTCTGGCTGCAGCACATGGTTGAATTCTGAGTGGATATAGGGTTGGGGGGGCAATGTGGTTTAACCTGTAGAGCGAGGGGTACCAAGTGCAGGTGTAAAGTTATTTTAAACTAAGCTTCTGACTCACTTGATGGTGTAAGCACATCACCACTGAAACCAATTTAATTTCTTTCACCGTCTGCACAAAACAAAAACAAACACAAAAATAAGCTGCTACTGTGCCTTTGATCTTTATTTGTTGAAGAACCAGGCTTTCTTTGTCATTATGGTTTTGTCTGTCACGACATTTTATTTTTTAACCCTCTCAACTCAACAACTAACCGTTTTTATAACAAGCCAGTAGAAGCCTAGAGATACCAAAATATAACTTCCCACTGGGCTTGCTTTTTACAGAGCTAAATGTAGAGATGGAACAATGTATTGATTATTGAACAGCATGACTTTTATCTTGTGAGCTTTCATCAAACATTAAATGATCAATTAATTGTCCTGGTGCCGTCCTTGAAGCCTCACACCTTAAGTAAGAATTATATTACCTACACATGTTCTCTGTTGTAGTTCAAGGTTTTTGCAAAGGTTCTTGCTTTTTAATGATAACATTTTTTCAATGCATATATGTGTATAATAATATGCACATACACAATTTCAGTTGTATTTGAAGGCTTTCATGAAGTCTACATTTTATTGCATCATCCTTTTGAATAGTAATTAGGAAACTGATCAGGAAACTGGCTGATGATTGCACTTCTTGCTAAACAGGTTGACGGCTAAATGGACAGACAGATAGACAGACAGACAGACAGACAGACACTCGCAGATAGGACAGAAGTGTCCTGTATAAATAGCGTCACAAAAACACCTACAATTGCACTGAGGAGTTGCCCAGAAAGGTTTTAAGACCTTGTGTGCCCTTGAATCATCTTGGCACCAGCTTTTGTTGCTGGATAGGGAAAGGGAGCCTTACCTGATTATCCTCAGCACCATCTGTGGTTGGAGGCAGGGAAGACTCTTCACACACAGCAAGACTCCGTACCAGTTTACCTTTTGCTCCCAACTGCAACAAACAAAAAGCAACTATATAATTTGCTGCGACCGTCTTAAACAGCAGCTGTCAGATTCTGAGGATGAAAAAAGGTCTTATAACCCACTCAAAAACATCCTCGTCAGGAGACTATACTACTGCTACTGCAATGCCAACCACAGGGAAAGCAAGATGCATGGCCTCAATAAAAGAAAGCACTCTCACTAAATTCAGACTGCAGTTGCATTGGGAATTTAGGAAGAAAAACAGCCATGGAGCAGTCACAAACCTGAACAAAGAAATCCAAATTCTGCTGTGCAAGGAACTTAAGTATAGCTAAATATTTGCAGATGTAATTTAATTCTCATTGGAGAATCTGGCGTAGACCTCTCAGCTAAAGATAATGAATAACAACAAGTGGAAAAAACAAAAAAGTAAGCAACCGACGTAACAACTAGAAGCAGCACAGGACGTGTTCTTTACATGTATAGGGAGGTCATGATGACTGTGACTGCAAGGAAGGACTACATGCAGGTGTACTGCCATTTATGGCACTTGCATCCTGCTATTTATTTTTAAAAAATTTTGTTCGACATTTATACACATTACATATTCATTGGCTGAAAGCACAGTAACATGACTGAAACTGCTCCAGTTGTCCTCGTAATAGTTACGTTTTATTTCTAAATGTTACATAAAATAAAAGGTAAACAATGCAGTATGGCATTCTAAATAATCAAAAGTAACTTGCCAAATTCACATAACGGTAGAACCGTACAGCCTTATTTTAGTACTGTCTACTGCATGGAGCAATCTGGATTTAAAGTGCTCTTAACTGCATACTTCAAATCCAGGATAATATATAGAACACATATCAATGGTGTTAAGGTTTAAGTTTACTTTGAACATGTAATAATCAACAAATGCTATTAAATTACAGTATTTCAGTCTATTTTAGTATCTTTTTTTAATCCCCTCCCTGTCCTGCTGTAATAAAATGCACAGCTTCAACTAATCTAATGCAGGGACATTACCTTCATTGTGAATTTATGAAACAGCTCATAAAAAGAAAAATGCTGATAGGAATTGTTAAAAACTCCCTGCTGTATCTGACGCATGGGGGCTGGGTGGAGTTGCAGTTCAGAGGTGCACAAAAATGCATTTATACTGCAAGACAGTCTAAAGCAAGACTGTACATAATTCACCTTATCAAGAAGCCACATACATACAAGCACTGCTGTATACTGTAGATATGTGCAACAGTCAAACAAACATGCACATTCACATACCTTTCCCCCACCAACCACACTTTAGTGTAACCCTACCTTGGGTCTTTTTTTCTGTTGCCCCTGGTTTACCCCTCGTTTCTGTGACAGCAAACAACACAAAGACATCAATCAGTGGATGAAAATGACAACACGTGTAACAGTTACGTCACCTTACTTTTACTGTTGATGCCCATGATGAGACAAATTTCACAAGATCCGCCGTCAACACATTATACCTGGTTCTGGTTTAAATGTAGTCGATAATACGGCTACTTTCAAGATATTCTTCGTACACCGATTAAAATATATTGTTGAGGAGATAAGTCGATGACGATCTTATTATATAGAATATATACATATATATATATATATATATATATATATATATATATATATATATATATATATATATATATATATATATATATATATATATAGTACTGTGCAAAAGTTTTAGGCAGGTGTGAAAAAATGCTGTAAAGTAAGAATGCTTTCAAAAATAGACATGTTAATAGTTTATATTTATCAATTAACAAAATGCAAAGTGAGTGAACAGAAGAAAAATCTACATCAAACCAGTATTTGGTGTGACCAGCCTTTGCCATCAAAACAGCATCAAATCTTCTAGGTACACTTGCACAGTGTTTGAAGGAACTCGGCTGGTAGGTTGGCCCAAACATCTTGGAGAACTAACCACAGTTCTTCTGTGGCTTTAGGCAGCCTCAGTTGCTTCTCTCTCTTCATGTAATCCCAGACAGACTCGATGGTGTTGAGATTAGGGCTCCGTGGGGGCCATACCATCACTTCCAGGACTCCTTGTTCTTCTGAAGATAGTTCTTAATTACTTTCGCTGTATGTTTGGGGTTGCTGTCATGCTGCAGAATAAATTTGGGGCCAATCTAGTGCCTCCCTGATGGTATTGCATGATGGATAAGTATCTGCCTGTACTTCTCAGCATTGAGGAGACCATTAATTCTGACCAAATCCCCAACTCCATTTGCAGAAATGCAGCCCCAAACGTGCAAGGAACCTCCACCATGCTTCACTGTTGCCTGCAGACACTCATTCGTGTACCGCTCTCCAGCCCTTCGGCGAACAAACTGCCATCTGCTACAGCCAAATATTTCAAATTTGGACTTATCAGTCCAGAGCACCTGCTGCCATTTTTCTGCATCCCAGTTCCTGTGTTTTCGTGCATAGTTGTGTTGCTTGGCCTTGTTTCCACATTGGAGGTATGGCTTTGTGGCTGCAAGTCTTCCATGAAGGCCACTTCTGACCAGACTTCTCTGGACGGTAGATGGATGTACCAGGGTCCCACTGTTTTCTGCCAATTCTGAGCTGATGGCATTGCTGGACATCTTCCGATTGCGAAGGGAAGTAAGCATGATGTGTCTTTCATCTGCTGCAGTAAGTTTCCTTGGCCGACCACTGCGTCTATGGTCCTCAACGTTGCCCGTTTCTTTGTGCTTCTTCAAAAGAGCTTGGACAGCACATCTGGAAATCCCTGTCTGCCTTGAAATTTCTGCCTGGGAGAGACCTTGCTGACGCAGTATAACTACCTTGTGTCTTGTTGCTGTCCTCAGTCTTGCCATGGTGTATGTCTTTTGACAGTAAACTGTCTTCAGCAACCTCACCTTGTTAGCTGAGTTTGGCTGTTCCTCACCCAGTTTTATTCCTTCTACACAGCTTTTCTGTTTCAGTTAATGATTGTGCTTCAACCTACATACTGAATTGATGATCATTAGCACATGTTTGGTATCAGTGTTTAATCATAGAAGAACTGATGCTGTTTTGAAGGCAAAGGGTGGTCACACCAAATATGGATTTGATTTAGATTGTTCTTCTGTTCACTCACTTTGCATTTTGGTTATATAATCATTTGCATTACAGTTCCTCTTTAAATGATAAAAGTCTTTGTTTTGTATGTGTTTTAGTCAGATAGCAATAGAAATAAAATAATGATTTGTTATGATCTGCAATAAATACACCCAATATTTAACTCCTTAATAATGACTGTGTTATATTTAGTTATTTTAACTGCATCTGTTTTTTTTTTTTAACATGTTATAAAACCAAAAATAAACAAATATTTGTATATAGACAAAGACATTGTAACGTGTCACCACTAGCAGAGTCTAAAAAGATTCCCCTGGTCCCTCTCCCACCTGCTGCAGTTCTGCCTTGTCGCTCTGCACAGTCTCCTCCTTCTCCCTCTTGCTCTCCTTCTCCTCCACTTCCAGGCTCCCGGTTCTGACATAGCGGTCCGGGGAGGTCGGGCAGCCTTCATTCTCCTGCTCACAACTGACAGATTCTTCCACTGCCTCTTCTTGGTTCAATTTGTCTTGCTCAGACATCCTCACAGAAATAAATCAAACGCCAACACGACACGCTGACCTGAAGAGTAGGTACACATTTTTCTTTTTTTTTTAAATGCAATAAATAACATTAAGAATAACTAACTAAATAAATCCTGCGAGCAAATTACGTTCAGCAGGCACAGAGGGAGAGAGCGCAGCAACAGATGGAGAAAAAGAGAACATTGCTCTGCCGTATTATCATGTTATGACGACCTTGTGTACAGCAGTGTCCCAATGTGAATTCCACAGTTGACTAATTCAATTGAAAAAGTAATCATTCCCACAAACAACATAAATAAATAAATAAAAATAAATTAAAAAAAAAAAAAACTGGTAATAAAGCCGTGGGAGGTCAAAAATATTCTAGGCATCAAACTGACAGCTCTGGGTCCCTTGTTATGTCGCTATGCCGCATATTTCATAAATGAACTAGGACAAACTTTTGGTAACTCTTAAAGACGGCACAGCAACCATGGCTCTGTGCTCCAGAAGGATTACAATGGCATAAACTCACAAACACATCTGTTTATTATTATTATTATTATTATTATTATTATTATTATTATTATAGCTACATGTCCAACTTAAGACATTCTGTAAATAACTAACAGTTGACAGAAAACAAGTTAAAACATAAGAAGAAGAAGAACTGCTTTATTTATCTTGTTGATAAACAAGTACAAATCGCATGGCAAGCATTATTTTCGACACTGTCAATGTTGTCTCTATGTCCAAAACTTAAAAAAAAAATTAACTAAGTCGAATGAAACATATTGAATAATGTTGCGTTAACATATTGAATTACATACCGCTTTGTAGTTTTCCATACACTTAAAGAAAAACTGACAGAAATTGAAAAAATGAGACATTTTTGAAATACTGTACCAATAATATGGCTTCTGTTAGACATTTGTGAATCATTTTGTAGTTTCTTTGATTACATGCTAGCTATATATATATATATATATATATATATATATATATATATATATATATATATATATATAAATATGTTCATGTGTGATGTATTTTTTAATCACACACACACACACACACACACACACACCCCTTAGTTTTGAACTTAATATAAATGATCATTCTGAGTTTAATGATATCATACCAGTGACAAGACACTGACCGAATCCATTTGTAATTCCATGGTATCCACTAAATATTTATTACTAATTTAAAAAAAAAAAATTACGTGCATTATTCAATTAGACATGTTCTGCTTTATTCAGTTGGGTTCATGCTTAAAGTATGCTTGCCTTGGTTATCCACAATATAGATCAAACTTCTTATTATCCAGTAACAGTTTCAAAGTAGAACAAATATTAAAACAGTACCTTCTGTGTGAATTTTCAGTTTTGGTTCTTGATGCTTTTCTAGATGCTTCTGTTGCAGATGGGTAAAATCCTCACAGGTGGTCAGTGAGTAGGTGAGTCCCATGTCCCTATTAGCAGTCCAGAATACCAACCTCTGTGGTAGTCCTATAGCTAGTTTGACAGACAACCCTCATTCTGCATTGAAAAACAAAAAAAACAACAACTATAAAGGATCAATAAGAATAAACAATGGCACACAGGAACAAAGGACTGAAGAAGTTTGGTCCTGATTTTCCACATCTTGATTCAGCACCACCTGTCTCAAACTGGCTGCTGCTTCTCGACAATGAAGGTTGGAGCCGTCTGTTCCAGTTACAACAGCTCCTACGCAACGCTCTAAAATTAATAGATGCATTATCCACCGAAGATTACTCACTTAAATTTGAACCTTTTAAATATCTTTTTTTTTTTTTTTTTTTTTTAATAATAACCCTTTATTCTATTATTCAGTTTACACTGCGCACCTAACCCCCCTCCCTCCTTCCCTCCCCTCCACTGCTTTACATTTTGCAAACCCATGTATTCGTGACGCGCTTTCACGCAGTGCTTTCCTAGACACAGCCAGGCATTGCGCCAACTATGACCTTCATCCCCTGGAAAACATTGGCGGTCTGTCAACTATTTTACTCACGTCAATAAAATAAATAACCAACTGTACATGCTATCTCTCTGTAATATCCTGAATATATATTATTATAACCTATCACAAAATGCATCAATAGATTAGGCACTCAATAATAATAATAATGAGATTTTCAGATTGTGAATACATGTAGTTATTTCCGAGTAGGCTACAGGACTGCCCCTTAAAAAAAAAAAAAAAAAAAACAGAGTTGAAAGGTCACAGTAGAAACGGGTTTCAGAAAGATATTGTAACCCAGTCTGAAGAATTTTGTTGAGCTGTGTTTTGCTTTGGACAAAAAAAAAAAAAAGTTGCATTTATCATTCTTACACGTAGTCACTCGTAGTAAAGTGTAATTAATCATTATTTTATAAAGTTTGCAATGATACTTTTTAGGTTGAAAAAATTAATTAGCAAGACCTGTAAGAAGATCACAACTGAGCGATAGACTTAGCATCACATAGTGATCAAACTATTAGTTTAATAATTACAGGGTCATTGCTGTCTGTGCGTCACACAAGGCACTAACAGATTTCAACTGCGAAGTACGGTCAAGAAAGACTGATAGACTAGTGGGGCAAAGATAATACCACTGAAAACAAAATGTATACAAAATATTTATAACGTATTGACATTTTTATTTAAAAAAAAAATAAAAAACAGCTGATATTTTTAATCAAAATTTACTGTTTTCTTTTTTATAGGGTAGCCTATCTTTTGAAATTTGGAAAGCTACCAAACAAACTTACATTTGGTTGTCAGTTATACTTTAAATAAGTTAGCAATAACAAGACAAGTTACTATTGTAATTCAAACCTGTTATATAGCTGGCAATGTTTTCAACCACTCAAAGTTTCTTTGGCGGTATATGAGGCAATGCATCACAAAAATCTGCATTCTTGACCTGTTCAACCATGCATCGATCTAACTTTATCGCCTGGTCCATTTCACACCAATCACAAAACCTCTTTGCCATTTTTTATGGAATTTGAAAACAACTAAAAGGAAAGGCGTAATAGCATATGACCATCAAGGGACAGATATGTCAAAATGCGTGTTTATTTTAAAATGTCAATTTCCACGCATTTTTATTTAGTACACTATTTTAAAGATCCTATACTCTATAGAATCTGCTTCTTAAAAAGCAATGTACATTAATAAAATATCAACATATTCTAAATACCACCTGGACTTAAGCACACTGCACAATGCGCAATTAAACTACTGAAGTGTGGTTTATCGTCCTAAAAGCTGCAGAACATTTTTCTTTGCAGGTCATTAAATTATTTATTAAGCACATACTGTAGTTATAGCCGTTGCCAAACATTTGAACATGAAACAATTAAAATATGAAGAATAAGCATGATTGCATTTCCTAAATTAGCTGAAAACACTACTTCAGCATTAATTTAAAAAATTAAAAAGGCCCCTAACCTGCTTTTCAAATGGCGTTCTCTAGTATTAAATGTAAATTTTACCTCAGTTAACTAATTAGGGTGGCAGGAGGGAATGTACTGGTTGATATAATATCAGAAGTGCACATCAGGGCTGACATTTCCACCTTGTAATTTATTTATTTATTTATTTTTAAAACACCTTTTTCAGAAAGCAGTCCTGCTGGTGATTAATTCCCTTAATAACTACAGTATGAGAGCATAAAACACGTATATATTACTTCACCCGCTCTCCATAGGAACTGTTGCTGTAGTCTTCTATTTTTAAGACCAAAACCCACCTTCACGACATGTAACTTGGTGCATCCATTAATGCTATGATGTCCATTAATGCTATGTGTATTGATATTCCTGAGAAACAAAATTATACCTGACTAAAGCAAACATAGCTGCAATGACAATATCTATCCACAAGGGATAAAGATGTAATGTGTAAAGTAATGTGTTCTGCTGTATCTGCAAATGCAACACGCAGAGGCTGGGCCTGAATCGCTAACTTTATGGCTGACAAGTGAACTTCCCTGAAGCTATTGCTATGTTTCTATCTGCCATTGGGACTGACTTGAATGTCGCTTGAAATCAGGCTCCATCAGCAGCATATTGAGATCAATTTCAGTTGGGACTGTCAGCCCCAGTTTGTATTGCAGGCTGGCAGAACTCGAGCTATTCAACTCACACTGATGGTGGAAGGTAATAAATAAGCATAGAATGTGAAGGTTTTAGAAAGTTTTAAATCTTTGCAGATTAAAGAAAAAAATATACATGTAGGCAGAACTTCAGGGCTGTGAATATAATGTACTGTCGGAAATATCGGAGGTTGGTGACAAAAATGTGAAATCTTGTGAAACCTCTGACTTCACACTTGATTATAGACTGCAGGTGAAACTGGCAGCAGCCTCTGTGCAATATTGGAACAATTGATATTTCATAGGTTTTATGGGGCAGATGTAAATGTAGCTAAGATCTTCTCTAAAGCAAAAACCACTAAACAACACCAGTGAATGATTGGAAGCTGTGCACCAAAAAATCCCAGATCATTTCCAATAACTTTAACTGACTAATGTTCTGTGTCGAGGATAGAAGGCACAGCTCATGATATCCTTAATGAGATTTTCTGTTGATTTTCTGGTTGACTTAAGAACCACAGTTCTACTAATAGGCAAATAAAAAAACATTGACATCAGTTCAACATCCTCTTTACAAAAATATTAACACAATAATATGCTGCCTTATAATATGCTGCCTTTTCTGCATGAAGTAGCAATGCTCTCTGTACTGAAAAATTCTCTGTAACCCACAAGCAGTCGCCCAAGACTAGATTAGAATCAGCACAGATTTTTTTTTCATTGCACAGTGGCCCTGTTCAATTTGTCTTTTCTGTTAAAAAATGCAAGAACCCAAAGTGGAAGATAATTGGCACCTTGTGTCTATCAAGCATTGCGGATGACCGGCAGTGTAGCAAACAACAGTCTAATAGATACCTAGCTATCTTATTCCCTTGAACAGAAACCAAGTAGCAAAACCCTACTTTTGAAGCAGGAAGCATTTTCCTTTTCCTTATCCTCACCCAGAACAGTCTTTTGCATCAAATACAATCTCGGGGCAAGTTTCATTTTAAGAGGAATGATGACATTATCTTTAATAAAATAATAATACAGCAAACACAATATTTAGTAACAAAGTACAATAGCTGCTTAAACATCCCAATAAAAGCAGTTCAAACTTAAGGAGGCATCTGGTATGGGTTAAAATATCCTTCAGTGGATATAAGAAAGTGGTATTTCTTACTGAATTGTTTATTATATCTACTGGTGGTACAGTGTTGCTGGGGGACATGTTAAACCAAACTAAAATCATCACTGACATTAATTTGGAATTATTTTCTCGATTGATCGTGTGTGGAACATGCTGCATAGTGCAATTTCAGTGTTCAGTTTCACAGTGTAGATACAGAGCCTACATACGCTAACAGATGCCCTGGGAAGGAGTAGCACTGACTGCCTCAAGTCTGAGGCACGGATCATGAGAAGGAGATGTCAGGCTGATTTTCGTGTGGCAGCTGGACTTGGTATTGTGAAGCATGTTGGACAAGAAAACATTATATTTAGAGTTTGTTCACTTCCAGGGAATTATGGCAGTCCAACATGTACTGCAATTTTTCTTCATTCTTAAATAAAGAGCAATGGTTCGATGGGTCTGGGATTATTTTCTTCATACAAACACTATTTTTACTGTAAAATCTGAGCACATTTTGAGTAGTAAATACACTAAGTACAATTAGAAAATGTATTAGTGCAATGTATCCAAATGTATGTGGTCACATCACATGTCATGTCATGCACTAAACTAAATAAGCTACCTGAGTTGTGTGCAACTATTCAGTCATAATCAGGGGGACGCAGAAGGATCTCCTTTACTTCACAAGGGGCATTACAGTGGGTGCTCATCAGTGCAGTGATTGCATTGGTCAACACGTTAACAAAAACAATCAATGAATAGTACAACAACCAGGTCATGGCAGATCCAATCTAAAACATTGAAACCTTCAACACTGGACAATACACACCTGCTTCCAATTGATTAATTAACCATGGGCTACAGACTGTGGTCTATTTGTGTTCAAGGTGCAAGTGAAATGGCATTATGCTGGCAATGGGAGTATGTGGTGCTCCAGATGAGCTGCGTACTGGGTGTTTTACGCACTGAAAAAATGTGAACTATGCTTGATATTTATATTTACGAAAGGGCACTAAATGTAGCTGTAACATGCACATTAAGTAGTGAGCCTAACGTGCACCATAAATCCAAATTCACTGTCCCATTTACTAACAAAAAAGGCATT
Organism: Polyodon spathula; assembly: GCF_017654505.1. NCBI lineage: Eukaryota > Metazoa > Chordata > Actinopteri > Acipenseriformes > Polyodontidae > Polyodon > Polyodon spathula. Next base: position 62,052,476 of record NC_054537.1, read on the forward strand.
AATTTACATGCACACTATTTGGCTAATTTACATACCATAGCGTGCAAACTACATATATTGTGAGCGATAAATTAATGTGCAAGATAATGTCCAAGACTGTGACCTCCGCAATATAGAAAGCCCCAGCAGTCCAGGCGTACCTTTTGGTCAGTGGCTTACATTGACCGAAAATGAGCGATCCACAGACGCAATCCTCCACTGCAGACAGGCAGAGGTAACGCAAACTAAAACTACATGCAGAGGAGTTAGAAATTCTAGTTGAAGAGGATATTTTAAATTATAATACCTTGTTTGGTCCAGTGTTATATTTAACAACCCTATTATTTGTACCAATGTAATGAACTATAAAATCAAACGTAAAAAAATTATAACATTCATTCACGTTTATTCACACTTAATATAACCTGTTATTTACAAGCCATTTTCACTGATCTATATAAAAACTTGAATGCAATGCCTCCACAATGCCAGATAGATTTCAGCCCAGAAAGACAAATACTTAAAACTACATCATTTACAAGCCAAAATATTAATGCATTATTTGATAAAAGTTTTTAGCGATGAACTTCCAAAAAATGTAATGTTCACACTGTCCCTAATTTTAACATAATAGGACACAATTGTCTATGATAGGGGATAGTGGCTATGGCCTGCGACCCTGGGTGATGACACTATTGAGCAATGCATAAACCGAAGCTCAAGTTTGCTACAACCATGCCCACGTAGCAACACAACATGTTAGAGAGAAATTTTGGCAACATGACGTGTCGGTTTCGCTGCCTGGACCATAGTGGGGGTGCCTTCATGTATGCACCCAAAAAGGTCTGTAATAGCTCATACAGAGCCTTCTGCTCTGTATACTCCTAACTCACCTCACCTCACCTCTGGGCTGTAAGTGCGGCCGCACTATGGCTACCCCCATGATCATGATTGCGGCTCCTTATTTGTGCATGTTAAGTAATTTGCATTGCTCTTAAGCATCATAGGACAGGGGAAAATAATTGCCTGGCCGCTAGGCAATTTCAATTTTGCAGGAACAGTTGTTTGCACTGCAACTATCCTTGCACCAGCCCCATAGTGTCTAAATTGGAGAGTAAATTACTCAGTGACCCAAAACCTTATCTGGAGCACTTGGGGTATTACAGGGTGTGGCCACTTTGAGGCTCAAATGTAAACTCAAACACAAAATCCAAACCTGCACTAAACTGTAAGGTTACCCTTGGGATAGTTTTAGAATACCAAGCAGCACAGGTTTCCTTTTTATTTTCACCGCAATAACTGCACAGAGAATTAGCCATTTGCTCATTCCAGCTGTTTTTAGTATTCAGCCATATAAACCCTAAAGAATTAAAATGGTGCAAGTGTAAAATATCCTATTAAATTTTGCAACATTGCACAAATCAATGATGCCACACTGTACACTTCATGATAAACTGAATGACTTGTCACTGCTGGTTTTTAGCGATAGACTTGTAATGTGTCCAATTAGCTACTTGGCATCTTTGGACAGAGCACTGAATGCAAGTACATTACTGTGACACCTGACTCAAGGTGCCTCGTTTATATTCAATTACTGGCCGGTAAGATAAGGGGACTGTAAAAAGCAATTTTACTGTAGTGTGCTGTATTTCAAAAAGTGTCAATGGGAAGAAAAAATGGCAGGGTAAAATATAGTTTAGAACCTTTGCAAGGCGTTAATGCTCTACTTGGGGAGGATAGCACTTGTGCTAAGCAACCTATAAAACGAAATGCTGAAGAATGATTTCTAGTGAAACTGTTTATTACATCGTTTTATGTTTCCTTAAGTATTACTACATATTCTGCTATTGAGTGTGTTATAGTATATAGTTCTTTTTTTTTGAGAAATTCCTAGCTCAATATTATACAACAGAAAGTAATGGTTGTAAAGTTGACCTGTGTCAATAATGGAGAAAAATGTACATATACAAACTGGGTAATAAGTATCCAGATTAGAAAATAAAATATCTTATATTAGTTTGAAAACACTAAACAGGAGCACCACATTTACTGTAAACAAAAGCAATTACAATTTAACAACTGGAAATATTAACATTGTGTCATTCACTTACAACAAATGTTAATCAGTTAGTCAAAAATGATCATGTTCTTTGTGCTGGTAAATTCATTCTGACATTAAAATGTTTGAGTACAGTTCCAGTGAAATGGAGACACTTTTAATGACTGGGAACATGGCCACTTAAATATACCAATCTTTAAAAGCAAAATGATTAATAAATCAAATTGGTGTCATTAATGCTGATTAAGAAAAATGTAAGGGAGGAAATCAATGCATAAAATGCCTAATTATGAAGAATTCGAAGTAATATCAACTTGATGGTTTTGCAGTGATGCTACTTTGTCTATTCTAATATTCTGGTAACCAGACAGTTTGAAAGTAAATTCTTTGGGGTACATCCTTTCATTTACTGTAAATTTTTAACTGGATATGTGTGAGGAGGGTGTGTGAGGTTAAGCACTTTGAGAGAAACACCATTTTTATAGCTGCTATTTGAAATAGAAGCTGCTTGTACAAATAAAAATAAGAAGGTATATGGTAATGCTAATCAGAGGAGGTCATTTTAAAAATGTTGTCTGCAAAACCACTGGTATCATACCCCATATGGTGTTTATTAATCTTGACAAGTTCAATTTGAGAAGCACCGTGAGAGGCTTGTTAGCTCCTTTTTTCTTGTTTAAAAAAATTTTGTGATTTGTGAGTTGAATGGCAGCACTGGATACAGCCAGGCATGAGGCGGTGCGTGCTTTGTTAACAAACCTGAATATTAAAGTGAAGAAGCTAGTATACATTGAAACAATAATTTCATTATCCTCTTTACATATATATATGATCATAACACTTATATTCTATATGTATATATATATATATATATATATATATATATATATATATATATATATATATATATATATAGCCGAATATATATCTATAGTTATCATATATATATATATATATAATAATTATTATATATTACTAATATTTTATTATTAGATAATATATAAAACGTTAATGGCATTGGAAAGGTGATGAAAAGCAATGACTGAAACGTGTTTCACATTCTTCTTCCTTAACCCATCCTGCAGATGGTGTTCATTAGTAAAATGTTAATTTTGAACACTCTCATAACATTATCTGCTCTGTGTTAATATTTATGGCATTGCCATCATTTATACTGGCATGCTGACAGCTCTCCAATAAGGAACACAACTGTCTTTCTTAAGTAGTGTAAGGGGTTATGTATGTGTTCTGCATTCGCATTTAAAAGAAATACTAGATAGGCTGCTACTGGCAGTAGTATGTAGTGAACGTAAAGATAGATTTCTCACATCTCATTTATTCTTTCTAAATCACGTTGTATGTTTGTTTTTTAGCTGTCATCTGGAATTGATAAAATTGTGTTTTTTTTTTTTTTTTTTTAAACTGCTTGTATGCTTTGCTTTTCCGTTTTTAAATAAATTTACATTAATTAATTAATTTGCAGGTTCGTTAGGTCTAGCTACCAGACTACATCAAACATCACACCAAGGCTGCTGTTTTCTCGTCTTTTTTGTTATACAAAATACCTTAATTACTGTATGCTCCCTTCTGCTAGGGTGTAGCTCATTAAACTGCCATGGAACTGTATGGCTAGTGAGGCATACAACAATAGAAAAGCAAAGGGTAAAGCTACTCTCCAAATCTGCCTATGCTGCCAAAGTCTCCTTTGAAGTGATCAGTTAAAGGCTACCACTTTAATACAGCACAATACAGTGTCCGACCCCTGTGTCTTACTGTGGTTTCCTACAAGCGGCTTTAAGTAGAAACATTAGCTGTGACCAAAACGTTATCTCCATCTTATACCACTGTTAGAAATACTGCAGGTGCATTTTACTTAACCCCTGGTTGTAAAGACAGAAATAATCTGTATTTTTATGTAACTTTTTATGATAACAAAGCTTATTTGCTCTCGTCTATGTCTTTTTGATTGATCTGGTCTAACAGCCGGATCTATATAGATAAAAAAAAAAAAGAATGAAGCTTATGAAAATTAAACCTATAACATGTGTGTCTCTGTAGTGCATTTCTGCCTGTAAAAATGTTTAGAACGTCATGGGAGCTCTGAATCATCCCTTGAAAAGAGAGCTGTTGCAGATGCATTATCAATTAAATTACGGATATGGCACTTCCTCTGGGGGCAGCTTATGTTGCTGTATTCAGTAAGGAATGACAAATACAGGTTTTCGGAAACATCCAGTTTAAGAAAAGGGTCCTTTCAATGCTTAGAGTATGCATTGCAATGCAACTGGCAATGCACATTTATACAGTTATAAACTGTACCTCGAACAGTGAGCTGCCAACCTACCAGTCCAAAACCAACTGCTATAGATTTTAATATACTTACTGGCAGTATTAACGATCATCAATATGCTGCAGTAGGTGCTGGCACCAGTAGCCTAACCAAAGCTGGTTTATTATATCCCATTACCCGAATACCCTTGTTCTAAGTCCAAATGACCTTATATTATAAGAATGTTTTCTGTGAGTACTCTTTGTAGGCAAGAGGGCAGTGAATGAAAACTGAGCAGTTCTGTCACCCAACCTGCGAAACTTATGGTATAAAAGACAGCCAGCTGTCCATATCAACTTATTATAAATAATTTTGAATTAAAGGAAATGAACAAAATACAGAGTTAATGGCATTATCCATGTCGGTTGGTAGTCTACTGTGCACAGACTACAGAAAGTGAGGAAGTGAGGTTCAATTACCCAGCAAAATCATTATTTCAAACCTAAAGGCTGCTTCTTTAGTTTAGCTACAAATGTTCACAGTTTTACAGACTTTGAGAAAGTAACTGTCATTGGTCATATTAGCTCCACCTGTTAAAATTGGGATTAGTGCATTAGGGAGAATTCTTCCCAATTTCTGTACAACAGCTTGGGGTACTAGGATATCTATTTAGTTTACCAGTTACAATAATTACTTGTGTTAATGGGCTTTGTGCCCAGCCAATTAATTGTATTACTACTGCTGTCCAATGAGGTGAGACGAAAAAGCTATCTAATACAATACATACATAACGTTTATCATTTAATTTGTGCTTCTTTAAGTATTCCCTACATTGCTTCCAACAAGAAATAACTTGAAAATGAATTGCACCTATATTACAAACACTGTACTGTTGGGATGTGGTTACACATCTGCCTCTGAGGACAGACAGCCTCTTTACAAGGCTCATTTTAACAATATAGAATGCGTTGATCGTATAAATTCAAATATGTCATGCAGACTGTTTTTTTTTTTCCTCTAAATGAAATCAATATGTGAAAACAAAACGAGTGCTCACTGTATTAGATGCTTTAATATCCATGTCTTTGGTCCACAGATACATGGATTTGCATCGGGAAATTCACAGTAATAAACAAGTTACAAATTAGTCAGAAACTCAATAAAGCTTACAGCATGAACTCAATTAAAATGGTATATACTGTAGCATAACTGTTATATTTTCAAAACTACAAAGTAAACCATATGCAAAGTAACTGAAATTACTCTGATAGCAGTCCTAAGCTGTGTTTTTATTTCTTTAAGAATTGTAACTGGTGTTTTTTTTTTTTTTTTTTTTCTTTCCCTTGATATAGTCAGCACTTGGATACACGTCAGTCGCGTTTTACCGTCCTTAAGAAAAAAAAAAAAAACAATCCCCATTATTTATTTGTAACAAATCAATGCACTTACCCGTCACACGCGATTTCCGACGCTGTCACCGTTTTTCTGATGCAAGGCCTATCTCTTCAGTGTTACAATTAACTTGTTTAAGCGTCACAGCCCGCATTTTCTTTTTCTTTCTGTCATGGCTAATCAGTCTGTCTTTATTGTGCACTGGTGTTACACAGCGCTTCCTCTAAAAACAAAGCGAACGAGACATGGCACGGTAATGTGGAAGTTAATCATTAAACAGTTTTAGATGCTGTGATGGATTTTTTCTTTTAAATCTGTGATCTTTAGTTGCTTTTGTGCAATTTCATTTGCCAGTAAACTGTGACATCAGGGCCTTATCGAGCAGTGTATTCTACAACTTTGATGACTGACTTTGGATACCGTTTTAATTCTGGAAACTCGTGCGCTAACAAATTTCAATGAAAGAATCAACATCTCCCTGTAGAGTTCATCAAACGCAAGTCATATTTTTTACCTTTAGGTACGAAGTGTGTGTGCGCGCGGCAAGGTGTTGGGGTGGTAGGGGGCAGGTTACAACGTGTTCACCTACATACACAGAAATAATCAGATATGCGTCATATGCGTTTAACCGTCACTGAAGTCAAAGTTTTATTGGGTAAGATCTGTGAGCGCTGACTGTAATGATAATTTTAAGTAAACAGCTTTGAGGATCAAGACCTATGTGCACTGCAATGTCGCACACATTTATTTATGTCAGAAAAGGCAATTTCATTTGCAAGTAAAAAACGAACACAAATTTTGTAACAAAAAAATGATAGAACATTTTGTAAGTCAACTATAAATAAAGGTGAGACAATAAAGTTAAAGCAAATTACAGCTGTGTATTGAATGTATTGAATTTACAGAATCTATTATATCTAACAAATTATCAAACACAGAACAGTGGGTTGTACACTAAGTGATATGCACCACTGTACAACATAAAAGACTTACGTTTGATAGAATTGGATTGCTAGCAATCCTGGAGCACTGATCAAGTAAACATGTCAGCTCTGCTCTTTGGAGGGCAATTATCACATGCCTCAGCAGTTTCAGCCCAAAGTTTGTTGCATAGAATATATACATATTTATAAATGGATATATATTCATCATTATTCTCCTTGTCCATTACTTATTGTTGTTTGCTTCACACGCTAACTCCATTATGTTAAAAAAAAAAAAAAAAAAAGTCACCAGGCTACTGCAGTGAGGCACACCCTAACAATGCAAATGGAACAGTTGTCAGGGTAATAAAACACAGTTGATATTTCAGAGCTGAAAGGAATCTAATAGTTCCAGTACAACTGTATTTTTTCCACAACCACAGCAGTAGATTACTCAAAAAAACTAACGGGAAATAAAACAAACAAACAAAAAAAAAAAAAAAAAAAAAACCCCAGTGATCAGTTCATTTTTGTGATTGACAAATACTGAGCTAATTTAAAGCAGCATCTGTTCTGGACTCTGTTGTGCCCTACCTGTCTTATTGATGCAGCACATTTAGAGCAGAGGGGGGAGAAAAAGTAGCATTAGTAATTCAAGCAGCATATGGTTGCCTTCTTTTAGCAGAAATGTGCAAAATCAGTTGTATTCATGTCAACAGACTGTCAAATGTCGTCAGCCATACTTAGTATTAAAAAAAATGTTCATGCATTTTAAAATGCTGTCTTATTCGCTCACTATTTGACAAGTTTATGCAAATAACCTTTTTTTAAAACAAAGATATAAAGAGTGGTGGCAGTGAAATGCTGCTGCACACGACACTTTCCTGTAGGACGCCAAGGGACTAAATTGAGTTTTAATGATCTAATTCTGATTCTAAATTGACAGTAACAATCTGTCCTGTACTCTGCTGTGCAGCCAAACTTTCCTCTATGAAGACCATTACAGATTTACTGTACATGCACCACGTACAGTAAATCACATATGTCAGAAAGTTTTGTCTGGCAGTGAAATATCTGTGTACCACATCATAGTCCTACGACTAAATAAACTATTCCCTCCTCTCAACTTTAGTTCTTGCAGGTAGCAATTGTAGTTTTCTAAAACCCTTTAACAAAGCTATACATCTAAAAGCCTGATGCTTTTGCCAATAACTTACCATTTTTTTGCCTACATTTTTATATTGGAAATGTCCTTTTTAACATTGTATTACTAATTTCAAACCAACTGCTGTCTGTGCCAGCCTTACAGTCTGTACTATAGCCATAGCTTACTGAGTGGTGGTGCATTTCTTCCAACATATTCTTCTCCCCCACCACTCCTACCTCACTGCCATTTGTCTTGCAATCCACATTTCCCCCTGGAATTTGAAACAGTGCAGTGCATGTTCCATATTTGGAACCATTTTGGAACCTCCTGCATTTGGGTTTCAGAATGTTGACAAGCATACAAAGCAGACTGCAAAGACGTTTTTCTGGCTGCAGCTGTTGTTTCTAAAAGGGAAGCCACATTTTAGCTCTATTTTTTTCACCCTATATGATGTACGGTCGGAAACCAAAACAGAAACAGATGGTTGACAATGTTTCAAAGCTAATCTATATCACAAAAAATGAAGGTTTATTAATCTCTTTCTGATGTCCAGTAAACTGGATGAAACCATGACTCATGTATGTAAAGATAGATATGTAATATGATAATAAAAATGAAAATCTGTTTTTATAAACAATTGAGTAATAAGCTTGTAAATCCCAGAGAACTGTGCCACACAAAACAAACAAATATAAAAACATTAAAAGTCATACAAAACCAACTTTGTATACTATAATGTACACACATTGATGTTTCTATTTCTTACAATTTGTGCCACTGAATTTGTTAACAAAGGTTTCAATTCCAAACCCACCCACCTCTTTTATTCTTTTTTATAACACTTGGTTTTAAAAGCTCAGTATCCCAGCTAAATTAATTTGATTTCCCATTCTGGGAAAATGGCCAAATTTAAATCTTAGGAAGCTGGCATGACATTTTTAACAAAAATATAATGCTTATCAATAATTTAATTCCCTGCACAAGCAAACTGAACCTAAGTAAAATATATTTAACCCCATGAATACAGAACTGCATGCATTTGTTTAGCAGTAACTAGGAAATTCAAACAGTTATTCTAGTTTTCTAGTAAAAAAAACTGCAGGCAGACTACTTAGGACAATAGTTTGACTCACATCGTCCAAAAATCTCTCTTTCTGCGTAGATATCTTGATCAAATCAATATGCATTTATTTAGGCTACTGCATGGCACGACTGATGCTTTTTAAAGCATAGCCCTTTAAAAACAAGAAATACTGCAAAAGCCCATTTAAAATTCATAGCCTAGTTCTTGTTCTAGGACAGTTTTTGTAACTGTTGTGTGAGTAGTATCACCATGACACTTACCGTATATGCTTCCTTGCACTATCAAAAGACATACAGGTAGATTCAGTCTGTTATTTGAAAAATATACTGTAAAGTGCCCTGAACTGAACTAAAAATATAACTAAAAAAGGCATCCATCATTTACATTTACCCTGAAGAATATGACTTAACAAGTTAATTTCTTTCAATTGGCTCAGCTGCTCATGTGGATAAAAAATAAATAGTGTAGATACAGTAGAGTGAAAACTAAAAACAATAATATTCTGTACCTTACTATACAATAAAATAGTACTCAGTGATACCAACTCGGGTTCTTTACCTTGATGAAGAGTAGCCTTGTCCAAGATCGTTGGCCCGGAGTCACAGCTGAGAGGTTCTGCTATGTGCCTGTCTTGTTGAACAACATGATTTCTCCCTTCTCTCCCCTACTGCTGTCATCGAACAGTGCAAGCTCACTCCCCCCCACGCACACACACCACACGCACACACACAGAGACACACACGCACACACACACAGATCTGCTTAGCCCAGCGACAGAGAGAAGGAGAGAGAGAGGAGTAGGTGCTACCCTGCCTCTTGCTGCCAGAATGCTTGTGGTCATGATGACACGACAGCATTGGAGCAAGTTATCTGGAGCCCATTGGCTGGGGCAACATTTAAATACCAGAATGTTTCTAAAATGACTGGGAGGGTGAGTTCTAGCTATCCATTCACAAACCTTCTACGGCAAAATGGTAAAAACAAAATAATAATAATTACAAATGAGCCCATATAAAAAGAGCTTTGAAAAGAAAAACTGATTAAAAAGCAATTCATGACTTATAGCACTTTGCAATGGCTCAAGTTAGCTAGCTCTTTTAAAAAAATAACATGAAACTTAACAATTTATTTGGAAACTGTCTAAGCTTTTTTAATAATAATAATAATAATAATAATAATAATAATAATAATAATAATAATTTGGAACCAGTTTGCATAAAAGGGGAGAGATGGGGTTAAAATTTAAAACAAAAAACATTTTATTTGCTTTTTATTCATGGATGAGGCATTTCAAATTGATGAAGTATTTACGATTTTATCAGATTTTGCCCACTAAAAATGTTTATTGAATTGTTGGATCTGTCTTCTTACACATATTGTTTAATTATGTATATAGTTCAGTTTTTGTTTGAGAAATGCAGTGCACAATGAAAACGTATTAAACAAGAAGGGAAACAGCACTATATTGTATTGTATGTCCGGTATACTTAACATACAACCGGTATACTTATCCCATATATATATATAGCATGTATATATATATATATATATATATATATATATATATATATATATATATATATATATATTGATTGCTATTGTATTAAAACATTGTTTGCTTGACACTGAGACTTTATGAAATGAAGCAGTCTGACACTGAGTCGTTAAAAAGGATGATCTGCAGTAGATATCAAAATATACATGAAGTTCCTGATTGAACACAGCATTTTATAGAATATTTAAAAAAAAAAAAGATACAGTTATGACTCCCAGCCAAGCTAGACGTTCCTCCTTTCTGCATTATCACTACCAAATGGGAATACATCTTTGAAAATGTGCTTCATGTATTTTTTGTAAAATCTCCCTTTCCACTGACACATATACACAAGCGAAACTATATACTGTACTTTCCCATCATGGGAGGTTTTAAATTTAACTAAAGGTAGATATTGTGGTTCATGTTAGTCACCTTACAGTAGATGTTTTTCTTTTCAATCAAAATGGTAAATCGAAGACCCTTTTGTCAATGAGATTCTAGATAAAAAGAAATGATGCTGCAGTACAAGGACTTACAAAATTAAGAGTCATGATATGAATAGATCCAGCCCAGCCCTCCCTCCTTGAACAACGTTATACTTGGCTATACTCTTTGCAAATCACTACAAAGAGTTCAGCAGAACAAAGATTCCTTGCGTAGGCTAATTAATTAACCAAACAAAAGAAGGAGCCTAAGTATCCTCTCTTTAGTTTAAATATTCTGGCAAACATTATGGTCACCCATAAACAGCGCAGACAGCATTTACATACATTTGATAAAGTTAAGAACAACATGTGTATTTGTTAATTATTTAAACTTGGCATGTTTTAGACATGCTTCTAGAAGGTGAAATACAAGCCAGCATGAATTCCAGGATTCATTCCAAAGAGGCCATTTGTTTGTGATGGAGCTAGTTCCAAAATTAATCATAAAATGATGATAGTATACCAATTTCAAGTGCCATCATTGTATAGTGTTCCAGAGCATTTCACGTGGATCAGTGGATACTAAGCCATTCCAACGTAACAAATACAGACAGGTTATAAAAATATGTGAGGATTACACGCAGTGGGAGAGAAAGGCATTACTCACTCTGCTCTGAAATGTGTTTTACATCTTTCAAAGGTTTCAATCAATATGATGTTTAATGTGATTTGCATTTGCTTCAATTACACCATGCTGTAATCTTGACTCTTGGGGAAAGCTTACGAATCACATTGTTTGGTGCCATTTCTTTAATGAACCTATGGAAATAGAGAAAGAAACAATTTGTCTATTTTCTTAACTCTTTTGGGCAGAATCGAATTCTCAATTCCTGCCAATTAACTCTTAAACCTGAAACGGCATTGCTCCTATTGGCATAATAAAGGCATACAAGGCTTATTTGCTCTACCCAGATCAGCAGTTTGTCTGTACTTGATGTGAGTGAACTGTTGTAACACTAAGAGCTACATTTTATCTTGTGCAGATAGGTGTTAATGCATCTTAGAGCACCAAACTACCAACCAAAGTGGCAGTTCTCCTTTTCCCCTCTCCTCTTCAAAAACTAAAAATCTGATTGTGACTGACCAATAAAGTAATTGATTTTGCAGTATAACTCAGAAAGGGTCCCTGTCACAGGCTGTTATATGCCATTATGTAACAAGGCAGTTCTACCGAAAATAAACAATGTCCATATAAGTCAATATTTTTTTCCAGGGTTTTTACCTTCATTAATTAAACCCATATCTCTCCATTGACCATCAACAAAGCAGCAAACAAGACAGTTCATCAATCTTTTAGTGGATAAGTAAGTGGATAATTGCCTCTCACTTCTTTCTTGACCCCTAATAACTCTACCACCGGCCACCCTTTCCTCTATCTATGTTCTCTCCCACTCTCCTCGCCCCTCTGGATGGGGTGGGGGAACAGGACTTCTGCTCTCTACCCTTTTCTGCCCCCTCTGCTCTCTCCTCTCTCTCTGTTAGCACCTTTGAGTTTCATGCTATAAAAATCTCTCCTTGTCTCCTCATTGTTTTCTAATCACATTGACCTGAAGGTCTTTAGACTAAAACAGTTTGGATTAATATTAAATCAGCATACTCAAAAGAAGTTTTGCCCACGACAAGAACTGTACTCTAAAGATTATTTTGTATATAAAGACAAAAGCAGCGATGCATACTACATTGAAATGTAATTTTAAAATGTTTAAGTAGACCCTTAAAGAACATTGTTTGTCCATTTAATGTGACTATTCAGTTCTTGCAGACATTCAAACGTGTACCCACTATTCTTCACACAGAAATAGAAAAACCATTTTAAAAATCAGGATGATTTAAGGAAGAAAGAAAAAGAAAGAAAGAAAGAAAGAAAGAAAGAAAGAAAGAAAGAAAGAAAGAACTACAAAAAAACAGCACAGATAGACCGAATGCAAATGTAACAACACCAACTTTCCCCTAAAGAAGTGCTTGCTTAATTAACCAGAGACACTCAGAGAGCAGGGATATTTTAATGGATACTCATTATCATCTCTCAATAAGCCAAGACTGTTAGAGGCCAGTTCTGTAGGCACATGAGAATTGCATACAATTCCTCCTCTGCAGTCACTTCATGAAGAGAGATTACTGTATCTGTGGAAGTCATGTGGCGTGGTGGTTAGAATTGAGAATTGGCCTATAGCCTACAATTTACAGTCCACAGTTTGGAATTCTGATCTACTCTGTATCTGGATAGAACTTATGGAGAGCTGCAGGTGGTCTATCAGTAGGGGTCACTCTCTCCTCAATATCCCTAAAACCCTGTCTGCTAAAGCACACAGCTCTCTTTTTCCTTTAAGAGTAGTTGTGTTACAGTTAACTCCCGGTGTCCTGCCAAATTCCAGTACAGGTCAACAACATTCTAGCCAGGTTTAATACCCTCCTGCCCATGACATTTCTCAAACAGGTCTTTGACAAGCTGTCTTCCTAGAAATGAAGATAGTTATACTTGTCAGTACTCCTCTCCTGGAAAAGGAGGAAAGATAAAGCATGATTAACAACAAGGCTTTAATTGGTTAGAATTAGACTAAAAAATAGATGTACACAGTACTTTTGGATGACAGCGAACACAACATTTAGAATATGTAACATCGGACAGCAAACAGCATATACTCATTTTAAAATATATATCTGGTGTCATGTGGCAGCTCTACTTTGAAGTTAGAGAACGTATCAAAGATCTAACACAATATACTGTAGCCTCATCTTGAAAGCATAAGAACTAGCATAGATGCACTATTATTATCAAAAACAGATATCTTGCTCTTTATGTGTCATTTATCAGTACACACTGTTCCAAAATCCTAATCCTGGCTTCTTAGGCAGAAGCACAAGCTGTTCTAATTTATACCAGTAAACCTTAAACACACAACCTGCAGTTCCAGCAATAATGCTTTATAGATGAAAATTTAAATGTCATCACCAACAGGTGTGAGAATGTATCATGTGACCTCATGTCAATTAGACTTCCTATTGTTCATTGAGTGCCAAGACACAATGGCAAATTTGAACACCTGCAGCATATAATTAGTGCCCTGAAATGAAGCAAGTTTGTCCTTCCCTCCTGTAGCCCAGAGCATTCTAAAGTGGTTTCCGAAACAATGTTGCCCAAGCAGGGAGCTGACAGCAGGTATTTGAATTCAGGCAGGTCTATGGACTCTTTTTACAATGGGTAGATGATGAAGCTTGTGTCAAAAGTGGCGTATATAATTCCTTAAAATTGAATACATTATATACAATAAAAGCATATTACATAAGCACCAAGTGCAGGTGGATGGAAAGCTACGGTATGATAAACCCCACTTTTATCTTGCATAATCTCTTGAATTCTTCTCTTTCAGGTTCTGAAGCCTCTATTTATGTGAGGGCCCCCAAGCGGTGGGATCCCACTTCATTTGTCGGGTCTCCTCAGAGATGGTGACCCCTCCTTCTTTATGTTGGGCTTTTGAACACCCCGCTCTAAATGTTCTAATAACTACTAACTCCATGTTTTCTTTCTGGTTCGCGAGCCCCTATTCCAGGTAATCTCAAAGACGGTGACCCCCCCTCCTGTTTATTGGGTCTCTTCAGCGATGGAACTCACCCTTTTATTACATGTTGAGCCTTTGAAGAGGCGGAACTTCTCTCATGTGTTTTAATACATACTAATCCATGTTTTTCTTTTCGGTTCGCGAGCCTCTTTGTATATTGGGTCATCTCAGAGGCGATGACCCCTCTTAATATGTCCGGTTACCCTCAGTGATGGACCCCCCCCCCCCCCCCCCCCCCCCCCCCCCTTCTATAGGCCTTAAAGAGATGCAGCCCCCCTCTCTACACATTTTATATGTTACCAACTGCATGTCTTTAAACGCTACATCATACATAAACTTGATTATACTGCATTTGTATTTTTTATCAGTATTAGCAACACAAAGTATGTCTCTGGGAGCCTACGTGATTTTTTTTTTTTAAATCCCACGATATCGCGATATTGAAATTATTATCAATGTCAAACGATATCGATATCATATCAAAATATTGATATTGGGGCCCACCCCTTATGATGATGATGATGAGGACACTATGTAACACAATTTTTGTTCCTGGGTAGTAAGTGTTATTTCCTAATTGCTTATGCCTCAAAAGTATGGAAAATTACTCCCCACAAACTTTGCTTTTGTGACCAGGACAGTGATATTTTGAAATCTACCTATTTCCAATGAGAAAACGGGTGAATTTGAGTCTTTTCGTTCACATAAAGTCAGAAAAAAACCATATGAATCCAAATTTACATGTATTTATACTAAAGTAATACAAAAATGACTACAAAAGATTTAGAAGTGAGTAGTTTTTCAAGATTTATGATTATACTGTAAATCACTTTCATAAATCAACCACCAACTGTAGTCTCCCATCATGTTCTCGTTATACTGTCCTTGGTAGCGGCGTTCAAAGTCCAGTATATCCTGGTGGAAGCGCTCGCCTTGCTCCTCTGAGTATGCTCCCATGTTCTCCTTGAATTTATCAAGATGAGCATCAAGGATATGGACTTTGAGGGACATCTTACAGCCCATTATGCCGTAGTGCTTCACCAGAGTCTCAACCAGCTCCACATAGTTTTCGGCCTTGTGATTGCAGTGGTTCGGGGCTTCCTGGGCAACAACTACCAACTTTTTAATCTTGCTTTATTCTGTTAGGCCAATTCAATTGCATATAAAAGAAATCTCCACAGATTTGCATAGGAAACACACCTTTTTAGAATCTTTGCGGTTTGCCATTTCTAAGCCACCCATAGATACATTCCTAAGACCATTTGTTGATGAAACAATCAAATTAGACAGTGAAGGGCTTATGTGATCTGTACATGTGACTCTGTTGCACGGCCTGTCTTGCAGAATGCTATTCAGTTGAATGGTAAATATGGATGTAGCTGCTATGAGCAAACTGGTGAAATGCCCACTTGTTCTGGTAACATCTGTATCCATGGTTCCAGAAAACATAGGAAGAACAAACAAAACAGAACAATTTAATTAAATAAAATCAAATGTTTTTCTATAAAGGTTTTACTTTACTGTGGTAAACCTCTGGAAAACTAGATATAGTAGACAAATATTTTGGTAGAAGTCTTTATCAATGTTTTTATTGTTACAGGCAATAAAGAGATTGATAAGGGCTACTATATAGGAAATATTTTTCTGTTGGACTTTTTTCTTGTACTTTTACTTCTGCTTTACTATTTAAAGTTATGGATAAACTTTATCCACCCCACTCTATCCCAGGTCAAGTATGTAAAGTTGGTCTCAGTACTGGGGTTAGCCTATTCGTGCTACTGGCATTGGCCTGACCCTGGTCACAGTACTTAACATTGGGCAGAGCGGGGTGGGGAACAGAGGGGGGGAACATGTTTAAATTAATTTCAAATACATTTTTCATATGAGGTTATGGCATTGCTTGAGAATGATGTATTTTCTTTTGGTCACATTTTTAAGTTAGTTTTTGAAATCCATGTTGAAGAAAAGCTCATTAAATCATATTAAAATATAATTTATTGGATTTAAATTGCAATTAAAGCACGTACATGATGTTGTGCTGGATGTAATCACTCCTCTAATAACACTATGTAACACAATTTTTGTTCCTGAGTAGTAAGTGTTATTTCCTAATTGCTTATGCCTCAAAAGTATAGAAAATGGCTATTATTCCCCACAAACTTTTCTTTTGTGACCAGGACAGTGATATTTTGAAATGTATCTATTTCCAATGAGAAAACGGTCTTTTCGTTCACATAAAGTCAGAAAAAAACAACATAGGAATCCAAATTAACATGTATTTATACTAAAGTAATACAAAAATGACTACAAAAGATTTAGAAGTGAGTAGTTTTCGGGATTTACGATTATACTGTAAATCACTTTCACGAATCAGCCCCCAAATGTAATCTCCTATCATGTTCTCATTATACTGTCCTTGGTAGCGGTGTTCAAAGTCCAGTATATCCTGGTGGAAGCACTCGCCTTGCTCCTCCGAGTATGCTCCCATGTTCTCCTTGAATTTATCAAGATGAGCATCAAGGATATGGACTTTGAGAGACATCCTACAGCCCATTGTGCCGTAGTTCTTCACCAGAGTCTCAACCAGCTCCACATAGTTTTCGGCCTTGTGATTGCCCAGGAAGCCCTGAACCACTGTGACAAAGCTGTTCCAAGCCACTTTCTTTTTACTAGTGAGCTTCTTTGGGAATTCATTGCACTCCAGGATCTTCTTTATCTGTCCTTTGCCTCAGACAGTTTAGGGAAGAAGTCTTGAAGGTACTTGAAGGCTGCCGACTCCTTATCTAGAGCTCTGACAAATTGTTTCATAAGGCCTAATTCGATGTGCAGTGGTGGCATCAGCACCTTCCCGGGGTCCACCAGTGGCTCCCACTTGACGTTGTTCCTCCCTACAGAGAACTCGGTCCGCTGTGTAGAGTCCCGCCTGTGGTAGTGCGCCTTGGTGTCCCTGCTGTCCCAAAGGCAAAGATAGCAGGGAAACTTGGTAAAACCGCCTTGGAGACCCATCAGGAATGCCACCATTTTGAAGTCTTCTATGACCTCCCAGCCGTACTCATCATACTTCAAGGCGTCCAGCAAGGTCTTGATGCTGTTGTAATCCTCTTTGAGGTGCATCGAGTGAGCCAGGGGAAGAGACGGGTACTTGTTACCATTATGGAGCAGCACAGCTTTGAGGCTCCTGGATGAGCTGTCAATGAAGAGGCGCCACCCATTCTGGTTACAGGCGATTCCGATTGCCTCGAACAGACTGGTCACATTGTTGCAGAAGCAGAGCCCATCTTGACGGGTGAAGAAGCTGGAAAAAGGTTGGTGACGCTTCCTCTGATCTGCAACTTGCACACTTTCATCCAACAAGTTCCACTGCTTGAGCCTAGACGTCAAAAGCTCGGTATTGGACTTGGTGAGACCAAGATCTCTAATCAAGTCGTTGAGGTCTTTTTGGTTGGGGTAGTATGGGTTTCTCTCCTCAGCTCCACCTCTGAAATTGTCATCTGGATCTACAACGTCTTCCTCGCTCTCTCTGACTTGCTGCTCTCTTCTAAAGATGGCTGCTCTCTCTCTCCGGAGGAGTGGGTATGGGGAGCTCATGGCAGTGTGGCACTGGGGCGATGGATGAAGGAAGGTCCGGATACGTGATAGCAGGTGCATTCTTGCCAGTCCGACGTTTGGAAGGGTCCACCATGCAGAAGTACCCGTTGCTTGAGTGGTCAGTGGGTTCCCGCCAAATTCTTGGGATAGCGAACTTCATGGCTCTCTTTTCCCCTCTGTACCATCCTACAAAAATACATTTATTTCACCCATGACTAATGTGTAAGAGATTCTCGCAACATTTTTCATATATGATATATTTTTTCAATAACATTGAAAATTGTAAAACATTTTAAAATTAAAAACTTTTACAATTTTAAAAATTAACACATTTTATAACATAAAATTCAGAGCAACAATTGTCCATCTTACCTTCCAGAGATTTTTTTGCAGTGCTCGCAGGTGAAATGAGGTGCCCGGGGTTTGTCTTGATCCCCGACAGGAATGCCGAAATATGTCTTGTAGGCCTCACACATCTTAGCAGATGCTTCCACGGAGTACTTTTTCGCTCTTGTCTTGATAAATTGGCCACAGACAAAATGTGTCTGCTGGATGCTTGCAGCCTCTTGATGCCATCTCAGAAAAATGCAGATATGTATCCACTTAGGCAGCTGGAACTAAACTGAACTGGTGGGCTTAAGGCCTCTGTATTTCTATTTATATTTCTATTACTGGAAAGTTCTAGAAGGTTCTAGAAGTTACTTCAAGTTTACTCAGCACTGAATCTATCTGGAATGTTCTGGAAAATAGGTAAATTTCAAAATATCACTGTCCTGGTCACAAAAGCAAAGTTTGTGGGGAATAATAGCCATTTTCTATACTTTTGAGGCATAAGCAATTAGGAAATAACACTTACTACCCAGGAACCAAAAAAAAAAAAAATAATTGTTACACGGTGTGATGATGATGTAGTGGGAAATGTAGGCAAGTAGGGTAGCTTATTATAGATTTCACTACCAGTTTATAAAAAATGTAGCATTCTAAACATTTTGACTGGTTAACTTTTAGGGGTGGCACCAATATCGATATTTTGATATGATATCAATATTGGTTGATATTGATAATAATTTCCGTACCGCGATATAGTGGGATTTTCAAAAAAAAAATCACGTGCACTCACAGAGACATACTTGCTAATACTGCTAAAAATACAAAAAAATACAAATACAGTATAATCACGTTTATTTTATATGATACAACAAACCCTATACATATCAATCATTGTTCGTCTCGAAGGCAAACACCACACATTATTAAACCATTTTTTACATTGATTGCCATTTTTCTTTTTCTAAGAACCTGAGTAACAATCCAATCCCCTTCCGGAAACCAAATACGGTTTTCAAAAAGCACACGAATCAACTAATTAATAAACAGGATAATCTTTTTTAAAGAGATACACACCTAAAACAAATTTAACACAAAAAACCACAATAAACAGGAAAGTCGTCTTCAATAATTTTATATATATACACACCAACCACTCGATATATCGCGGGTGTTGGGGTCCAATATAAATCTAAGTGAGAGACCCATAGAAAAACAAATAGGCTAACAAATATTGTACAACCACTCTCTCGTTTTATCAGAGGTGTCAGGGTCCTGTATAAATCCTGTACGCCGCCTGCTTTTTTTCATTTTTCATATAAAAAGGGCAGCACACCATTTTAATTTGTACTGTGGAGGATAATTGCTTCTCATCAACTTAAGTCTCCAATTAATTTCATGAGTCTTCATCTCCTTTCTGAAATGCACAAACCCGCTGCATTGAAAGAATCCATTCCCAACATAGGAGGCTTGCTGCTAGGGAGCTGATGTCACTGCCTTGTGACTATTGCTAGTGTATTGCTGCCACACATGAAAACCTTGTTAGCTAAAATAAAAACCACCAAATCAGCAGTATAGTAAGGGATGATATGACTTGTATATAAATGAGCATTGAAATATAATTGTGCTTACTTATAAATCTTGTAAGTAATATAAAATATATCTACTATATACCCACACACAATTTGGCAGACTTGGGCAGAACTGTTCGTTTCTGCTTGGCTGTGGCCCAAGGTGAATACACTTGTGCACTGGTGGAGCTTTGTGGGAACTGTTGCTTAGCAACCACCCACACTGTCTCCGAGTATAGCCAATATTATCATCCACAAACTTCTAGTAGAAACAAAAAGGCAAAAAGTTATTTAAATAAAATAAATGCCATAATGCATTTATTATGGTTATATATATTTACAGTGCCTTGCAAAAGTATTCAGACCCCTGACCAATTTTCTCATTACCAAATTACAAATGGTACATTGGTTTTAGGTTGGGAAATATTTTTAAGAAAAATAAAAAAAACTGAAATATCTTGCTTGCAGAAGTATTCAACCCCCACACATTAATATTTGGTAGAGCCACCTTTCGCTGCAATAACAGCTTTAAGTCTTTTGGGGTAAGTATGTACCAGCTTTGCACACAGTGTCAGAGTGATTTTGGCCCATTCTTCTTGGAAGATTTGCTCCAGGTTGTTCAGATTGGTTGGACAATGCTTGTGGACCGCAATTTTCAAATAGTGCCACAGACTCTCAATGGGATTGAGATCAGGTCTTTGACTGGATGTGACAGGATAGCCGGGAGGACAGAGACTCGGAGACAGTAAACTGCAGTGAAAAGCGCTGCTGCACTGTTTTAATCAACAAAAAGTAAATAAAAAAAATCAAACAAACACTGCTCACAGAGCCAAAATAAAAGGATTAAACAAAAAACTGTTCAGGCTGGGCAGAGCCTTCACTGAACTCCGTACCACACAACACAGAAACATTCACCCCAAAACACCTGCACCAAACAAAGTAATTTCACCCTTTTTATAGCATGTAGCTGGAGCCTAATTATCAATTATTCAATTAGCTCCAGCCACATTCTCACATGTATTTTGGCAGGGATAGGAAATTAACCACATCCCTTCCAACCACCACCAAATCACCACAGCACAATATTTACAGACAGGGCCCTGGGTGCCACACTGGGCCACTGTAGGACATTCACCTTTTTGTTCTTGAGCTACACCAATGTTGCTTTGGCCTTGTGCTTGGGATCATTGTCCTGCTGAAAGGTGAATTTTATATTATATTATATTATATTATATATATTAATAAAATGCAAAGTGAGTGAACAGAAGAAAAATCTACATCAAATCAATATTTGGTGTGACCACCCTTTGCCTTCAAAACAGCATCAATTCTTCTAGGTACACTTGCACACAGTTTTTGAAGGAACTCGGCAGGTAGGTTGGCCCAAACATCTTGGAGAACTAACCACAGTTCTTCTGTGGATTTAGGCAGCCTCAGTTGCTTCTCTCTCTTCATGTAATCCCAGACAGACTCGATGATGTTGAGATTAGGGCTCTGTGGGGGCCATACCATCACTTCCAGGACTCCTTGTTCTTCTGAAGATAGTTCTTAATGACATTCACTGTATGTTTGGGGTCGTTGTCATGCTGCAGAATAAATCTGGGGCCAATCAGATGCCTCCCTGATGGTATTGCATGATGGATAAGTATCTGCCTGTACTTCTCAGCATTGAGGAGACCATTAATTCTGACCAAATCCCCAACTCCATTTTGCCTGCAGACACTCATTCTTGTACCATTCTCCAGCCATTCGGTGAACAAACTGCCTTCTGCTACAGCCAAATATTTCAAATTTTGACTCATCAGTCCAGAGCGCCTGCTGCCATTTTTCTGCACCCCAGTTCCTGTGTTTTCATGCATAGTTGAGTCGCTTGGCCTTGTTTTCACATCGGAGGTATGGCTTTTTGGCCGCAAGTCTTCCATGAAGGCCACTTCTGACCAGACTTCTCTGGACAGTAGATGGGTGTACCAGGGTGTCACTGTTTTCTGCCAATTCTGAGCTGATGGCATTGCTGGACATCTTCTGATTGTGAAGGGAAGTAAGCATGATGTGTCTTTCATCTGCTGCAGTAAGCTTCCTTGGCGAACGACTACGTCTACGGACCTCAACGTTGCCCGTTTGCTTGTGCTTCTTCAAAAGAGCTTGGACAGCACATCTGGAAACCCCTGACTGCCTTAAAATTTCTGCCTGGGAGAGACCTTGCTGATGCAGTATAACTACCTTGTGCATTGTTGCTGTGCTCAGTCTTGCCATGGTGTATGACTTTTGACAGTAAACTGTCTTCAGCAACCTCACCTTGTTAGCGGAGTTTGATTGTTCCTCACCCAGGTTTATTCCTCCTACACAGCTGTTTCTGTTTCAGTTAATGATTGTGTTTCAACCTACATATTGAACTGATCATTAGCACCTGTTTGGTATAATTGTTTAATCATACACCTGACTATATGCCTACAAAATCCTTGACTTTATGCAAGTGTACGTAGAAGAATTGATGCTGTTTTGAAGGCAAAGGGTGGTGACACAAAATATGGATTTGATTTAGATTTTTCTTCTGTTCACTCACTTTGCATTTAGTTCATTGATAAATATAATCTATTAACATGTCTATTTTTGAAAGCATTCTTACTTTACAACATTTTTTCACACCTGCCTAAAACTTTTGCACAGTACTGTGTGTGTGTGTGTGTGTGTATATATATACACACACACACACAATTCCATTCAGAACAAGCTTGCTGCTTTAAGCACTCTTGGGATTATTTTGAGATGCGCATGCCTCAGTCATTCATTGCATTTTGTCCATGTGATTACTTACACTATTATTAATTTATTTTTAAAATGTGAACTTTCAGACGTATAAATGAGATGTACTTTTAAAACATCTCTCATTACACATCTCAAAATAATGCAACATTCAGCATGACACAGTACTTAATGCTTTTAGAGGTGTCATGTCAGCATATATGCAGAGAAGATTAAATTACTTCCAAATTACCTAGTCTAGGCGCAGTGAAGTGTATAAATATTTCGGGTTTGAGTTGGCTGATGATGGCATGGAAAGAATAGTAAAACAATATAACAAGATCTTGTTTTTCTCCATTGATAGTGTGAAGCAAAGCACCACTACGTTAAAGTAAGTTATTGCTTTTCGTTTGTAAATATCTGTGAACCTTGAAAACTCTGCTGCTACCTTTCCCCAGTAAGTAAGCCTTGGTGTACTTCTTGACAGGAACCTCTCCTTTGATGCCCACATCTCCTCCGTGGTCAAATATTTCTTCTACCATTTTGGAAACATTTCCAAAGTCCAGACCTACCTTTCCCGCCCAGATGCGGAGATACTTTGTCTCCTCTCTACTCGACTACTGCAACTCTCTCTATGGTGGTCTCCCGGCACGCACCATAAACCAACTGCAG